>NW_028317878.1:3331875-3660000 GCF_062004578.1 Staurois parvus | reverse complement strand
TGCACATTCATGAAGTTAGATAGGTAGATAGACATGAATAAAAATGGATAAATAGAAAAAAAGATAGCAGATACACACACATACATATATATATATATATACATATGTATGTATATATATATATATGAAAAATATCTATCTATTAGATCGATAGATAGATAGATAGATATAGATATATATAGATGATGATGGTGCATGCACTTCCGTGAGTGCAAAAAATAGGTGGATTTTGCATCACTCACCTATGAAAAAGATCATGCCATAGAGAATAAAAACGTTTCTCTTGTATACATGTATCAGCACACGTATGAGTGAAGGTGTAATTGTTGGTGCACATGTATGTGTGCTCATGATGCGTGTGTTCATATACTGCACATACATTCTCAGAGATTAACACTCAAATATGCATCCGCTCTCTATATATGTATATTGTGTGTATGCTAGTGAATAAGCTATATCGTATGTCATTTTAGATTGATATCAAATCAAATTGATGAAAAATAAAAATACTTTTTCATTTTTTCCTTTCTTTCTTTTCTTTCTTTCTTTTTTTCTTTCTTTTCTTTCTTTTTTTTTTTCTTTCTTTCTTTTTTTCTTTCTTTCTTTCTTTCTTTCTTTCTTTCTTTCTTTCTTTCTTTCTTTCTTTCTTTCTTTCTTTCTTTCTTTCTTTCTTTCTTTCTTTCTTTCTTTCTTTCTTTCTTTCTTTCTTTCTCCCCCCTTTCTTTCTTTCTCCCCCCTTTCTTTCTTTCTTTCTTTCTTTCTTTCTTTCTTTCTTTCTTTCTTTCTTTCTTTCTTTCTTTCTTTCTTTCTTTCTTTCTTTCTTTCTTTCTTTCTTTCTTTCTTTCTTTCTTTCTTTCTTTCCTCGCAGACATATAGACAAAGGAATACATATCTCGATATACAACTAATATACCCTGTAATATACTTTCTGTCGCAGTGTTAAGCATAAATACACACCCTCACTATACACACCCAGCTTGTGTATTCGGTAATAATAATACAGGCATTATCCCATAGGCTGTACATTTGCAGCAGTGTACACTGGTACACACAGTATATTGTTGTACATGTCCATGTTTCATAATGTACACTATAGCCCACCCACATGTTTTACGAATAATAAATTTAAGTATGCAGAAGTGGTACTGATATATGTAGCTTGAAGAATTTGTTGTATTTATGAATCAGTGGTACATATCTGTGTTCATCAAACTATTAAAATGCAGCACTAAGGAACACAGTATATGGGTACGTCCATATGTACATTTTTATTGTAGCTACTAGGGTATACAGTGTTATATACATAAGGCGAGTGTCCATGTTGCTAGGAATACCACAAGTTATATATACAGTATATAGCTGCTATATTTGATTCCAGCCCTGTTAACAAATATGCAGGGATTTATTCAATAATTGCAGTGCAATGACTATCCCATATGTTAGTGGGATCCAATTTGTTCCCTAATAGCTGTAGGCAAGTAGGGAATTTTAGCATGCAGTCATGAAGCAGTGTTTAGTGAGCAGTAACAGAGTGAAGGACACTGCCTGGACACCACTGTCAGTGTACACAGAGCAGCAACAGCACAGGGCAGGACAGCTATGCGTGAGGGTTGAGCAGGGATAGAGGCCAAGGTCAAGTTGAAAGTGCTTGTCTAGCCAAAATGAGCCCTGCCAATTAGCTCTGGAGACTCTTGCTGGCTTGGAGAAACCGTGTACATCGGGGTCATGTGTTAATACCCACGCATATGCCTTGTGTGTCTGCTAACTGGAGTCCTGGACCTACTTGTCTTCTATAATATCAGGACAGCACATGCTCACATGGATTTAGCAGCTTCAACACAGTGATGAATGATTGGGATGGACATTGGGCTAGCTTTTAAGATTGTTATAAGTATATTTAAACATATTTTTTCTTCTAGAGATTTTATACTATAATTATTTTTATAACGTCCATATTTTTTACAGTGAAAGTGGAAAACAATGAGCATAAATGCTTAAATTTTACTATTGAAAAAATATCAATGTGATCTGCAGTCATCTTGTATATTCAAATTAATTGCAATAATTTCATCCCCAATAACTCCTTTTTTTTCTTTACTAGTCACCCCCCCCCCCAAGAAAGCACCATCCAACCATCCAGATAACAATTCCATCTCTAATTCCGTTATAATTTTTAAACTCATTAGCCTGGAAGATATGTCATGGGTAATCTCCCCAGTACACGTTATCATTATCGTATATCAAGTTCTGTTTTATATGGCGTGTGGTATAATTAATACCTGTCACCCGCAGAAGACATGCTTTAATATAATAAGAAAATAATTTCTGGGCACACCATAGGCTTAGTACATAATAAACATGGACGTGTACAACAAAATATGTATCAGTGAGCTGTGTTATAACAGGTTAGTATATCCCACATACCCCTAATGTGTGAGTGTATATATATATATTGCACATATATGTGTATGTGTATAACATGGACGTGTACAACAAAATATGCTGTATTATAATAGGTTAGAACATCCCACATACCACCACTGTGTGTGTGAATGTATTTATATATATCACATATTTGTACTATTTTCCATTTGTACATACGTGTACAACAAAGTATGTATCAGTGTGCTGTGCTATAATAGGTAAGTACATCCCACATACCCCCACTGTGTGTGTGTGTGGCTGGTGTGTGTGAGTGTGTATATGTGTGAGTGCATATATATATATATATATATATATATATATATATATATCTCTATCTCATATATGTGTTGTTTTCCCTTTGTACATAATAAACATGGACCTGTACAACACAATATGTATCAGTGTGCTGTGTTATAATGGGTTAGTACATCTCACATTCCCCCATTGTGTAATGTGTGTGTATGTGTGTATATTATTATACAGTGTTCATATAGCGCCAAAGGGTTTGCTCAGCGCTGTATATTAAAGTGGGGGGACAGTACAAGAGACAATACAGTAACAATACATGATGGGTTCCAGGGCCCTGCTCTTTCGAGCTTACAATCTGTGTATATATATATATATTTATATATACATACAGTACAGCAAAGTATGAATATATATATATATATACACACATATCTGTTATTTTCCCTTTGTACATAATAATATAAGAAGTTAGTACATTCCACATACCCCCATTTGTATGTGTGTATATGTCTGGTGTATATCTAAAACGAAGTAAACAGTATAGCAAAGTATTATATCTATATATACCCCCAGTGTATGTGAGTGTGTGTGTGTATATATATATATATATATATATATATATATATATATATATATATATATATATATATATATATATATATTAAATACATTTGTTATTTTCCCTTGTTTACCATATTTTTTATATTTTCTCAAATTCTTATACATGTATAACAAAATGAACAGAACGACTTTCGCAAAGTCCAAACGAATGAGCTCTTTTTCATGGTGCATTTATTATGAGAAGAAAATCACTGATAATACTTGTACAGTATTTTAAGATTCAATGAGATCAAAATTTTTTATGTTAGCATCTTCACTATATATCAAGGGTAGAAGAATGGCCGAGATTATTATACTATCCCAGACATGCAATCCAAGTGTTTAATGATGTTTTGTAATAAGCTGGAGCCAATCTGAGCAAATCACATCTACTTGACGACCTCATTAATTTAAATCCATATTTACGTCATGCCATGTTATACAGGGACGTTTATGAT
The DNA here is from genome assembly GCF_062004578.1 of Staurois parvus. Classification (NCBI taxonomy): domain Eukaryota; kingdom Metazoa; phylum Chordata; class Amphibia; order Anura; family Ranidae; genus Staurois; species Staurois parvus. Next base: position 3,656,269 of record NW_028317878.1, on the reverse strand, counting down.
ATCCTTCTGTAAACAGATGTTTCCATAATACTTCTGCTCCATATTATTGGTCAAGTTTAAAGAATATCATTAATGAAGGAGAAAAAAAATGCCTTGCTTTGTACAAATGGTGTCTACACACGAGGTAATTAAACAGTATGACACTTCCCCACAGCCCCAGACTAAAGATTCCTGATATGTCTTTCCTGGCAGGCTGACTGCACAAAAGTGTCTATAATGCCTGGACTTTGTTCTGGTACCAGTTCTTCATCTGATTAGCAGGGGACCTCAGAGGTAATTTTACAGATCCAGTTCTACTTTCATTCATGTGTATCTCTTTAATTGCATTGCACTCAGAATATTATGACTCTCCTTTCAGAATTTCTGGGTATGAAGTTTCTGCATGTATTTGTAACAATGTAATGACATGCATCACAAATGCAGGTCTTTTTTCTGTACAATAGTGTTCTCTATTTATCTGTGTATCTCTTTCCTGTGTGCCCAGCCTGCACACGTCTGAAGTTCAAGTTTAACAGATACGTTTGTCTTTGCCCCTGGTGTAAGGAAGTGGCTTTCTTCAAAGGTTTTTTCCAGCTCAGTAATTTGGAACCCTTTGCTTTGTCTGGCTTGTGGCTGATCAGTTGTTGACCAGGCTGGCTGGAAAACTCTTGGTAACAAAAGCTTGGGAACTGTTAGTACAGTTTTATATAGGGTGCAGGGGGATGAGCGGATGTAGACAAAAATCTTAGCCATGTATTTTAAAATACACAATTTACAGCTAGAATATATTGTATATTAGTTAGGTATTGCATAAACAACGACACAGGCAAACAACAGTTTCTAAAACTACACATAAACACTCATATAGGAGAGAGGTAAAGAGCAAGAAAGGGGCAGGTTCCAATGTGTAAATGGAAATTACTTCACCAATCTACAACGTAAGCAACAACCTGATCACAACCTAATAAAAGTGTATTTTATAAAATGGAAAAAGTGGAAAACATGTAAATAACTTATTACCCTTTACCTTCAACAGCTGCATAATAGTTAGCAAAATTTTGTATGACTGTACCGCCATCTTACCCCCTTAAAGGGACTGAAGGCAAAGCAGAGCTCTTACAAAAACCAGCAAATCTGAATTAACTACCCAGTGCTGCATCTACTTCATCCACATAGCCACATGCCACGTGTAGACCAACTTATTCGCTGGATTAGGTGCTGGGATCAGAAATGACCAATTTGGCACATATTCTGTGACACCCAATTTTATTTTTAGAAAGGGCACCTCAGCCAGTTCTCTAGGATGCAGGCACCAGATGGGATTCTGATGCTTCAGCACTTGTTTCTAAAGATGGATATCAGAGGCTTGAAAGTGTCAGTGTCACATGATTTGCGATGTTTAACACGAAACCCAATCCAAAATTCAGCAAAGAGAAAATCTAGACTCTACACATGAGCCCTGTGTTGTATTCATGATCATGCTCCAAACAGGATCTGCCATAGATCTCCATTGGAGCATCAGTAGTTCGTATTACATAAATACCAGGCTTCATGGAGGAGGAAGGAAATTGGGGAAAAGAAGAGGAGGAAGAATAGCAATACTACAGATACATGTGTGATATAGACAGATCAATGTGCCAAACATACATGGACTCACATTAGCCTACCAATAAGTACATATGAGAGGAGGGAGAAAGTGAGGGAGAGTGAAAGGACGTGAGGGAGAGTGAAAGGACGTGAGGGAGAGTGAAAGTGAGGGAGAGTGAAAGAGAAGAGGTACAAATGATGGTCAAAATGTCATCAATTCTACTGAGAATTCATATTAAAAAGATTACTGGTAATACTCTGCCTTAAGGCTTGCTATAGTTCCCATCATCGTTAGCCTAAGGTATTACCTTGAACGACTTTTGTTATTTGGACATAAAGCTCTATTCTGGTTCTATGGAAGCTTAATTGGTACCCGTTGAATATAACTGAATATATGTAGCTTGCAAATTGTATTTTATATTATATATATTATATTAGAACTAAAGATGAACTAAGCATAGATACAAAATTCTTAAGCTTGAGTTCTGTGCTGCATTATGGGTGCCAGTTTTTTATGTATAGGGGGATAGTGTTTTATAATTCTCACTTATGGATAGACCTTATATTTTTGTTTTACTAAATATTTTTTTTTATCACCTGCTTATGAAACGTTGCCCTCGTATGTATTAATTTTACGTGTAATGTGGTATGACCAAGTAATAGTTGTTACAACTCAGCTAAGGTGTATGATAAGGTGTAGCATACTAAACAGCACCTTTTTAACATGGAGGAACCTTGAAATAACTTTCAGGTCTCAGGGAACCCCTACTGATAATTTCTCTTATATCTACAAGTGACAGTAAACAGTACCTTGAGACATACGAATACACAGGGCTGCCTATGACAAAATGATTTGCTGCTGGTGGTCAGTTAAATGCTTCCTTACATTGGTGGTCAGTGAGAAGAATGATCCTCACAATAGTGGTTACCGGGAAAATGCGTCTCTTACATATAATTAAATGGATCATTGATGTCAGTGGTTAGTTTTCTGAGAAGCAGACATTGCTCATTGTAAGGAGACCCTAATAACCTCCCCAGGAACCCTAAGATTCAATGGAACCCTGGTTTAGAAAGGCTGGGCAGAAACATCAAATATGTTTGGCCATGCAGCAGTTCACTAGTAAACTTTCATGTTTTCTGCTTCTCTTCCAGCCTTGATGTTTGGAATAGTAAGGGAAAAGCCTTGCTGAATAATTATATTAAATATCCAGAACTCTCACACTATAAGCTCCTGTGCATCCTTCCCCGAAAATGGCAGAAATGAAAATTACAGGTGACAAAGCAGCTGATGGCAGCTTGAATTTAGCAGCTAGTCTCCTCTGTTATAAGGTGATATGACCTCACAGGTGACAGATTGTTCATCCTTTCACAAAAGTACTACACTGTGATATACTACAGGAGTCGAGAATCTTCAGACGAAAAATTGTGTGAATATTTACTTGAATTACCTGAAAAAGTGAAAATAAAGGAAGTTGGTTTTAATAGGATTGGAGAATTGAAACCAATCATACACAAGCTATTGTTTGAAGATTCTCTACTAAAAAAATCACCTTCATTACGAATAATATTTAATAACATGGTTCTAGAGGAATTATGATGTACAGAATGCAACAACCCATAGCTACCAGATTTTTAGCTAAGTATAGAAAGACTGATTGCAATTTGATGTCCAACCTCCTGCATGCAGCAGTTTGGGTGCGCTTATTATAGACAGCATAATAGACATCCTCTGCGGTCGCCTTACCTCTACAATACAACCCTACTTTGGAAAACACCTTGATTTATACATATTGGAACATGTCCTTCAATTAGTCCTATACATTCGGTACCATTGCTTTCAAAGAACCATGTATGTACACGGTAATGCACCCTCTTGGTTCTGGCAATAAAACCTCTGCATGCAAGTGCAGCGTATGTAGAAATGTATGTATAAACTGTACCATTAAATGCATTTCGTCAGCTCTCGTGTGCTATTCTATTGTAGCAGCAATGTATAAATAAGGCCTAAACACATACATTTATTATTGTGCATTAAAAAAAAAGGTCGCCCTGTTAGTTGGTCATATGGTAGGTTGCATTGAAACGCTGTAAAATGCATTCATATATGGCCCCCAAACATTCCTTGACATTATAAAGAGGGAAGTATCTATCTATCTATCTATCTATCTATCTATCTATCTATCTATCTATCTATCTATCTAAAAGCCCTCTACGTATATATATTTACATACATAAAGAATATCTCTCTCTCTGTACATATATATATATATATAAATATAATTTTTGTGTATGTAAATATATATATATATGTGTGTATGTGTAGAGGGTTATTTACTGAAATTGGAACATGCAAAATCTGGTGCAGCTCTGCATAGAAACCAATCAGCTTCCAGGTTTATTGCCAAAACATAATTGAACAAGCTGAAGTTAGAAGCTGATTGGCTACCATGCACAGTTGCACCAGATTCTTAATGCACCAGCTTTGGAAAATCTCTCTCTCTCTCCACCCTCTCTCTCTCTTTCTTTCTCTCTCTCTCTTTTTTATGAGCAGAAATATGGAAAGGCAGGACTGATTGGTATATATTGTTTGCTACAGTCTCCATGTTGTTACTCACTGTATTGTGATATACAAAAGAAGCAGAAACTCAGTGAAGTTCAGTTCACTTCAATCACATTTGAAGGAAAATCCTATTTTTTTTATTTTAAATTCTTCTGCACATGATTAGGTGTTTGGTGGGAACACAGGTTCACTGGAATGGATGAACTTTCTACCCCTTTAGTAAATCAGAACTTTTAAAGAGCATATGGAACGCATATTAGCTGATAAGTACAGTGTCATGACTAACAGATTTGCCCCAAAACATTACTAAACACCCATAACTGAGGTCTCCAGCTAGATATGAAACATATCTCTTTGTAGAGAGGGTTCTTAGTCTACCAATAAAGGCTTTTGTGATCATTGACAGTATATGGGAGAAATTCAAGGAGCTCAGGGCTCATTAGCTAGAACTGAAAATGTGTTACAGGTATCCTAAACTTTGCAGACATGAACAGATCCTTGAAGGAACTGCTCAGGGAAGTCATATTCTTAACAGGTTGACTACAAGAGGTCTTGGAGGCCTGCAGTGCCCCAGAGCCAAGATGATCACACTAGGATAATTCTGGAAATGACTCAGTACCATCTCTATGCATTTCAGAGATTGGTGGTTCTCTCTCAACAAGTGAGTATTTGTTTTACTGACTGGAGAAGGAATAAGATAGACTATCTGATATTTACTCAGCCACTAGCCTGTGTGTGTCAATAGTAGTACATAGGAAGGAATGCTCATGCTTTGGTGAGAAACATGCTTTTCCTTCTGATCGGTAAGCTCAGATCTTTGTATCCATACTTGGTCGGTTCATTAGGAAAATTGCCAGAGAGGATCCTGCAGGAGAATCATTTATGGTGCAGTTGCCAAAAAATTCCGCTAGATGTCTTCAAAGATAATGGTATTAGATTTTGTCATTAGCTGATTGGGACTGAAAATGGTGAGAGTGCTCTTCATACAAATAATCCTTTCTAATATCCTCCATGATACGAGGCTTCCTGTAATGCAGTTTACTTTAGAGTGTAAAATACATGCTATTGTAGAACAATACCCAGGCCTGTTGTAAAAAGTTCTTCGTTTAAATAATATAGCAGTGCAGAATGCTAACACTGGATTAATCTTTAATCTGCTGAAGTCAAGGACAACGTGCTTGTAAATTCATCAACTTTGACATTCATTCTGCTTTAGTGCTGGGTAAAGTCCAAGGTTTCAAGACTTTCAAAATGTCTGCTTATATTGTGGCATATATATTGTGGCATAAGAGGGACAGAATCATTTGTAGGTGCTACAGCAGGAAAAGGGTGATAGTAACTTGGCAATCATTTGTAAAGGACTGAAAAAAGAAGTGACACATCACTTGTTTATCTGGCTTTAGGATCAATTTCCTATGATGCATATAGAAGAAAGCCGAATAATTGCAGTTATACAGTGTTTTAAATGACCATGATCGAAGTGAACATAACTTCTTGCACAATTATTATATAATTCTTATAATTATAATTATACACATTATAATTATTTACTTCTTACAAAATGCCAGGACTAAATAAAAAAAATGTCCAGTATGCATCTTAATATACACATTTTAGGATTTCAGTGCCAGCATGTTAGCATAGTATACCTGAATTCATGTCATATTTTTATTTCTGGCAATTGCCTATTTATTTGGGCTGACAGCAAAATTGCATTGTAAACTTTTACCATTCTATATATATATATAACTCATTATGTGGCTATAGCAATATGACTATGTGTAACTCATTATATGGCTATCATAATATGCATTATCCGCTGTATATGAAGAAAAACCTATGACAGTAGTAAAAAACAATACGACTACCGTACTACATAACTGAACCCAGCAATAAACAAGTAAATCTTAACACTATCTATAAACGATACTTTTATTTCCTTGTGTATTCTTCAGTGTGTGAAACAGTGCAAAAGACGAACATAAATATGAGGCAGATTGTACAGGGAAGCTGTAAGAATAGTTAATCTTTACATGCAATAACAGCACACAGTACGTGCCAACTGTGCTATTACAGTGAAGCCACCACTAGCCATCATCAGATCTGGTAAAAAAAATACAATATATATACAATATATATATATATATATATATATATATATATATATATATATATATATATATATATATGCATACACTTTTTTTATATACATATACATACACACGGGCGGGAACTATTGAAGCTATAGTTATAGCAGTTAAGCCACTAGTTTTATTTATTTTTTATTTTTCTTAGTCTGAAACCCACCCGATTACAGACACAATCTATTTATAAACGATTCAGGTCTATAAAGCAACTCTTCTTTTCGATTATGGTGTGATATCTCCCAGATCTGTATTTGTTGCTAAATAAGGAAAGCGTTTGACGTTGTATGATATTGTCTATACATTTTGCTGTGCACATTCCCCAACGTACAGGTCTCTTTACAAGCACAATGTCATATTTAACCAATTTTTCAAGATGACGTTAAAATAAAGTATTGCAGAATATTGTTCATTATAATATTTTATTCAGTTAGGAAAATATTTGTGTTGTACATATATATATATATATATATAAAAAAAATAATATATATATCAAAGTATATATTCAGTCAAGAATAAACGTACATATTATATACAATATTAATGATATACGGAATATATATATATATATCTTTTTGGGGGAGATCTCAGTAAAAGGGATGCAATACTTTTCATTTGCAGCAATTTCTTTACTGTATGTTCGAATAAATGCAATAAAGTTACAATTTAGCTCAGTGTCCAGAAATCCATCACCCAGCAACAGTTTCACGTACACCACACTCCTTCTCAAGCTATCACATTTTCATTGGTTATATACATAACAATAAATATATATATACACACATGCACACACACTATCATTATATATATATATATATATTTTTTTTTTATTGTGATGTATAAAGTATGTAGAAAGATAGCTAGATAGATGGATAGATAGATAGCACATATATTCATACCCACACACCCAACTTAATATATATATATATATATATATATATATATATATATATATATATATTAAGTTGGGTGTGTGGGTGTGAATATATGTGCTATCTATCTATCTATCTATCTATCTATCTATCTATCTATCTATCTATCTATCTATCTACATACGTTCTACATCACAATAAAAAAAAAAAAGATAATAATAATAATAAAAAAAAAAATATATATACATATATATATATACACACACACACATGCACACATACTATCATTATATAATGTGTGATAGTATGTGTGCATGTGTGTGTGTATATATATATATATATATATATATATATATATATATATATATATATATATGTATATATATATATATATATATATATATATATATATATATATATATGTATATATATATATTAAGTTGGGTGTGTGGGCATGAATATATGTGTTATCTATCTATCTATACACACACTGTATATATGATATTATAGATATTTCAAATACACAATGTACACCATTTACTAAATCACCAACATAGTAACATATCTTCCATCATCTATGAAACTGTTTATTTTTTACATTATCAGTAAAAATGTTATACAAATGAATGACACCATTTTCTCACACTATTGCAATTATTTTCCATAAATTGTATATAGAAAGGACAGTATATGAGATCACAGCCAGTCTTAGGAATATTTAACCAGGTACAATTCACAGGGCGCCATCCTGTTGGAGGGGTACTCAAATCTGGATTTTCAGACTTTTCAACATAGTTACATGGTTAATCTGGTTGAAAAAAAAAGACCATCCAGTTTAACCAAGGGGGAAAAAAAATAAACAAAAATAACACACACAAATAGAAAACCTCAGTATTCACTATTCTATACCCACATCTGATCCAGAGGAAAGAAAATAACAAACAAAAACAAAGCATTAAACTACTGATAAATTCATTATATACAGTAGGCATAGTTTTAGTTAGCATATTTCTAAAGTGGGGCACTTCCACCCTCTTCTTTGTACAAGAGGTCTCACTTATTTGGACGCTTGGTTGAAATGTTTTTCTTTCCCATCTTACAATATAAAATGGGATTGGAAAAATACAATAGCACCACACACTCCCAGGTATAGTAAGCAGACAAAAACAGTTGTATGTATTTCAAAATACATGTTCTGTTGTGAATATCTGCTGAATACTATGGGCTTAGGTATAAGGGTATAGGAGGTCAGGATGTGTTTCATGACCCAGGCAGCTTTTTTTCAAGTGAATGTTGGTGGTGATGATTGCAAGACCAGCCAACAAACATCTTTTAAGGGGGAGGCTAAAATTTTCCGCAGGTCACCTCTCCATATAACCTATGATATGCCCTGTATGATAATGAATCTCATGGCAACAGTAAGGGGGTATACAGTACAAAAAAAAAAAATATTCACACTTTTCTCTAGCACAATTTAGCCTAGAAAATATTATTATACAGGATTTATATAGCGCCAACAGTTTGCACAGCGCTTTAAAAAATGAAGGTAGACATTACAGTTACAATACAATTTGGTACAAGAGGAAACAGAGGGCCCTGCTCGTTAGAGCTTACAATCTAGGATATGTTTATACATTTTCCCAAGTAGGAGATGCGTGTTATTTTAATTGCTTATCCTTAAATCCATGTGGACTTGGATCTTTAGGTTTATTTTGGGGTGATATACCAATGAAAAAAAGCTTGGTGCAGGATTCTTCATAAGATTTTGACATAAAATGTTTTGTCAGCTCTAAAGTGTAGCATATGACAAACAAACTCACATTATACCTGATGAGCAAGTGTTAAATATTAATTCAGCTTTGACATTTATCTTTTCCATACACAGATATTTTCCCACTCATTTGACAACAGAATTATGAATACTGTAAATGTTTAACCAAAATATATTTTTTTGTTTGGAATTGATCCAGCAAGGGTACATGTTGAGTTTTACTTACATCTGGAGTTTAGTTAGAGTGATTTTCTCTTACTTACTGTCACTGTGACAATTCTTTTATCAGACAGGATGTGAGAAAAAAATCTGCAACACAGACATAAACAACAATAAAATGCGGACAGGGGGTTCTAGTCATCCCCTACTACACTAAAAAGAACATTTTTGCTTTTGGAGATTTACCCTCACTTCCTGTCTGATGAAACCTATGTCATTGTGGCAGGGGAAATGCCAAGTGCCAAGCAAGGGGAAATATCTCAAATATTTAAAAACTTAAAAAGAAAGGTTTTGGGCGGCCATACATGTTAATTAATATATGTTTTTAAGGGTAGTAAAGGAAAATCTATGTTCTGAATTTTCACAAAGACACAATAATGATAATTTAATAGAAAAAAAATATTTTACAGTCACAATAAAAGATATAAAAAGACAGATATATAAATGATTAGTAAAAACATTGAATTGGCCAAGATACCTACACATAGACTTGAAATGCCATACAATTCAAAACTGCCCATAGAATGCCAATAGTTGCTATGTAATCTCAACACTTCCAACAAAATTGAAAGAATAATACCATTCTACTTATATAAAGAATAATTGCAAATTTTTCTCTTGGACCATTGGAATAATGATCCACTACGCTACAATATTGTTTTGTATTTCATGTTATACCTTACTGACAATGTACAGATAAGTCAGTGGCACATCTATAAAGAATACATCTAACATAAAGGGTTGATTTTCCAAAGGAATAGAAGCTGTACATCTAGCAGAATGTTCAGTCTGCAAAGTGTATGTCAACAAAGTGAAGGCCAGTTAATAAAGTGAAGATGTCTACACTTTTAATACCGAATCAAGGACTAGCAAAGATTCTATATTTTAAATTTCCCTCTCACAACTGGATAATCAATGTGAACACAGCCTCGTCTCATTTTCTAGTATTCAGAATGCAAAGTAAACATACACTTTCCAAAGAGGACATTCACTTTCCTAGGTTAACAGCCTCTCTAGTGAAGCAACTCCATTGCGTCCTGTTGGATATAAAAAAAAGTAATTAATTTTAAGACAGTGAAGCTACATATTAAAGATAAAGGTTGTAGAAAGCATAAACAATATTATCAACTTAAAGAAAACACAGCCAACAGCAAGTAAACCAATGTCAAGTTTAAAAAAAATCAAGTTAAAAAAAACAAGTAAACATTTGTCCGGTTAAAAAATAACAATAAAAAAATTAAAATATACATTTGCAAAAACAGAATCATCTAAGGCCATAGATGAGTCAAATACTGAGCTAAATTTGTGTCGATCGTTGAATCCTTCTTTTTTCGGATCATTAGTGTGCCAGTTGTGACACAATTTTTTTCATGCAGCCATCAAAAATGCCTTATTCAACATGCTGTTTTTTTTTGAAGATCAGAACAATTCATGGCCCAATCGTATGTGCTATTTTTGTTCATTGAACGACCGAATGTTTAGTTTTAGACTCATCTATGACCGGCCAAAGTGATGCATATATTTACAAATATATATATATATATATCACGATTTGTTTAATACATAACGGTACATTTTTAAAAGATTAAATAAAAAATTATTACAATATAGTCTCATAAGCTACAAGTATGCTGGTTTTAGGTGGGCTGTTGAGCAGCTGCCAATATGAAGGCTTTCAAGAAAAAGGGCAAAGCATATGTAAATTATAAGCATGCATAGGCAAATATGGGATATTAAAATATACAGGAAGAATCCAGGCACAATGCAGGAAAACATCACTAGTCCCAAAATGTGGGAAAGATGATACATTACTTGCAATACAAGCATAGAACTAAATCCTTGTCAAGCTTTGAAAAAATTTTGTGGTGCAAAACTAAAAGACAGTTGGTACAATCTACTAAAATATTCTTGTCTGGATGGTAATATTTGTTAATTTATCTCTCGAAATCTCTACTTCTGCCAGTTTAAGACTTTTCCTAGTAAAACGCCTCTATGTCAAAGAAAGCTGTAGTTAACATGGCTGTACCTTCTAAACTCCCTAATGCAGCCTTTCTCAACCAGGACTCCATGGAACCCAAGGGTTCCTCCAGAGGTTGCTAGGGGTTCCTTGAGCAATGGTGTTTTTCTGCTTCTCATATAAGTAATTACTGACACTAGTGAACTTTTAGGTATCTAATGGGGGTGGGGGGGAATTCTTTCCACTTACCACCAATTTGAGGAGCATTCTTTCAACTGACCATCACACTAATAATCAGTCAGCTGCAGATATAGTGATTATTAGCAACAATTCCTTTAGGCTGCAAAATTATTTCAAGGGTGCTTTAATTTTAAAAAGGTTCAGAAAAGCTGCCCTATAATTACAAGATTTAGGATTAATTCAGTCTCATCGAAGCGCCAGCAGGCTCATTTACATGTAATATTTACTTCCTTTGACAGAAAATGTATGGCATTTTTCATAAGCTGCCTGGCTTCTAGGTTTTGTCAAGGCCTAATATAATTGATTCATCCTACATAAATCTAAAACTGTATAGACTATCCTTAAGGTGTGCCTTACATTCAATTTATAGGTAAAAATGACAAATAATCATGAGCAGTTATACAAAGTGCATGGGTATGCAAACCCTGTGCCTTCATGGGTTTCCTCAGGGTACTCCGGTTATCTACCACACTCCAAAGACATGCTGGTAGGTTAATTTGCCCTAATATCTGTATGTATGATTGTGACTTAGGGACCTTAGATTGTACGCTGATTGAGGGTTAGGAACTGATGCGAATGTACTATATATGTAAAGCGCTGCTTAAATTGACAGTTCTGTATAAGTACCTATAAATAAATAAATAAATAAACAAACAGCATTTTAAAAGGAAACATTTCTACAGGCTCACTGTGATTGTCACGACAACTATATATTAAATGTATGATCAAAGTTCAAATTTATGAATTGTACAATATACCTCCTCTATGAAGTCTGAAATAAATGAAGAACAGCAGTAATAATAAGAACAAGTCCTTGGAATGTATATAGTACATAATACCCTTGGGGGATACAAGTAGTGAGTTAAATATTTCATATATAATACACTATGTACAAATATACTTTAATATTAAAGCTTCCTATAATCCTCTTACATACTATAAAATAGGACTGCCTTCCCTGTGTTTCCCATATTCCAGGCCTTCCAGTCATACATCATGATTTACTAATGGCGAATGTTGCAAGTCAGCTCAGACGACCCATAATCCCGGTAACCATCCAATCAGGTTGACCCCCCCATCCCCCCCCCCACCACCTTTTTAATGTTTCCTAAATTTCCCTTATTGGTTGATATCCAGCATAGGTTTGTGAGGCTGAAGTAAAATCCTGGAATTTGAATTGATCGTAACTAAGAATGTGGTTGTTAGGTTTCATATACTATGTTCTACCATCTCGGTCCAGCATTTCAAACCACAGAAGAATCTAGACAAAAAGAGGGCTCTGTGCATTTATAAGTACTTTTCACACAATTACTTCATAAAATTATCAAGTTGCAAACATGAAAGTATGAATTCAAACATAGTTTCGTACATAGTACACTTATATTTACATATGTTCACATTTCATTACAGTGAATACATTTATTGTGTTTTTTACTTGTATATAATAACAATCAATTGTTATTTTTGTCTCTGTTGTGCACCAAAATAAGCAAAAAAAGAATAAAATGAATAACACTTTTATTTCTGCTTGTGTCCAAGGTACATGTATGTTTTGGGGATGCTTTACTAGAAAGTCTTATGATGGTTTAGTGAACCAATTCTTGCTTCAAATGGCAACCACACACATATCTATTTTGGGTTAACTGTGTTTTGCTTCAAAATTTCTGGTAAAGAAAAAACTTGATTTACACTTGGATTATCTATTTGTAAAAATTTTTTCTTGCTATTATTATCAATTTACTTTTAGCGAGACCTTGATGATATGTATTGGATAGCATAAGGTTTGATGCTTGTTTTACATTCTTTTTTTCTTCTCACAACTTAAAGCAAAGGTTTAATCAGCTCCTATTTTCCATCACACTACAAAAGTGCACCCTAAGCAACATACTACTGTAATTTTTTAAAATAAAACCTTTCTGTTTTCATTACATATATTATTGTCTCTGTGCTTCTCTATGCAATGCAGACAGATCATCACTAGTGGGAAGGGCTAGCAGGGTGCTATACATAGCTCCCTAAAACATCACAGTACCCAGTCTCAATTCTTCTCTCAAGAGCTCTGATGCAAGCACAAGGCTGACTCATGGGAGGAGTTCTACAAATATGAACATTTCTTGATGGGTGGATGTCAGTCTGGAGGAGTGGCAGTCATTGGACAAACTGCATTTGCATGTAGACTGCCCCAGGTAACCCCCACATATTATGTTGATCCTCAGTGATTTAAAGAACTGAAATTCAATGAATGAAAATGGGGGGCTGGAAAAGAAAAGCTAGCCATAGATGGGTTGATTTTTTTCTGTTCAGAAATAAAAAAAAAAGCAAGAGGTTCCTCCATCCACACAAACAAAGTGGATGGAGGAATTCCCCCCATTGGCACATTTTTATTCTGACAGCAGGAGAATTCTGTTAGAATACACTAATCAGCAGCTGTAGCCACTGATCGACAAAAGTTGCTGATCGACAATTGACAGCCAATTGGCCGCAGCTGCAAGTTTTCCAACTTGTCTTTTTGATAGAAGTCAACGTCTGTTGAACAGGGATGGGACGGCCACACACAGATCGAAATTCATCCAGTCCTTGCCTAACAATGCAAAATTCTGATCTGTCTATTGCCAGCTTAAGACTGGGCTGGGAAGGGTTGGATTATGCTGAATGTTGTCCGACCAGGAAATGAGGCTGTCTTTATTTGACTTACTACAGCTTCTATTGTACACTGTGAGAAGCTGACAGTATGCAGGGAAATCAGCCTAAGCATTTTCAGCACAGGGAGAAGCCTGTACAACTGTGCAAGACTGAAGATAAGGCTAGAGTTCAGCTTTTATATTGGAAACTTAAAAAACACAAAAAGGTATTACTATGAAAAGTCCAGAATCTTTAAAGAGATAACTTTTTTGGCTGATTTTGTGTAAAACAAAATGGAGATAGAAATGTCAACTAAAGTAAAAAAGCATTACTACTTATTTTTTTATAATCACAGAATGGCTGATTTGGCATAAAGCTTTAGGTGGACATATACAGAATATTGAGCCTTCTGACCTGACTCAGGCACAGACTCAGGGCCCAGGGGCGGACTGACCATTTGGAAACTCGGGTACTGCCCGAGGGCCCGGGGTCAGTAGGGGGCCCCATGAGATGTCCCTGGTACCTTTTTCATAGGCTTTTTTGAGTTTGGGCAAGGACACAGGGGCCCCATGATCCCCTATTGCCCAGGGGCCCCATGAGTTGTCAGTCCGCCCCTGTCAGGGCCCATTTACATCACTGCATTGTGATAACACACATAACACGTGTTGGTGCCATGCACTGCTATTCATTGTGAATGGCACCCAGATGCGCCTTTACATTGCACCTGCAATGCAGTGTGCAAGCAAAAATGATGCTGGGCCAATTTTGGTTTATCATGGTGGAAAAGCATGTTAATAGTCAATGAAACATATGTGAACACATGTACATTAGATACACCACAATGAACCAGTTTGGTCTCAATGGGCCGTTGTTGGACCTCTATTTAAGACTAATTGTGTGTATGTTTATGTCTTGAATATTTGGCTGTTCAACATAAGATTGCACTGGAAAATAAATAGAAAGTCACATAATGTGACTGACTTAGCTTCCTGAATATTGTAAACCTATGTCTAATTTAGGTACCCAATCATTTACAAGGCAAAAATGTAAAAAAACGGATTTTATCACACAAAATCGGATGATTGAAGTGGCTGAAGCATTACCTTATTCACTAAGCTAACTGAACATTAAATTTGGAAAGTAAAAATGTCCTACTTGCTTGGTAAACCAAAAACTACTGCATATATGAGTGGAGGCATAATCATTTAACTGAGTTTCCATTTTAGCTAAAAAAAAAGTCCACTATATGGGGAGAGGTTTTCATTTCACATGGTAATTATCTTTAAACTATGTCTAAAAAAACTTTTATTAGCCTGTGTATAGCCCTTTTGTATACTACACCACTAGTTTCATTTTAGAAAGTCTATGCATTTTTAATCGGTCAGTTAAGTATACTTAAACATATGAAAACTAACATTATAACCACCTTCCTCTCCATGTCAAATACAGTCATTTGCAAGTAGTGCAACTTTATACATACAATATTAACCTATTTGGAAGATAAAATAAATTAAAATTCACTGACTTTTTTTTTCAGAAATACAATTTAATATTTTCCTCCACTACCTCTGAAACATTTATAAACAACATCATTTCCATTTCCATCTCATTCGTTAGATATCATACAAATAATATTCAACAAATTTAAGCAAGCCAAATGTGTTAAAAAAATGCAAAAACTTTTCAAGATGCTATTTTTTGGAATGGTATTAGCAAATCATAATTGACCAACATTGTAGGCAGAGCTAGAGCATACTCAAAAATAGTGTCAATACAATTTTCTAAACTCATCCATTCACTTTTGTTGGGGCCTCACTGTTTAGAACTATCTTCATCACTGAGTCACGACCATGCAAATACAAAAAGAATGATCGCACATTATTGGAGGCAGCCAGGAAGTGAGTATGCGAGTATGAGGAATGTGTCTCACAAAAGAAAACCAGGCAAAGGCATATTAGCAAAATTGTCTATATTTGAAAACAATGTACAGATAAAAATCTATTTTCTCATCCCAATTGTGTGCTTCAAAATAATGCAGACAATAAGCTGTCCTTTTAAAAACAAAGCAGACACCATTACATAAATGTCAAATGTAATTTTCAATGTACTCATTAATTAAAAAGTCAAGTCACTTGTACAATTGTTTTATATCCATAATTGTATGGTGCCATTGCAAATCCATTCATTACACAAATGCATTTTTGAGGCCCTTTGCATGAAAGGAGTGTGGCTTTTCATTTTTTTGGTAAATATTTCAAGGCCATAGTACATAGGCAACCTTTTCTGGCACCCACATGTGCTTATTCACATCCTCCTTGGACTTAGTCACATTTACTTATTCTAAGCTCATGAGCACATGGCTGTTTGCCATTGGAGTTGAAAATGTACACACTTGAGATTGATCAACCAGGGAACATTATGTTTGTGCTATGACTTTAGAGAGTGCTGGTAATTTCCCCCTTTTTCTCTATTTTTTGAGGGAGGGGAAGGACAAATTGATCTCCCCACTCTCTCTGGTTATGAATTCCCTTGTACTTTACTTTATCCCCCTTTTCTATACCGCTTCCCTAATACCCTTTTTCCTCCCCCCCAAACTAACTTCTCGTACATTCCCCTTGGCAAGCCCTACATTCAAAGATGTGCTTTCCGCATCATTCTGTAATCTGTTAATGGAGGAATCCTCTCACCTGGATTGTAGGTCTTTAGAAATGTTGTATTATTGACAACCCTGACAATTCATATTGGGAATGTTTGTATTGACTTATTTCTTGACTATGTAAAAATAAAGATTTTACAAAAAAGAAAATGTTCACATAAAAAAAGAGTGAATATTCACTTCAATGATGTAATCCTGTGCAGATGAAATACATAAACATGAATTTGTCTTTCACATGATTGGATAATTGAGGTGAATAATTGCTCATTTTTTGAGTGAATATTCTCAGCTCCTTTAGTACTGTATATTAGCCTTGTATAGTATATTAGCCTCATATTGGTACAGCTTTACATACTGAGGTGCCATTCTCTTATTTTTTGTTTTTCTTTCATTCATAACAATAACACAACATCTGGCTGCATTAATTGTGGGTTGGTGTCCAACAGTCAATCACTAGCTTTCCGGGATAATTAGATTTACTATTCATTCTTTTGTGTTGCATTAGGAAGATTTTCTTTTTCACCCCAGGGCAATAATAAACAAGAGTTGAGGTCCCTAAAGATAACGATGATACCAGGCCCCAATATAAAGACCCAAACCTGCTCTTTATGGCATATATCTATTTATATGTGCAAATATATGAAATATATACCATACACATAAGCTAATACATAGGAAAGGCATACATGATAATAGTTGAAATAAATAAATAATTATTTAACAATATTGCTTGTGATGACATTTAATCCTATTTAAAAATGTTCAACTTTTTCAGAACTCTAGTGTCATGTGGATGGATTGTGATAATGAAAAATCACCTGACATACTTTCAAATTTATGACAACATAGATTTGACTCCCTGGATTGCATACTCAGATTATCTGCAGGAAAAATATTTGCCATTTAACTTTTGTCTAATCTAACCCTTTGCAATCTCATGGTTGAAGATTGTATAGGCAAGCGTTTCTACGTTTTTGAATCTTGTATATGTTTTGCTTTGTAGCTATATATACAACAATAATTTTATGTATTTTTAATTTTCAAACTTGTTGCATAGTGCCATGAAAGATGGTAGCATTAAATAAATCATACATAGTAATAATACATTTAAAAGCAGAGATATCATTCTAACCTAATCTTCACTACATAAACAATACTTTTTGGTTTATAACATATATCTGTTCTTGCTGTGGCTTATTTTATACATACTTTTTGAAAATATTGAAATGAGAAAACATATAGAAATTATATGATGTTAACATTTTTATTAAATGTACCATATCCTAAAATTAGTTTTGCCAGTTTCAAAATGCCCCAAAAATACATTTATATAATGGAACATATATTCTTGGTAAATGACTGCAAACATACACACTTGCTGCAAACAAATATTTGTTATTCACACATTTCTGCACACATCCCTCTGATACTAATTAAATCTGAGTAGGCTAACCTGCATCCTTTCCTCAGGTTCCTATAGAAGACTAACACCTTTAGTATGTCCGGGCCTGGCTTTTCATCAGCATATATTATAATCCTATAAATAACTTATTCCTGTGGGTTGTTTCAGTGGAGAAGAAGAGGCTGTTCATTTAGTAAAGTAATTGCTCACTGAACTTAGTTAATAAGGCGAGGATGGGGTCACAATATTAATCCCTTTGCATGCTAGAAAAAAAATCATAATTTTTGAAATTTCTTCACACTTGATCGGGCACTAGAAGTGATTTACTTACCAGGTTAAGAGAACAGACTTATAGGAAATAAGCCTCCAAGGGTGATGGCCTGGAAGCTAGAGACAAAACAAGAACAATAAACTATTTTATATGTATATATATATATATATATAGATATATATTCTTGTATATTCTATATCTTATACTGACTGCAGGTGATGGGGTTTAGTAACTTATTGATGGTTACTTCAAGAGAGTTTTTAACTGGCTTAATAAAGAAGCCTATGTACAACTGTCGTAAGCAATGCAGCAAACCTTAGCATCTCTTATAACAATTGGTTACTGTACATATCAGCAAACAAATAATGAGGTCTACAGCAAAGTGATTAAAACCGGTACTGCCATCTTAAATAATGCTACATGATCTCTCTGTACTATTAATTTCCAAATATAGCAGTTATAAGGTGCATTGAAGAATGGAATTTAAAAAAAAAAATGATATTCCCAATTTCATGGATTACTTGTGATCATTGGGCCTTTTCTACTGTGCTAGAGATTCCTTCCCTCCTCTGTAGAGAAATGGGAAGATCCATAAATGTCCTACTACATTATATAAATAATGCTCATTCATTCTCTTGCAACAATGGGCAGATGTTTTCCTGATCATCATTTTAAAGGCTATATCTTACCATGTATGGCAAGCATAAGGTAAGTTTGCTACAGTCAGTTCAAGAAAAACATCTTTTCAATTGTAATTTTTCTTTTTATCTAAAAAAGTATTACAAGCAAAGAGAACTCATGGGTTGGAGTAAAACCACTTAAGCAAATCATTCCCTTAAAGAGCAAAGATATAGGTATTCCAAAAAAATTACATAAAATATGTACAATATCCAAATAAGTCAATCACTAGCCCCTCTAAGGCTGGCTTTAGATTGGCATATTTTGCATCAACACATTTGCCCATTCCCGATGATACTGCCTGACTGTTGGAATCTGCTGTATTCTTCTTCCCTGAAAGAGAAATACATTCAGTTAAAAACTTGTTCCCATTCTTCCTTTATGAAATATAGGAATTTTTCCTATAAGAAAATATTGGCACTGAAAAGTCGGAAAACCTCTGTGTGCAATAAAGGCAACCTCCATTGGCTGAAAGCATTTACTGTCATGCCGTGTAGGCCTAATACAGTCCGATCTTTACTTAGTCATCACAAACAAAGCTCAAGCTGGGAATATAAGATGAAAGGAATAGTTAGCCTAAACATTTCCATGTTTCTTAATTGGTGTTAACCATTTTTTCAAAATAATTGGTAGATGCATGAGACTGAAAATCAAATGGTGATCTTGAATATGTGCCCACATTTAGCAAAATGTTAAATATGTTTTCCAGTATCAGTAAAACACTTAATCTTTCACCCCTCATTACGAGAATTGGCAAGGTTCATCAAGCTCGGATTCATGTTGACTAGCTGTTTTCTACCACTGGACAAAGAACTCTACTAAGGCCTCAGACAACTGCTGAAAGAAACCCTATTTAAAAACAGAAGTGAATAACCGGGACACAAGTCTCAATGGCAAGACAGAAAAAGATTCAACTTTACGGGTTGTAGAAATTTTTTAAATCTATGGCCAAAAAAGAAGCAACCTTTCCATGAATTTCACTATGGTGCACAGTTAATACTGAAATAACTGCCATATTTTCCTCAGGCACTATAATTTGTATTTAGAGTATGAAAAAAACATAACTCAATTTTTCATTACTTTTATGTGATAAAAGGGTAAAAAGTGAAAAGACACAAAAATAAATGTTAGTAATAACAGTTAGTACATAAGGGGGTTGAGTTTGTATTGAACTGTATTGTTGCTGTATTGTCTCACTTTATATTATAAAGCGCTGAGCAAACTGTTGGCGCTATATAAATGCTGTATAATAATAATAAATTTGCTAAAGGCAAATGACTGTGCACTTTGCAAATGCAGTTGCTTCAGAGCTTAGTAAATGAGGGAAAGCTCTGCTGACTTCCATTATCAATCATGTGCAAGGAAAAATTACAGTTTTTTAAATTGTTTTATTTTCCTTGCATATATAATTGTGTATTCTTTGGAAAGTGAAGCTTCATCTCATTTACTAAGCTTTTGAACAACTGCACTTGTAGAGCACACAGTCTATTTGCCTTCAGTAAATCAACCCCAATTATTTTTAGATTGTAGTATATATCCCATTTGAGCAATTAACGTGGTTTTTTCTAAATATACTAAACATGACATCCTACATACATACATACATTTTTAGGATGTTACACTACCTATATTCTATTATCCTGCACTAATAGTATGCAGAGCAATACATCACTAGTTTAGATTACAGATAATATTTAACTTAAAATGCATCTTCACCATATTAAAACACTGCATTCAATTATACAGTTTTAAGCAAAGTTACAGCCTACAGTCAAAAGTCAGATTATTTTTGGTACTTAAGAAGAGTATGTAACTTGATTGAAAATTAAAAAAACACTGAGTCAATATGGCATCAATGTGTCAGCTAGTAAAGGAGTTAGGTGATAATATATGAATGCCTAAGCACAGTCAAGTCTTCTGTTTTATGCTTGAGCCGTGAAAAGGCTACAGAACCGAAGATTTGTCCTGTCATGGAGTAAGAGAATGTGTCATTATTCAACATAATAGTACCATTTAAATTCAGTTTTAAAACTCTTACCTGTAGTTAATTAAGAGTAATGAATGAATCGTGATTTAAGATGGTACATTGACTGAAATGCCAATACAGTGTGCCATGTTTATGCAGGTTCCGGGTAACAAGTTTCTTAATGTTAACAAACTCATTATTTGATACAAACCATCTGTAAATATATATATATATATATATGTATTTTCACCTGATGTTTCTCTGAATGTATATGAATTTTTTGGGCTAGACACAGAAATCATTAAATAAAACATCTATTGTAGACATTCATTTGTAATTATATACAGTAGAAGCATGTATGAAAATTCTGTGCTTCATTTTGTGATGTGCCTTATACGTTTTATCTTTCCTAATGTTCCCTCTGATTAATCCGTGAGGACCTTAAACACCAGGCCTGGTTGTAAAACTTGGTATTCTATTGTTAATGAACAGAATGGTTAAGGGAAAAAAAAATCTTTGATCCTTCTCAAATGAAAACAGTTGTAGAGCAGCCCTGGCATGCTAATTGGATTTTTTACTTACCTTTAATGTATAGTCTTGGAATCTGACCAAGGTAAAAAAAATGATAACCAGAAAATGCCTCATATTCTTACAACTTCCCAAGCTATATAGTCTGTGGGATCAATTGTGGTTGTAATATCACTACTAACTCAATGGCCCTACAAATATAGGCAAATCAAAGAAGTAAAATTAGGCATGACAAAAACCCCCAAAACAACATCCTTTGTTATACGCTATTTACACTTCAAGCTGTATTTGGCTTACAGTAAAGGGCAAACAAAGTTAAAGGAATAAAAACACTTGTAATAAAAACTAAATTTCTTTCTTTGTATTTTGAAGTAAATGATCCTAGATTGTAAGGTCAAAAGATCAGGGCCCTCGAACCCCTCGTGTATTATTTTGTTACTGTATTGTCTCATGTACTGTCCCCCACTATATTGTACAGCGCTGAGCAAACGTTTGACGCTATATAAACACTGTATAATAATAATAATAATTGAAATAACCATTTTTTTTTCACTTACAGTGTGCTGCTTTATATATATATATATATATATATATATACATATATATATATAGTATATAGTATATAAACATATAAAAGACCAGCCTTTTTACATGTTTGGTAGAACCACACAACCACACATTGATTGCACTTTTTCATTCCTCTTTAGCAAGTCTATTAATTTGTGTTGGCTGAATTAACCTGCAAACCAGGGATGCTCAACCTTTTGAAGAGCACTGGCCACTCAAGTGATTTGGTAACCAGTTGTGGGCCACAGTCAAATGAAATGGTTCAGAATTTTCATGGGACCAATCCCAGTTGCATGTTTACCCACTGTTTATTCACAATCACAAAAATCACAATTTGTATTAACCAGATCGCCATTAATTCCACTCTCGCACTTAAATGTGACCAGCCAAAAGAGTTTCGATCCAGTGTTGCAGCCTGCACTATATCAGGGTTTTTGCAACCATCCCTTGAATTGCCAAAACAAGGACTGTGGACAATCTAAACAGACAACAGACCAGGGAAGCACATGCCCTAGTAGTGCAATAAAGTTCTTTATTAAGCAAAGATAAAATTAACACATAATGTACTCACATGTGCCTGGAATGACACCAAGCTCATCAAACAACTGTGAGAGTCCACCTTCAGAACCTCTGCATGGATACCACTAAATGTAATCCATTTGGCTAAAGGCTCCTCTCCCCACGTCTGTGTGTTAGGAAGGAAAGAGAAGAGCGGGGAGCTAGCCGCAATAGCGTCTCGTGTATTACAGCTGTTGGGATTTTGGAGTAAATGCAATCATTCTGTAGAGCGGCGTGCACCCGAAGGAGGCTGTGTGGATTGCCATAGGTTTGAGGTCATGGGCCACATCAGACATCTCTGTGGGCCACATTTGGTCCATGGCCTATGGGTTGAGTATGCCTGATATAAACCTTAACTTAAAGGAAACTTGGGAGTTGATTTACTCAAGGCGAACAACCTGTGCACTTTGCAAGTGCAGTTGCACTCGTTTTCCCCAGAGATTGTGGTGAAGCTTTACTTCACCTAATCAGGTGCAAGGAAAATAAAAAAAGGCTTTTGTGCTTGAACAAGATTGGATGATGTAAATCAGCAGAGCTTCACCACATTCAATAAGCTCTGTGGAAAATGAGTGTAAATGCACTTGCCAAGTGCACAGTCTATTTGTCTTTAATAAATTAACCCTGAAGTTTACTAAAGCAAGGTGTAAAATTAAAAAACTGCATTTTTTTTTAAATTGTTTAACTCTTTTCACACTTCCTTGAATCACTGCTGAGTATCTCCTGCAGCCTCTTCACATTCACTTTCAATAGAGTAACAGGATGACAATGCAGAAGAGCACTCTGCGAAAGGAGCATACACTGCCACCCCATAACAGGAACTGCTTGCACGAGAACCTCTACTACAGACTTCCAGGTATTATTGTAACGAAAGCTGCAGATTTGAAAATGACTTTTGAAATGAAACAGTTTAAAACATGTATGCAATTATAGTGTAATATACCTTAAGACAGGGGCACTCAACCTGTTGAAGAGAGCGGGCCACTTAAGTGATTTGGTGAATGGTTGTGGACCACAATGAAATTAAATGGTTCAGAATTTTGAATTTAGTAATTTGAATGGCAAAATTAAAATTTCCTCAAGCAGCTGCTGAATGCTGGGGGGGAGGGAGGAAAGATGCTGCCTTTCAGTGGTTTCACTAGGAAGATGGAGAGGATCGATTCCTGTATATGCCACCCCTGCCACCCCTCCTGTCCAAGTGTAAAACAGAATGTGACAGGGAAGCCACAGTGGCCCTTTGGAGCATGGGACGGGGTCACTATTGTGACCCCTGATGCTACACCAGTGGCTGAGGGGATGTCATAAAAAAACTTCTTAAATATGGAGTTTTACTGCTCACCTAAATGTGAATGAGCCTTTACTATCCCAAGCCCCCTAAAAGGCTGCTTTCACACCAGGGGTGGACTGACAACTCATGGGGCCCCTGGGCAATAGGGGATCATGGGGCCCCTGTGTCCTTGCCCACACTCAAAGCACACCCAAAAAAGCCTATAAAAGATACCAGGGGCACTTCATGGGGCCCCCTACTGACCCCAGGCCCTCGGGCAGTGCCCGAGTGCTCGAATGGTCAGTCCACCCCTGTTTCACACTGATGTGCTGCAGGTTACCTATTGTGCTTTGCCCTAGACTCCTGCTTTCAGAAGGTTTGGTGCACTTTCAGAAAGTGTAGCATATAATCCCTGGTTTGAAGTTGAGGGCCACATCAGCGGGCTCTGAGGACCACATATGGCCCCCTGGCCACCGGTTGAGCACCCCTGCCTTAACAGAATACATTTTCTGTGCAAATTGCAAATGACTTTCATCTCATATCTTCAGTAGGATGCTGACCTACGATGTTATGAATAGGTATGCACTGAAATTTAGAAAATTATGTATGCAAAAATGTAAAAGTCTCATCAACAGTTAGCTTTGGCTGTTGTAGTAATAGCATAAACGTTGTACTCACAACCCCTAAAAGAAAAAGGCCTCTTTTAGAAATACAAAATTTAGATACTATTGGCAATAAATAGATACTACTGGCAATAAATGTACAGAGTTTGGAGGTTACATTAGATAAAAAGAAACGCATTAGAGATTCTCAGCAAGTATCAAATAATATAAAAGAGAATACAACATAAAGAGGTTGAGACATACTACTCTAACGAAGTGCCATCAACAATGTTGAACAATTTTATACTAAAAGGTTTACAAAGGTCTACAAAGGCCTATTTTACAATGCATCTTGTTGAGAACACCCTGCCAAGAATATCAGAGTCAAACCTGTCAAATGTGATAGTGAAGAAAAATTTAGTGATATACAAACTGTTTCAGCAGAGTACCTGCTATACACACCTCAAACACACAAGTGATAGTGACATTCACCAAACATTCTGTTGTAGAATAGACCTAGAAGTCAGTCTAAGTAGGAAGAGATTTGTTGATTACAGCCAGAGGCAGCTACAATATGATGTACTGTATGTAGAGTATAGCAAGGCCTGTACAGAGTATTCCTGCACAGATTTAATAGTCATGAAAAATCAACATAAAAAAAATATCCCTCTATATCCTGGTTGGGCACTAACATGTTTATCTAACTTCCTATTTGCTAATATAATTGTATATCACCTTAATATAGTAGCATAATTGCTTAATGAAGTTATATTATCATTATGGTAATATTTCTTCTCAGCAATTCTTCTTAGACAATGATCCCTTTCTTCCCAAGGTTCTTATCTGGAAATGGCTCCTATGACAAGACATCGTACACATGCAGATCTTAAATTTTGTGTGCTGCACTCTTCACATAAGGAGACCCTGTATTGCTACAGATAGAATGAGCAGTGCAATAAATAAGGCACACAGAAGGCCATTTTGTATTTTACCACTATTTTCCTACAATTCCTTGCAGGTGAATCAATCACTGTAATTTAGGTGTCACCATCACCATATGATGATTCTGTACTGCACTGGTGACAGCATGTAAAAAGTTTTAAAAAATTGCGAAAAAAAAACCTTTTTAATTTCTTTATTTACCAAAAAATTGTGACAAAAAATACAACTTCAAAAAACTGTCCAGACCTCTTACTAAATACCATGGACTGTCTACTTTCCAAAAAGGGATCATTTGAGGGGTATTTGTACTGTACTGTACTGAAGAAAGATGTGTTTTTTTCAAACTTTTTTAAATAGCAAAAAATGATAAAACCCAGTGGTGATTAAATATCACCAAAAGAAAGCTCTATTTGTATGAAAAAAATAGAAATGTCATATGGGTACAGTGTTACATGACCGCGCAATTGGCATTCAAAGTACGACAGTGCTGAAAGCTGAAAATCGGCCTGGGCAGGAAGAGGGTAAAAGTGCTTGGTATTGAAGTGGTTAAGGACCTATATGGGTTGATTACGGGCTTGTTCATGCCATGGTGCCGAGACATCAGTTTCTCTGTATGCGTTCTGCAAGGCCACAACAAACTCAAGTCTCTGCATGTCAGTTTCCATCAGTTTTTCTGCACGTATGGTGTGAACAAGGCCTTACTAAGACTGGAGAGTGCAAATTCTGATGCAGCTGTGCATGGTAGACAATCAGTTTCAGCTTGTTAAATTAAGCTTTGACAGAAGAACAAACAAAAAAAAACTGGAAGCTGATTGGTTTCTTTACACAGCTGTACCAGAGTTTGCACTCTTCAATTTTAGTAAATCAACCCCAAAGACTGCCATTTCTGCAAACACAGCCATCACAATCTCTGCAGTTTCCTGCTAGAAGTTGGCTACAATGCCATGCAGGAGCCCTTGGGAGCCCCAGCTTAGCCACCCCCTACATGCAAGTCACTCAGTGGGGACTTGTGCCAGGACTCAATGGCTTGGAGAAGCACTGCTAAGAGGGGCCGTTCTATAAATGTTTGGAATCATCAAAAGTAATTGGGGAAAATGTTTTATAGTTTCACTACCTTGGGTAGACCCACAATGAAAATTGAAAACATCACTGAGGGTTTGTCACTACTGTAAAGTTACAAATGAAATATATGGTGAGAGTAAATAGTTTGAAAATGGGAATAATTTGCCATTCTGCAAGAAACAACACTGGGTTACTGGAGGTTGCTCACTTCACTCTGAATATGCATTGAATAAATGAAAATAGTAATGTCAGTAAATAAGGTGAACCTGTGTTCAATTTTAATACCCAATCACATGCAAGCAGAGTTCTGTTTTTATTTTTATAATTTTTATAATTTCCTTTGCACAAAATATTTTAAAAAACCTTTCTCATGTGGTAGATGGAATACATGTACAGTTGAGGCTATACCTTTTTCTATGAAAAAAGAATGGGCAAAGCAGATATGGCAAGTTAGGGTCAACATGGATCATACCAAATTTGTGGACATCAGATATCCATAATTTTCATCCAAACCACCAGGATATCATTCCAACCACTTGAATTCTGAATGAAAAAAATGCAGCCCCATTCCATGATAAAAAAAAATTTCTTTAGCAAGGAACATACATTCCACATTAATAATTATGCTATTACAATTAGAGTGTGCTGCAAATTTCCTCCAGCATTGCTCTCATTTCTGCTTGCTGGAGGCTGCTACTTTTACTGAAGCCCAGATGCCCTGAACAGCAGAAAGGTTTTAGACTGTTAACAGATCAGCCTATAGTGGCTCTGATTTTCGGAACAGTGCCTAAAAACAGACAGCAACTGAGCATGTGCAGAGCAGAGTGAGACAGTGTATTACTGGATTTTAAACAGTTTAGGTGTTCAATTTTAATGTTTTTATATAACTATACCTGCAAAAGGGTCCCACCTGAAGTGGTCTACAAGGACTTAATTTTCTGACTAAAGTTCCACTTTAAAAGATTCCAGGCCAGTAAACAAGACACCAGGCAGTTCTTAAATGTGGTTTGTGAGTACCCTGCTATATTAAAGCTAAAAGTGATTCTAAAGGCAGAAGGTTTTTTAAGTTCATGCATTCTATGCATGAAGATAAAAAACCTTTTGGGTTCAGTTCCTCCCTCAGCCCCCTTATACTTACCTGAGCCCTATCTCGACCCAGTGATGTGCATGAGAGCTGCGGCTTTCCCAGGTCTCTCTCTCCTCACTGGCTCACACAACAATGTACTTCTGGTCCTGCATTGTAGGGGATAAAGGCAGAGAGCAGCGACTGGTTGGGCAGTGAAAGGAGGAGGCTTCAGTGGATTGGTGGCACGTAGAGGAGGAAACCTGCATTCTTCCTCACACCTTGTGCCTCGGAGAAGATTTGTTGATCATCAGGGTAAAAGCTATCCTATGTATTCAATTCCCATTCACAAAATTAAAAAAAGTAGTGCAGAGAGGAGCCCTGATCCTCCTATTCTCATGTCTCTGCCAGTGCAAGTGGCCCCTCTCCCCTGCTGAGTGCCCCCAGAGCAAACAGCTTGCTATGGGGGCACCCAAGCAGCCTCGCTCTGAGCATGTCCATTCACACACAAAGCTGTGGTTCGGCCCTGCTCCCCTTCTCCTCATTGACTCCTTTGCTGTGATTGACTGCATTGGCAGCCAATATCTCCTGCTCCTGTCTCAGCCAATGAGGAGGGAGAGTCACCGAAGAGCAGAGGCTCTCATGCACATCACTGGATCAGGCTCGGGCTCAGGTAATTATTAGGGGGGCTGCTGCACACAGATGGTTTTTTACCTTTGTGCATGAAATACAAGAAGGTAAAAAAAACCTTGTCTTTAAAACCACTTTAAATTAGCCTAATTGTTTTCAATGTTCTTGGAAATAAACAGAAAACCCGATGAAAAATTAACAGTTTTAGAAGCAATAACTCCCTGTAACTACAAACTCCAGCTTGTAGCTGCAGAATGCCATGAAACTCTATGATTTTAATTGAACAATTACATGGCAAGAGCTGGGTTTGTGGTTTTTGGATCAACTGCTAGCAGGTGGTTGTCTTAAGTCCTATCCTTAATTACAATTCTTATTAATCCTGCAATGCACTATCAAGATGCCAAACTATCAAATGGCCAAACTATCCACTTCTCAAATCATACTCTAATTATGCTAACAGATCTCCCTAAAACTGGACCAAGAAGGAGCCTAACGTGTGACCTCTGTAGATGTTAAATGCTAAAGCAAGACTTACTGTTAAAAAGTCCTTTTAAACTTAGAAGGATGAAAGAAAGATGAAATATTACAGATACATGAAGAGACATGGGAAGTGTTTAAAAGCCTCATTGTATCTTGAATGGAAAATACAAGTCTATATTCTATATTGTGCCTAAGATTATACATAAACTTATCTACTTTTTCTTGCTCATAACACTATTGTTTTATGCTAGATGGCCAAAAGATAGTAACTCTTCTGAACTGTGGCGGAATCTAATAATTGCAGCACTCCCTTTTAAAAATGAAGGTAGAAGAAGTTGGAAAAGTTTGGAATTCTTGACTTTAACAAGATACAGCTGCCTGCTAGGTCAATTATGCCAAGTTCCTGATGAACCCATATTTGTGGAAATGTGTTAAAACAGGTTGGACTGTCTAGGTCTCAGCAGAAATTGGCATCCTACCTATTTATTTCGGCCAAACGTGCTATAGCTCAAGCTTCGAGAACCCCTTCGGTTGTCTTCCAGAGTGTAAAGACCCAGATAAATGCTATGCTGATCAATGAACAGATGTCTAGCGTTCTTCAAGATTCTTATCCGAGATTCCTTAAGGTTTGGGAACCTTGGATACGTTATTCCCTGCCATCCCTGCCTCCTACTAGTTATGGCCTCTTGTAGTCGTTGCCTGTGCTAGCCCTGGATCCGTGATTCTTCTAGTCTTCTTTTGCTCCATGTTTTCTTTCTGATTCTTTCTTTTTTTCTTATTTTTTTCTATGTTTTTATATTTTCTTTTTCCTTCTTTCTAACTTTTTTTTTTTCCTTTTTCCGGTAAGATGATGGATTGCTGCTGCTATTATTTGGTTCGTCTTTTTGCCGTCGCTCCTTGATGTCATTGTACATTCCGTTATTTGGCTAATACAAGTCAGCATTATGTATCTGTTTATGTATGTTATTGTTCTTCTCTGCCCCTGCGTGGGCGTATCTTGAGCTTGTTGTATTCTTAAAACTAAACTTTCTTAATAAAAATATTGAAATAGAAAACAGGTTGGACCCTCTGGATGTCTAACCCGAAATGGTGACTACAGAGATGGCAGACAGGCAATACCAATTTTATTTAGTTGACTTTGTTTATTTTGTTAATCACTGTTTTAGGATGTGTGATACAGGGAACATAATTTAATGATATTCAATGACCATAGCCAATCGGGTTGATGTTTTTTTTTATTCTGTATTAAAACACACCAGTACTGTAAGTACAAATTTGCATGTATATGGTAATGTTCTTACATTGGATTGTATGTAAAATCTGCTCTACTCATGTATCCAATAGACATGTGTAGCACCCCTCTAGCACAGGATGCTAGGTAATTCTAGCATTACCTTCTGTAATCAAGGGAGCAGTGATTGTTTGGCCTGGTCTGTTTAGAGTTTCACAGGGTGGGAATTTGGTTGCTTTTTCCTGCCTGTGGAAGAAGCTTCCAGAGCTTAGGGCAGGAGATTCAAATAACCAGCCTGAATATTTATCATGCTCTAGCCAATCCCTAGAGAAAAGTGTCCAGATGTAAGCTGGAAAGGTGATAAGTAGTCTGAGGCACTGGAAAGCTGGGTTCTCTCCCCTCAGGAGGATTCCAGAGTCTGAGGGGCTGCTGTCCTCAGGCAGCCTATGGACTGTGCAACTGATCTAGAGGCCTCAGCCGTGTTAGGGCTGATGGTCTGGATGGATCTCCTGAGAAGCTGTTTGCAGGACCTTACCACAACAGTTCTGGTACAGAGAAGGACTGTCTCATGCACTGGACTGCACCCAGAGGAGGCTGGAAGGTGGCAGCTGTCTTGGGGATTTTTTGTGAGTAAAGGCCCTAAATTTATTCCTGTGACTGTGGAGTGTTCTGGAAATTCCATTGGCTACCAGCAGTTGGGCATAGGAGCAAGGTGACAAAGAAACTTGCCCCCGTGGTCTTCAGCTGTGAGGCTTTAGACTGCTCAGAAACTTGCCTCATGGTCACAAGCTGTGAGGTCTTAGCCAGTTCAAAAAGTTACCTCATGATCTTCAGCTGTGGGGGTTTAACTGTTTAACATTCACATCTTCTTAAGGAGAGTGCCCTCTAGTTTCTATGCGCTAATCACTTTGAAGTATCCCATAACCTAACCCCTTTCCTGTTAATGTTTCTTCAAGCAATACATTTTAAAAAGAGATCTCTAGACCAGGGGTCTCTAAGCATTTGAAACAAAGGGCCAGTTTACTGCCCTTCAAACTTTAGGGGGGCCAGATTG
The DNA here is from genome assembly GCF_062004578.1 of Staurois parvus. Lineage (NCBI taxonomy): Eukaryota > Metazoa > Chordata > Amphibia > Anura > Ranidae > Staurois > Staurois parvus. The sequence continues at coordinate 3,625,364 of NW_028317878.1, read as the reverse complement.
TGGCCAGTGGGAATAGAAAATGCCCTGGCATCAGTGGGAATAAACAATACCCTAGGCTTGGCGGTCAGTGGGAGGAACAATGCCCCATTGTTGGTGTCAGTGGGATAAATAGTTCCCCATTTCTGGTATCAGTGGGAAGAACAGTGCCCCTTCGCTTGTGTCAGTGGGAGGAACAGTGCTCCATCGATGGTGTCAGTGGGAGGAACAGTGCCCCGTCATTGGGGTCAGTGGAAGAAACAGTGCCCCATCATTGTTGTCAGTGGGAATAATAGCACCCCATCACTGGTGTCAATGGGAGGAATAGTGCCCCATCGTTGGTGTCAGTGGGAGGAATAGCGCCCCATCATTGGTGTCAGTGGGAGGACTAGTGCCCCATCATTGGTGTCAGTGGGAGGACTAGCATCCCATTATTGGTGTCAGTGGGAAGAATAGCGTTCCATTGTTGGTGTCAGTGGGAGGACTAGCATCCCATTATTGGTATCAGTGGAAAGAATAGTGCTCCATTGTTGGTGTCAATGAAAGGAATAGTGCTTCATATCAGTGGAAGGAAAAGTGTCCCAAGGACCGGATAAAAGCAAGCAAAGGGCCACATCCGGCCCGCAGGCCGCAGTTTGGAGACTCCTGCTCTAGACCGTGTTACTGGACCTGGTGTGAATAGACTGGTGCTTGGGGTCATGTTCTGTCTCTGTACATTTAGGAAAAAAACAATTATTATATATATTATAATCCTTCGGGGGTAGCGCTACACTTGTTTTAAAGCTTTGTTTTGAGGATGGGAAGCTCAGAGTTTTCCCACAATGCAACTGGACAACTCTCCTTATCACTAAATTAAACAACTGTAAATGGACACTCATCATCGAGCCCCTAGCACAGTTAATAAGAGATCATCCTGACATCAGAGGAATAGACATTGTGGGCCACTAACAGGAACTAAGTTCGCTAGTGGATGATGTCCTACTATATAACATTGCACCAGGATTATTAATAGGCTTCCTGCTTGTATCTTACCCACAAGTCAGTCTAGTGGTTCCAATTCTACTATATTACTGCTGGGCAACCACCTACACCAAACAAGAGAATGACAATTTCCAGCTGTACTTTCAAAGGACCCCATGAGAATCCTTTTTTATCTCCCATCTGCCTCCTGTATTCCTTTAGGACCCTGCCACTTGAGACACTAATTAACCACCACCCTTATACCCTGCTCAAAAAAATTAAAGGAACACTTTTTAATCAGAGTATACAGTAGCATCAAGTCAGTTAAACTCCTGGGATATTGATCTGGTCAGTTAAGTAGCAGAGGGGGTTGATAATCAGTTTCATCTGCTTTGGTGTTAATGAAATTAACAACAGGTGCACTAGATGGACAGCAATGAAACACCCCCCAAAACAGGAATGGTTTTACAGGTGGAGGCCACTGACATTTTCCCTACTCATCTTTTCTGACTGTTTTTCACTAGTTTTGCATTTGGCTAGGGTCAGTGTCACTACTGGTAGCATGAGGCGATACCTGGACCCTACAGAGGTTGCACAGGCAGTCCAATTCCTCCACGATGGCACATCAATATGTGCCATTGCAAGAAGATTTGCTATGTCTCCCAACACAGTCTCAAGACCATGGAGGAGATTCCAGGAGACAAGCAGTTACTCTAGGACAGGCATGTCCAAAGTCCGGCCCGTGGGCCATTTACGGCCCGGGGGTCGGTTTAATACGGCCCTCCAACAGCCCTCCCTGCTCTGTGTAATGTGGCCCTCCCACGGCCCTCCCTTCTATGGCAGACAGTCTTCTGCTTGAGAGAAGAGGGCAGTGCGCATGCCTGACTGCGGCGCATTCTCCCTGGTCTGTGTAAATGCGGCTGTCGCACGGCCCTCCCTTCTGTGGCAGACAGTCTTCTGCTTGAGAGCAGTGCGCATGCGTGACTGCACCACGCTGGGAGCAACAGAGGGCGGTGACGTCAGGGCCGGGCTTCCAGCGGGAAGTGTGTTTCTCTTCCCCTCCCGGCTGCCGAGCAGAGACTTCAGCTCCAGCTACCTTTTTTACCCTTCACATTAGTGCAGGTAAGTTTTTTTAAAATTTATTTTCAATACATTGTGAAAACTCAGCTGTCAGTTGATCTTAATGTTATGAAATGAAAAGTATGTCGTTTGCAATTAACTTGGCATAAAATAATTTATTTGCATTTAATTGTAATGGTTCAAAGAATGTTCGGAAAAATGTTTGGCCCTCCACCATGTTCACTTCATCCAATCTGGCCCTCTTTGAAAAAAGTTTGGACACCCCTGCTCTAGGAGAACTGGACAGGGCCGTAGAAGGTCCTTAACCCATCAGCAGGACTGGTAACTGTTCCTTGGTGCAAGGAGGAACATGATGCACAGTGCCAAAGCCCTACAAATGACTTCCAGCAGACCACTGGTGTAAATGTCTTTTGACCAAACAATCAGAAACAGACTTAATGAGGGTGGCCTGAGGGCCCAATGTCCTCTAGTGAGATCTGTCCTCACTGCCCAGGACCACAGAGCTCGATTGGCATTTTCCGATGAACACCAGAATTGGCAGGTCTGCCACTGGCACCATGTGCTTTTCAGAGATGAGAGCAGGTTCACCCTGAGCACATGTGACAGAGGTGAAAAGGTCTGGAGAAGCAGTGGAGAAGGTTATGCTGCCCTTAACATCATTCAGCATGACCGTTTTGGTGGTGGATCAGTGATGGCCTAGGGAGGCATAACCATGGAGGGATGCACAAACCTCTAAAGGCTAGACAATGGCACCCTTACGGCCATTAGGTATTGAGATGAAATCCTTGGACCCATTGTTAGATCCTATGCTGGTGCAGTGGGTTCCTCTTGGTGCACGACAATGCCCGGCCTCATGTGACGAGTGTATGCAGGCAGTTCCTGGAGGATGAAGGAATTTATACCCCTGAGTGGTCCCTACACTCGCCTGACCTAAATCCAATAGAACACCTCTTGGATATCATGTTTTGGTCCATCCAATGGTCCAGGAGCTCAGTGATGCCCTGGTCCATATCTGGGAGGAATTACCCCAGGACACCATCCATCCTCTCATTAGGAGCATGCCCCAACATTGTCAAGCATGCATACAAGCACGTGGGTGCCATAGAAACTATTGAGGATCATTCTGAGTTGCTGCAATTAAATTTCAGAAAAATGGACTAGCCTGCTGCATCATTTTTTTCACTTTGATTTTTGGGGTGTCTTTGAATTCAGTCCTCTGTAGGTTGATAATTTTCATTTCCATCAAACAATGGGGTATCCTTATGTTCCTAACGCATTACCCAGTCCATATCAGTATAGATATTCAACATTATATTTTTCCCCATTGAGATCTGATGTGTTTTCAAAGTGTTCCTTTAATTTTGGCCAGTGTCTTTAGCTACTTTTATTTAAGCTAGCTGGTAACCCACCGACTATTACTTCTTTGTTACAGAACCTTAATTTCAAGCCTGGTCGTTTAGTCAAGTTTATAGAAAAGTGGGCAATACATAACTTTTCATTTATTTTTATGAGCTGTAAACACATTTACACCCCATTGAAGACTTAAAAGAAAAGGATACTCAAGGAGCATCGGATCTACCAGCCATGCCACATGTTGCCCTACACTAAACCTGAAGAAATGGCTTTGTATAATCATAAATTGCTTCATACCTTTGTATATCCTTCCAAAAAAAAGTGATTAAAGTCAAGACAATAAAAGTTGCTTCTTGTTGTTAAACTCACTACCACAACACATCTTTACTGTAAAACTCCTGAGAGGATTTTTTTCTACAACTTACTAGACTGATGCTACACTAGCACCCCACCACACTCCAGTAAAAAGGTCTTGTTTGTGCTCATTGCATTGAGAGTGACCCCCAATACAGAGATTTGCATGGATACAGAGATATTTTCCACAGGTAATTTTTAACAAGGGTAAGCAGACACCTTTGGGCTCTGAGAACAGCCCAGTGTGAATGAAAATCATCATCCCAAGGAAAAAGATATCCTTTTTGACTTCAAAACTATCTTTTACTACATGCTATGTATGTATCATAAGCACAAGTTAGAGATTTTATGGGCTAACCACTTACTTCCACAGAATGATTGAGCATTTGGAAAAACCCTAAGAAAACATCTATATGCATACGTAAGTAAAAGAATATAAAAAAATGAAATTTCACACTTTCCTTCACAAATATTTTTCAAACTGTTCTTTGACGTGCATGATGTGTATGTGCTAATGAGCATGGCCTCTACCCCTTCTGCCCTAGATCCTCTCACCTACCTTCTGGGTAAGTCCACATCTAACTTTAATAAACATGCACAAAAATGATTGTTTCATGTTTTTACTGTGGTCCATAAATCTTTGCTCTAAACGTTGACTTACTTTGGAGTAACTCCTACTCCTTCTATTCTCTACATGTTACTTTATACAATCTAGCAGGTTTTTAGTGACGCCAGAGGATCAGCTGAAGAGATGAGGCTAGCCAACTAAATGCACACAGAGGTAATAGTAGTTGGTGTAGTATGTCTTCAGCAGAGATTTGGATTTTGCGCACGCATATGTGGATATCTGTGTCAATCTGCCCAGACAGTTGCCAGCCTGCGCATGTGTATATGTATGTGCCTGGAAACCCCATCTGTGCTATGGCAAAGCCTTCCCTTGCTTTAATGTTCATCTATACTAGTGTTCAGAAATAAATAGAGGACAATTTGAGTAGATAATCTTTGGGCAGCACAGTGGCTAAATGGTTAGCACTTCTGCCTGGCAGTATTTGGGTCGTTGGTTCAAATCCCAGCCATGGCACCTCCTGCCTGGAGTTTGCATGTTCTCCCTTTGCCTGCATGGGTTTCCTCAAGGTACTCCGGTTTCCTCCCACACTCCAAAGACATGCTGGTAGGTGAATTGGATCCTGTCTAAATTGGCCCTAGTATGTGTATGTATGAATGTGAGTTAGGGACCTTAGATTGTATGCCCCTTGAAGGTTAGGGACTAATGTGAATGTGCAATATATATATAAATGTAAAGTGCTGTGCAAACTGACGGCGCTATATAAGCACCTGTAATAATAATTTAAGAATAAACCCCTAAAAAGGGATAGCCGTACATTAGGTTGATGTTTTTCCAGTTTCCAGAAATTTTCAGCATGGAAGACAGATCCCATAAATAGTCCTGAATAGCGTTATGATCGCCATTGATAGCAGATTCTGTGCAGGGCAACCAGGTAATGGTATATATATATATATATATATATACATATATATATACAGTTTAGGTGAGTGGATAGCACCAGTAAGTAAAAATATGCAAGTATATCTACGCACATGACCAGGTGTGTTACCCCACCCCCAAAAAAAAACAACAGAAAGATCAATATGCAATGAAAGGGGGTTACAGCACAGTGAGCAAAAATCAATTGCTTCATTAAAAAAAAAAATTAAATAAAAATATTAAAATAATAGCAACTTTAGGCATTCCTGCCAATATGGGGCCAGCAGACACAGCTGGAAATGAAATGAGCTCAATTATTCTCCAGCTGTGTCTATTTGACCGTATTAGCACTATCACCCCGGTCACATCAGGTGCAACTTGGCATGTGATTTTCATGCCATACAACTTGCAAATCGTATGCCAAGCCGCACCCTATTGTCTACAATTAGAGCGGTCAAATCGATGCGGTTCCAACTTGGTCGGAGCCACACCAATTTTTAAAGTAGTAAATGTACTACTTTTGGTGCAATTTGCATAGACATCTGGGTCAGATGTCTTGCAAATTGCACCTGAAATCGGCATATCACCCGGCTTTGAAATCATTCAACTTTACTGTAAGTCCACAATCTCAAAAAATACCCTATTTTAGCAAATTAAGCTGGCCATACATTATGCAATTTTCGTATTAAATTTCTTTTAGATTTACCTTCAGCTATGTAGTGCAAGGGCCTGCCTGTTTGCATACAAATTGAAAATGTTTAGGTTCGGTAAATCTAAAGGAAAATTGTAAAAGACAATTGTATAATTTATGGCCAGCTTAAGAGATTGACAAATACTAATAGTTTGCTAAACGTGTATGGGTGCACAGCAATGTGTAAAAGAATTGTCTAGCGGTATTAGTTTGTTGACTTTGAGAGCGCTGAATAACCTCAGCCCCACAAATAATGATGTACAGTATGTACCATATTACTTATCCTACATGGATAATTGCAGACTCCATCTGAAAATATATGATGCAGTTTCAATATAGTGTAATTTATTTTAAATGTTACCAATGAGACTCCCACCCTGGACATTTAGAAAAAAAGAAAAAACAAGAAAGCTGCATTGTTTTTTAACCTATAGGATACATTAATTGTTATTAAAATATTATTTTCAAATTTACCAGGTTTTGAAAGATATCCTAAGTATTTTATGAAACAAACACTATAACATCATCCTTAATTTGGTTTGAAACATTTGAATTCCTTCCAATAAAACATTTTTTCACACCCATGTATGTGACTCTGGCTGAACACCTTTGAGCTGTAGGAAAAAACTGTCTTTGGTAAGCTTGGCAGCAAAGAAAGCGCCCTGTAAGCTTGGCAGCAAGTATGGCAATACCCGCACTACTATGGAACATTGTGGGTGCAGTGCATTCAAAAGGCTACAACTGTTACTGTTTATAATACTGGAGGTGAGTCAAAGCCGATATGATAGAAATGTTTTTCCTTGTCATTGTCATTGAGATTTAAAAGCAATGATTATTTGAACCCAGAAAATTTCTATCTGAGTCTACAAGCTAGTAAATTGTACTGTACTATGATGAAACACATATAGGTATCAAGTGATACATAAAAGATGAATAAATACAAAACAAATAATTAATTCCTGTTTCAGTAAATCAAGAGTCATTAAAATTGTGTCATGGTTTTGTTTGTAATTAGTTTAAGAGCGTGCAAAGAAGAAATAAGGAGGTTATGCATAACAGAATAGTTTTTTTTGGGTGGGGGAGGAAATACTTTCACCAAAAAGAATTTACAAGATATTTAGTTTCTTATACATGTAAGTGATTGAAGTTCTATTTAAAGATAGAGAAAGACTAATCCGGGAAATATACAATGGAGACATACATGAATAAATGACACTAAAGAATAAAATATATTTTAAACACTTTCTATATTAAAACAAAAAACAATAACTATGAAATTACATTGATGACATGTATTGTATTTTTAGCAATAGTAAAAATAGGGCTGATCCAAACTGGTTGGAAAGTTCTCAAATGAGGAAAGATTAAGAGAAAACAATACAATCTTCCAAAAAATAATGGTACGTCAGTTTAGGCTACATAGCACAATGTTGACTCACCCAACAAAGTTATAACACTTCTGTGAGAAGATTTCCCCCGATGATTACCAGTTCTCCCTAAACCCCATTGTGGCCATAAAAGTCTCAGGTGAGGTTTTGGTCAAGAGATAGTATTATGCTCTCCCTTTCCGGTTTTCTACAAATTTCTACTAAAAGTCCAAGAGCCAAAACTGTATGAAGATTGTTATGATAATAACATGGAGTTAGCTATGTGCTTGAGAGCTGCAGAAAGCAGGAATGTGATCTAATCTTAAAGCAGAGGTATGATCATTTTATATTTTACCTTCACTGGTTCTTCCCCACCCCTTTCATCAACATGCTACGGACATTTTTAATAAATCCCTTCTGTTTTAATGACTTACCTTATTTTAGACCTAATGATGTCATCCCTGAGTCTCTGTGCTATGCAATGTAGACAGATCATGACTGGCAGGAGTGACTGGTAGGAGGGGCTGTACATAACATCTGCGTTAGTACTCCTCTCAAGAGCCCTTAGCCCTGATGCAAGCAGTGGGCTGGCTCTTGGGAGAGGTTATGCAAAAGTCAAAACACATTCATAGGCAGGAGTTGGTCTTGAGGAGTAAGCTTGCCTAGGCAGACAGCATTTGCATGAAGACAACCTTATATTTTGATCAGATGTAATGCTAAACCTTCAAATTTGAGAGACCTCTATTGAGAAATACAGTAAATGAAAGGGATGGGCAAGGGACCATAAAGATGTGGAGGAAAGGACTAGATGTTGCTGAAAACCATCCAGCCAGGGAATGAGGCTGACTTGCTGCACCTGTAATGTGAAGCTCCAATGTGTGAGTAAGACATTTCAATTCTGCCACAGTCTTGGAGGCAGCCACACTATCTTCAGTGGAAGCCCTCCAATCACTCCTTTTCTGGGGCACTAAAGCCCCATACCTCCTAACACCATCTATGCAGACTACCCTGAGGGCTTGGAGGATAGGTTTTGGTTTTAAACCCCATACCCCACAGCAGTACTCTCCGAACACCCTCCTATGGCTCAGTCCTACCTTGCCCCGTTTGTACTCCCTCCCAGAATCACAGGTCTGGACTAAATACAAAAAAAAGGTGTTCTCCCATTTGGTAGATCAAGGCAAATTGCTTCCCTTCCCTGCTAATCACATGAGCTATAATGTTCCAACTTTACATTTTTTCGATATTGGCAACTATCCCATGCTTTTTTTTATTACAGAGAGAACTATCCCATGCTTTTAGTAGTCAATTCCCTTGCTCTCCAGTGACCCTTTCCATGTGGGTCCTCAAGGAGATCCTTCGGATGGATTGTTTTGTCAAACCTATGTCTGTTCCTTATAACTATCTATGCATAGTCACCCTCACGGACTTGACCTTTGTCACAGATGGCTGGCTGACATGCCAGATCTTGATAGAGGTGACTGGTTGGATATCTGGGACTTTCCCTTTAAACAATTAATTTCACTCAGGGAAAAGCTTATTCAATTCAAGAGCCTACTTCACCCCATACAGACTTCATAAGATGGATCCGAACACCCTGCAAGATTGTTGGAGATGTTCTCACCCTCTGGGTGATTTCACCCATATCTTTTGGTCATGCTATTTCTAAATTTTGGGAGTCAGTAGTCCGTATTATCCATATGGTCTCAGGAATAGCCTTTCTCCTTTCTATGTGTTTGCATGCTGGGCTTAGTCGAGGATCTAGCTCCCACTGTGGCCGAACAGACATTACTAGGGCTTCTCTTATTCTGTGCTAGGACGGGCATCACCCTCACGTGAAAAAAGGCCACTCCTGCAATGGTCACGTTTTGGAAACAGCTGGTCAATTCTGTTCTGCCTTTGTATAAAGACACCTACTATAACAGGGGATGCCACAAAAAATTTGATAAAGTTTGGTCTAAATGGCTTCAAGAATATTCTCCAGCACACGTCGGATACTTCTAGCTAAATGACAACCTTTTATGTTTCATACTGCCTGGAGCATGGGAGGGGGTGCATGAGGCCCTTGTCAGCTGTCGACAGGGAGCTGTATTTTCTCATGTCTTCATTCTTGAGGATATGGGTATGAGACACACACACACACGTATGCAAATTGTTTTACATTATGTAGATAACTGTTCTTTTTGTACCCAGCACGATATGCGGCAGTCGCCACAAGGTGTGTTTGGGTACTGGCTCCTGCATGGGTTTTTTTTCTCTCTGTACAACTCATAAAATTCCAATAATTATTTAAAAAAATACATTTCAATTCAGTAGGTGAGTCTGGACAACTGTGCAAGACTGAAAGTAAAGCTAGAGTTAAGCTAGGTATACTCATTTTCTTTTTTTTTGTATAAATGAGTATTTGACAAGAATTTATTATACTGTACATGCCGGTATAACGTATTGTTTATAACTGAGAATTGAGGGACAGAAAGAGAGAGAGTGTGAGAGAGAAAATGAAGGCTGTGCAAGTGTAGCCACAGGCTAAATTTGGGCATGTAAAGGATAGAATTGCTATAATGGCAAGACTGCAAATGAGCTTGTGAAAGTCTACACTGGGCTTAAAATTTCCTGAATTTTTGGCATCTCTTACATTAGGACACAAACATGGCAGGACATTACTTTCTATGTATGATACACAGGAGGACAATTACAATTTAGCTGTGTTGGTGCCTATGAATTGGGATTACCCCTGCATAGATAAAGTTGATATTGCTTGGTCATGTTTGAGTGTGCATCCACGAGTGCGTTTGATTGCTAGTGTATCTGTAGATATACATGTTCTCAGTTACATTGTTGCTTTTTTTCCCCCCAAGGGGATCCCTACGGTTGATTTTGTCTTTTATTTTATATTATTTACATGTTCTGCTGGACTGCTGGATCTTGGTTGTTGCTGTTTTGGGAAGTTTTGGGAAGCTCAACTGATCCGAACTCTATACCTGTTTGTGCCTTTCCACCTCCCACTCTAGGGTCACTCTGCCCTGGTGGCAGTAGCTTTCCTTTAAGGAACCTCTCTCTGTAGACCTCTCTCTTTCCTTTCCTTTTTTTTCCTCCCTACTTCTTCTCCCCCCTAGCTACTCTTTCTTTGCCATAACAACCCTTAAATTTCTTTCCTGGAATGTCAAGGGGTTGAACTCCCCTGAGAAGCATTCCAGCTGTCTTACTGAACTCTGGAGACATAGAGTACATGTAGCCTTTCTCCAAGAGACCCACTTTCGAGTTGACAAGGTCCCAAAATTCACCACTAAACATTTCCCATTGGCTTACCATTGCCCATCCTCAACCTCGAAATCTAAAGGAATGAGTATCCTTATATTTAAAACCCTTTCCTGGCAGTTCTTTGATGAACGACGGGTAGATTCTTGCTTCTGAAAGGAAAGATTGATTCTCAAACATTCACCCTCGCAAATGTTTACTTACTGAATACGAACCAGTTGTTGGTTCTGGAATTGTTTCTACGCACCTTGGAATCCTTTCTTGAGGGTACCCTTGTTTTAGAAGGGGATTTCAATTTCACCTTAGACCCTCAGAGGATTCCTCGAAGGGCGACTCCGCCTTCGGGACCTTTTGCATACCTACCAATTGGTTGATATTTGGAAGATTCTGCACCCTCAGGAGCCCGATTACACCTTTTATTCTTCTGTACATGGCTCTTATTCCAGAATTTACTTTTTCCTGATGCAACACCGGATGATTCCCATGATCTCTAAGACAGATATCGGCCAGATTGCATTTTCTGATCACTCTCCAGTTTCCTTAGAACTAGTTCAGTCCGCCATGGCCCATCGGTTGCTCATATGGCGACTTAATGACCATCTTCTTAAGGACCCCGAAATTGTGAAGGAGGTCCACAGGGAACTTACCTCATACTTTTCTTCTAAGACGAACTCAGTATCCAACCCTCTTTCTGTGTGGACTGTCCACAAATGCTATATCAGGGGCATTTTCATTAAACTTGGCCATGCCTGCAAACAGCAGTGGGCCAAGACTCTGTCTGATCTCCTGTCAAAGCTTCACACACTGGAACGGCAGCACAAAGACAACCCAAACCATGCCTCTGAGGCTGAATTGGTCCAGATAAGGAAAGTGATCAGGGAACATTCATTCCATTATGCGAAACGGGTCTACAAATACAGCACTAGGTGTGCCTGCTTATTGGCTAATTCATGGCTAATTGCTGTAATACTGAAACCTGATAAAGACCCACTATTGTGCTCCAGTTATAGACCTATTTCTCTTTTGAACTGTGACATTAAACTCTTTAAAAAAATCCTGGCTATGCGCTTGAACGTGCTAATGCCACGTCTCATTGCGCCTGATCAAGTGAGTTTTATACAGACGAGAGAATCAAGGGACAACACTATAACACTCTGAATGTTACTGAGAAGGCTAAGAGATTCCGCGTCCCTATACTGCTCTTGTCAAAGGACGCTGAAAAGGTTTTTGATCGAGTGGACTGGAGGTTTCTTCAGGAGACACTCTGTTATGTTGGGATGCCTGCACACTTATACACTAACCCTACAGCTAACCCTACAGCTACTGTCCAAGTGAACAGCCTGGACTCCGACCCTTTCCCAATCTCAAATGACACCAGACAGGGCACAAAGTAGCAGCCTATGCTGATGACCTCTTGTTCTTTATTGCTAACCCCTTGACCTCCTTGCCATCTCTGTTACACAAGCTGAAGCAATATGGAGCTCTCTCCAAGTTTAAAGTTAATCTCCAAAAATCGGAAGCCTTGAATGTCTCCATACCGGAATCCACACTGGGCGAATCTTCGTCCCTCTTTCCCCTTTAAGCGGGCCAGTCGTTCCCTTCAATTATTTATGCATGCCAGGAACCTGAGCAGATACATGGACTACCCTTTCTGCATCATCGAGGAGGAAACAGCTCAGCACGTTTTCTGGGATTGCTCCTTTGCTCAGGACTTGTTGAGGACCTTGGAACCAGAACTTAAGGACTTTGTGCCACACAGCCATCACACACTTTGGTGTGTTGAGCGAACTTTTTTGTGGGATTTTTACCCTGGAGGACATTGATGGTGCCTGGCGGGTTCTGTGTTGTTGCAAGAACACTTTATGGTGCACCAGGAAGCGCCTCATCCACCAGCGGGAGAGGATGTCCATTGAGGACTTCGCAGACTGGTCCTCAGTATGCTCAGAGACTATAACTTGATGGACTTTAAGGAGGAAGAGGACGTCAGAGAGTCTCCCCTTCCCCCTACTCTCCCTTGCATGTCTATGTCCTTTCAATAAAGCTTCGGACCTGTGAACTCTGCCCTTCCTTCCTACCACCCCAACACACCCGATGATTGTTTGAAATTTTTTTTTTTTTGCTGATAATGTTTTGAATGCTATGATTATGTTGCAGTGCCTTGTAGGATGTGTGGGACAGGGGTTTAACCCAGGCACTGCACATTTAACATCATGCCAACAGGTTACTCTGGTGGAACCTTAGGGGGCCACAAACAATCTCGGGGTAAGCGGTGTCATGCATGACGTGATGGTTCGGGGAATTTGTTTGCCCCGCACATCGTGTTAGGCATAATACCGCTGAGTGAATGTATTTATTGTATGATTGGAACTGTATTGTTATGTGGTGTATTTATGTACTGCATCGCATTACAAGGCGGAATGTACCGCGACTAAAGTGTCTTGTTTTTTTAAAAAAAAAAAAGTTGTTCCCTTCAATATCTCAGGATGAAAATTTCCTCCAAACTGAAAGATGTTTTCCTCCTGAATTTTCAACCTTTCTTGCATACGTTATTGGCAGACCTCCAGAAATGGGATAACCTTGTTGTTTCCTGGTTTGGCCATTGTAAAATACTTAAGATGAAAGCCATGCCCAGACTCCTGTATTTGTTACAGACTTTATTGATTAAGATACCCCGGAGCTTCTTTTGCGCTGTGCCTTCTGCGTTCATACGGTTCATATGGCGAGGGAAGCATCCACGTATAGGTCGGGCCATACTGTTGAGGCCAAAGCTCAAAGGTGGCATTGGCTTCCTGGATCCTGCCATGTATTGCACAGCTGTACATATGACAAGAGTGGTAGATTGGTGCAGACACGGCAAAATTAAAATCTGGGTTGGACTGGAATGGGAAATGGCTCAGGCCCCAGTAACGGGATTGCCTTGGGCGGGAAAGATGCACACTGCCTACTTGGCCTCGCACCCAGTCATTGGCCCTACATTATTCCCTACCCAGCTTTCCTTCACCGATGACGCCAGTCATTGGTCACCCAGGCTTTCCCCCGGGCTTTACAGACCCAAAGTTTGTAACTTAGTCCTCGGCAAGGCTATTCCGTGCCTTGCACTTTCTTTGACCGCCTAACAGGATCCCTACTCAGACACTACTAGACAGACAAACACCTATAAATCTGGACCATTGGAGAGCCCTTCAGCTTTCACACTTTTTAGGCTCCATGCCTTAGCAACTCCACCCCTTTGAGGAGTTCTGCCTGCAGGAAGGCCCAACCCGAGCTACCCTTTCATCCTGCTATAAAACTCTTTTAGACCTCCATGCAACTGCCGATCCCCCTTTATTTGCAAAATGGGAAAAGGATCTGCAGATGAGTTTTAAAGAACCCCAGAAAGAACGCATCCTCTACTTTGTGCAAAAATCTTCCCTTTGCAGCAAATATCAAGAGTCCTCTTATAAAATTATTGCCCGCTGGTATAGGACCCCTTCGGTTCTTGCTAAACTCTTTCCCAATCAATCAGACTATTGCTTGAGATGTGAACAACACCCGGGCACTATCCTCCATATCTTCTGGGAATGCCCTAAACTACAATCCTTCTGGAAACCAGTGCTCCAACTCATACACAAATTCACAGACATATCTCTGCATAATGACCCAGAGGCAGTCCTCCTTAACTCCATTCTATGTCTAAGAAACGCTATCGTAAATCTCTCCTTAAACACCTTCTAAATCCGGCATGAGCGTGCATCCCATGTCTAATGGAAACAACAGACAGCCCCTACTGTGACTCAGTGGTTCACCAGGGTGAATGACATTGAATAGTTGGAGAATCTGACCTCTGATATATGAGAAAAATCAGAGGAACATAAGACCAGGTGGTTTTATTGGGACCTCTTTCGCTACTCAGATGAATACCTCCAACATACCTAATCTTCGCTTTTCATGCATGGACCAGGGGCCATATAGAGTGGCTGTGTGGTGCAGTTCCCTGCTCCCTGATGACCTAGTTTTCCTTTGACTCCCCCTCCCCTTTTTTTCTTCTATTTTCTCCTGCTCTCTTTTTCTTCCCTTTTCCTTATTTTTCTTTACTAGAATGCTAAATTAAAAAATCTGGTATGCTCAGTCCCTAAGACCTAGTTCTGCTGTGGTCTTCCCTCTTTCGTGACCCTCTAGTTTTGACTCCGCAGACACTGCATGGGGGGGCATGTAAGGTTTTCTCTCTATGTACAGATGGCTCAGTATTTACTTATTGGATGTTACACAGTTGTTCTGTTTCTTTTATATGGTTGTTGAAGACACTTTTTCATGGCATTTCATTGTTACTGTCGCATACTACTAAATAAAAAGTATTAAAAAAAAAGAGTTAAACAGTCACTGGTAGGTGGCTAATACAGTTTTCCACCAGAGTGCTCCTTACCTTATTTTTCCAGGGGGATCAGGAGATGATGATAAAATGATGTTTTGGTCTGGAAAACACAGGAAACCAATGGTGAAGAGCTGCCTGTTGTTGCCCAGTGTGTTTCTTCCACAGGACAGTGTGATAGTTTTCCATATAGTAGATCAGAACTGAAGGTTTTAAATGTGTAGCTGAATGGACATGGCTTAATCTTCGCCTGTATACAAAAGTTCTTATAGCACAGAAAACCCTGCAATAACACAACTGCTCACAGGACTTCCAGAACCAGCCAAACCAACAAGCCAAGAGAGAAGCATCAGAATCACGAACGGTTACAGAACTGCCCATCTGAGAAGCACCCCAGTGTCCAAGTACTGTTTTGTGATATATAGAGTAGTTGTGATTCCTTCTCAAAATTATTTATCAAAAGTTTTGATTCCTTCCTCTTCAAAATCATCTTTTACCTCTGATATCTCCACTTCATCCCTCACTATATCATTAGCAATAATTGTGGCTTCAGGCTCTATTTGACCTGTCTTTAGCTTCATAACATTCTAGATTTTGAATGCCTTTATGCAGTTCTTACAACGGCTGGGGAAGCTAAGCTGGCGAGAGTCATGGAAAAGTGTCATCTGCTTGGCTAAAAAGAGCAAAACTGTGTGTAAAAAATTGTGATGTTGACAATCAGCACTGTGGGGTTCAACTCTTGCATGGTTATAGGAAGAGGAATATTAGGTGTTTTTTTTTTTTTTTTTTTAATTTAAATATTTATTAGTTTTTCAAGTTATTACAAAAATTCCATAAAAAGAAACACAATACATTTAAGTAGTCTTAACATTTCTACTTTATCCCTTCTAATAACTCTTTTCTTTCCCACCCCCCCATTTCCCTCCCCCCTCCCCCTCTCTCCCCTCTGCAAGTTCTCCAATCTCACGAGGCCCAATCACTTTAAATAACTTCCTAATTTAAGATTTTCTATATTTCTCTTTCACTTCTGATTTTTCCCATCTCGAATAGTATGTTCCCTGCCTATCTTCCTGCATATAGTAAGATTTTTCCATTCTACTGATCTGATTTACTCTGTTGATCCAGTCTTCCTCCTTCGGCACCTCTGTTTTCTGCCAGAACTTGGGTATCAACCCTTTTGCAGCATTCAAATAATACCATACGCCTGATTCTTTATATTTATTTACTGTTATCTCAATGTTATGTAGGAGACACATCGTTGGGTCTAACCCTATGTAATTTCCAGTTATTATTTCTATCAATTTAACTATTGTTTTCCAAAAGGCCTGAATTTTCGGACATTGCCACCACATGTGAAACACCGTGCCTATCTCTCCACATCCTCTCCAACACATTTTTGAATTCTCCCCACTCATCTTGTGCTCAATACTTGGTGTAATGTGCCATCGTGTCAAACATTTATAGTTAACCTCCACTTCTCTCATACTAACGTTCTCGTGTATCAATCTAAATATCTTTTTCTGTTGATCCTCATCTAACACCACCTCCATATCTCTTTCCCACTTCGTTATAAAAATTAACTTTGTGTCTGTGTCTAATTCTGTGAGTATTCTATAGATTTTGGCAACACCATGTTTCCCATCTCTACGTGTCTCCAACAACCTTTCAAACATATTCCACTCCTTTTTTAATCTCAAGGGTTTTGGTAGTTTCCCAATAAAACATTTTAGTTGATGATATTTCCACTCATCTATTATAATAAAAATGTCTCCCCTCTTCTCTTTTAACTCTTTAAATGATCTCAATTCCCCCTCCACCAGTACATCTCTCAGTTGGACATCTTCCCTCTCAAACCATCTCCCTGATATCTTGTCCTTTCCAGGGGGGAAATAATCAGTATTTGCAAGAGGCATTAATATAGAGTTGAATTCCCATTTCATATTTTTGTGTAAATTATCCCATACCCTTAAAACATTTAAAGTGTAAATAATTGTGTTTTCATTAATTTTTCTAAAATGTGCTGGAATCCATATCATCTTACTCAAACTAATCCCACTCAGTTCATTTTCAATTTTTACCCAACTCTTCCCCTTCTGGTTAAATGTCCAATCATAAATTCTTGCTAAAATTACTGCTTTATAGTATCTCCTGACGTCGGGTAGTCCCATTCCCCCTTTTTCTTTAGTCCTACTCAATATTTCGTATGATATTCTTGGTTTTTTATTCCTCCAAATATATCTTGTTAACATTTTTTTTATTATCTTAAAAAAAGCCTCTGGGAGTTTGATCGGAACCATTTGGAATCTATACAGTATTTTAGGTATGATTACCATTTTAACTAGGTTTATACGTCCTATCCATGATGAGTTTCCTCCTAATAATTTCAATTCTTCCTTAGTCTCATTTATCAAGGAAATATAGTTTAATCTACAGTTGTTTATAAGAGATAGCGAGTTTTATTCCTAGGTATTTTAGATCTTTTTCTCTCCACATAAAGGGGAATTCTTTTTGTAACTTTTCCTTTTCACTCTTTAATATATTGATGTTCAAGATCTCTGTTTTTGTTGGATTCATTTTTAAATTTGATAGTTCCCCATACTCCTTCAAAAACTTCATTATATTTGGTAATGTTATTCGGGGGTTACCTACATAGAACAATAGGTCATCCGCATAGGCCGCTACTTTGTGTTCTATATTTTCGATCTGGATTCCCTTTACCGCACCACTATTCCTTATCATTGACAACAGGGGTTCCAATGACAAAACATATAGCAGGGGGGACAGAGGACAGCCCTGTCTTGTTCCATTGGACATCTCTATGGATTCCGATCTCTCTCCATTTACCGTAATAATTGCGGTGGGCTCCCTGTATAATTTACCTATCCACTCGCGCATTCTCTCTCCAATCCCCAACACTTCTAAGTTGTCCATCATGAAGCCCCAGTCCACTCTATCGAACGCCTTTTTGGTATCAATCGACAACAGCACCACCGGGGCTTTCCCTTTTCTACTTTTCTGGATTAGCATCAGGAATATTAGGTGTTACCTTGGCTCCAAGTCAGAGTGTCATGCTCTTCATCATGTTTTTGCTGTGACAGCATAGAAGATTCAACCAATTTAACAATATCAGATAGCTCATTGGGACTAATAAGCCTTTTAGTAGTTTGTAACATTTTAACAACAGCACCACTCTCTTCCTGCTACCCCTGCTAAAACGTATTGTTAACCATTTTATTTCTTCTTAATGATATGGTTACCATAATTAAAGTGTCCGACAATACAATAAAATCCTTTGAATTATAGCATATATAGTGTATTTATAAATATTTAACATTAACTAGTTTTTATGATTTACATAGGAGAAAATATCCGTAGGTGACTTAAAGACAATGACCATTGCCAATGTCAGAAAATTATGGGGTTTATTTACTAAAGCTGGTTCACAGAATCTGGTGCACTTCTGCATAGAAACCAATCAGCTTCCAGGTTTTATTGCTAAAGTTTAATTGAACAAGCTGAGGTTAGAAGCTGATTGGCTACCATGCACAGGTACACTAGATTCTGAGTGAACCAGCTTTAGTAAATAAACCCCTATATTAGGATCAATTCACCAAGGCATAATACATGTGATACTTAAAATAACAAAAAACACCTTGCTAATTTTGACAGTTGGAAAGTATTTTCAGTTTGCTAAAACTATTATCACATAGATCAGCTGAATTTAGTGATACTGTATATTGTTTATTTTTTTTATTTTGTAGTTAATAGTTAATCAACTGAGGTTATTATGCCTTAAAAGGTAACTGTATTTTTAGTGTATTGACCCCCAGTACCCCTCCCCAAGTCTTTCACTTAGCTATTCCTCTAAGATCTTTACCGTTTGACACATTGGAAGACATGCAGCCTCTTCACCAAGTCTTCTGGCAGGGTCGTTCACTGTTCTGATATATGAAACTATCCTTTCTTCGGATACCTTTCTAGCTGGTGTGAGTTGCAAGGTATCTATTAAAGGCAACAAAGGAGCCATTTTGGGAGGATATAAAATACTGACTCATGAGTGATAATAGCTTTCTTTAGAAAAATAACTATTTCATGCAAAGTCCAGGATTATGCAGTATTTTGGTATGTAAAGTGAATGTTTTGAAGTGAAAATGATCAAGTGATAAAATACCAAATACAGATAAATTAACTCATGCACTACTATCCACTGTGCATTTATTCTTGATAGTGTATGCTCTTGTTAGCTGTATATAATGCAGGAGCAGGGGCGGACTGACAACTCATGGGGCCCCCGGGCAATAGGGGATCATGGGGCCCCTGTTTCCTTGCCCAAACTCAAAACAGCCAATGAAAAAAGGTACCAGGGGCATCTCATGGGGCCCCCTATTGACCCCGGGCCCCTCTGGCAGTGCTCGAGTTTCCAAATGGTCAGTCCGCCCCTGTGCAGGAGGTGGGTACTATCATTGTAAATGGTGTAGGATCAAGAATTAAAAAAAAGAAAACAGTACCTTGTCTAACAGGGCCGAATCTAGCCTGTCTAATGTGAGGGTGCAGTAAAAATTGTCAGGAGGGCAGAGGATAGGAGGCCAGTAGAGCGGTGTACAGGGGGTAAGCAGGGCAGAGGATAGGGTCAGTAGTTTGTAAGGTAGAGTTCAGGGGTTATAAGTAAGTGACACAGAGGGCAGATTTTGCCTAACAGTAAGAGGAGCTTAAAGGGGGATGATTAAACAGAATCTGTGCCTAGTCGCTGTATACACTGCAAACATATACCACAATCCTTGTATTATTATTAATATTATTATTATAATGCAGAATTTATATAGTGCCAACAGTTTGCGCAGCCTTTACAATATAAAGGGAGACGGTACAATTACAATATATTTTAGTACAGAAGGAATATGAGGGCCCTGCTCATGGAGCTTACAATCTAAAAGAAGGGAGAGGTGGTACAAAAGGTGATAACTGCAGGGGATAATGAGGTGGCTCAAGTACAGTTCTTAGGCGGAGATGGGGTAGGCTTCCCTGAATAAGTGAGTTTTCAAAGATCGCCTAAAGGCAGACAGGGTGGGGGCTGACCAGACATATTGTGGTAGGGAGTTCCAGTGGATGGAAGAGGCTCTGAAGAAGTCTTGGAGGTGAGCGTTGGAGGAGGTGACGAGGGAGCTAGAGAACAGGATGTCTTGGGAGGAGCGCAGCGGGCAATTTGGCCAATATCTGTGGATGAGGTTGGTGATGTAGCTAGGGGCAGTGTTGTGGATGGCTTTGTATGTTGTGGTTAGTATTTTGAATTTTATACGTTGGGTTAGTGGAAGCCAAAGGAGGGACTGGCAGAGAGGAGCAGCAGTTGCTGATAGGTTGGTAAGGTGTACCCACAAAATACCCCTACTTACTATTTCTCAAGTGAATCTCACAGATACATATAAATCTCAGAAAGATCATTTTTAAAAATGTAAATGTTTCCATCTCATTCTCATATGCTTTTCTGCACACAAAAAGTGTTCACTTTGTCTGTCTGAGCTGACCCTAAAGAAGAACTTTATTAAAACCAGCAACTGTTGAAACAATGAACACTTTGGTCAGGACTATGTAATGTCCACATAATGTCTGCTTGCATTAGTAAACAGTTAAAAAGTTGCAAAGTTCATATAGTCGGGTATTATGGTGGTCCCGGCTGTGTGAGATGAACTTGTATTTTCGACCTGTCAGGAGTTGCAAGTTGCCTAAATTCCTATGTGTGGCATATGAATGCTGTGTGCCAGATTACTGTTAATCCTATTTCCTAGTGACTACACCATCAGAGAGACTGTGCAATTTACTACGGTTGTATATATTTCACTTTAAAGTGGTTGTAAACCCTTTTTAAAGTGACGCCTCAGGCAATACACTGAGATGAAATAAATCCTCCTACATAAATTGTACCTGTTTATCTGCGGCCCTTTTCCTCTTTCCAAAACACACAAATTAATGGCTATGTCTCAGTTTCAGCAAGCAGAGGTCAGTGATCTGAAGTCACACACTGCATAGAATAGAGCAGGGAGCTGAATGTAAACTGATATATGAGTGGAGGGAAAATATGCACCCCCTCTACACAGTCCCATAGGGAAATATGCATAGCTGAGGCTGTCAATCACCTTCTGTGTGTTGACCATCTGTGACCAGATGTGACCATCTTCTGAGATTCTGTGGTGTCAGGGTAACCTATCAGAAGTGACTAATGCAGATAGAACAGAGAAGAGAGAGGAGGCAGAAAGAATAGAGAGGAGACACTGCTGGATCTAGGGCTGTGCAGGGGTGGGCTGTAGTCCTCAGATTTCAGTTGCATCCCCCTCCCAAAGCCAACAGCCCCTCTTCTGCCTCCACCCTGGGACACTGTGCCCAGCCACTAAATTACAGCCACTAAACAGAGCCGCCACAAGGAAGGTACACTGAATAGAGGCAGAGATGCATTGAGAGCTCCAGCAGCTTAATTAAAGGAGATTAAAGGAAATCATCTCCCCTGATAACAGAACTTTCAGCTACACAGCCTGGTCTACTGCTGGGCTGACTGTGTATTTCCACCTCCACTCTATACTGAACAGTAAATAAGGCTGGGCCAGAATGTGCAGTGATCGTTCATGCTTGTTTGCTGGACCTGTCAGTGTAGAATGGAGGTAGAAATACACAATCAGCAGGGCAGTAAATAAAGCTGTGTACACTGAACATTCTGTTATCAGGGGAGAAAGTTTACTTCAGTTTAACCCTTTATTTCTGTGCAATTGTTTGCTTGGCTACTTTTAGGCTATCCATACATTATGCAATTTTCGTTTGGTTCCCCCATCAACAGATTCAGTGTTGATGGAGGGAATCCCTCCCATGGAGCTATTATATTCTGATAGCTGGAGTTTTCCCAGCTGTCAGAATACAATGATCACTGCTGCTGGCTATATCTGCCGGCAGCAATTGTACGAAAAAACGCTACAGGCTTGCAGTACTGAAGTCAACTGATACATCGATTTTTGTACAACTAGTCTGCCCATACAAAATTTGCCCGGTTCCTGCTGAACCTGCTAAATTTTGATCCATCTATGGCCAGCTTTAGAAGCGCCCCCTTCATTTTATCTTTCATTCTCATTGCCTATAATTCAAGAGGGGCTCTTAGGACCTTGATGTAAGGAGAGTGGGGACCCTGATGAAAATAGGGGGACTTTGGGCCTGATGTAACTAGGGATTCTCTGGGGACTCTCCTTTAGAGAAGTCACTGTAGGGAAACTGATGTAAGGGGGGAGTGGGGGCTCTGAGGACCCTGACATAAGGGGGTGACTCTAGAGACTCTGATGTTAGGGGGTAACTCTATGGACCCTGATGTTGGGGGGGGGCTCTGGCTACCCTAATGTAAAGGGTGTGATTCTGGGGACCCTGATGTAAAGGGGGTTACTCTGAGGACTCTGATGTAAGGGGGGTTCTGGGGACAATGAGGTAAGGCTGAGGAACCCCAGAGACCCCAATGTTAGGGGGGTGACTCTAGGGACCCTGATGTATGGGGATTACTCTGTGGACCCTGATGTAAAGGCGATTATGTGAGATGGGGAAACAGCTCTCATTGTCTGAACACTGTTTGTGTGGAAGTAAATTAGTGTTTTGACTGACATTCTGCGGTTTAGCCACAAGATGTCACTGTTTTTCTAACATAGCCTCAGACTGCATAGATTTTTGTATATTCATGAAGGGGTGGGGTTTTTTGCACACAGAGTTGGAGAGAACAGGAAGGAGAGAGAGAAGCCATGTTTTGGAGCATGGTGAATAAGGGGCCCTGTGAGCTGAGAATCTGATGACATTTAGGTATGAAAGCATCCCTCCGTAACCAGAGCTTCAGCTAAGTGAAGCTGATGAGATTGCTGCCAGGAATGCTGATGAGATTGCTGCCAGGAAGGCTGATGAGAGCAGAGGAACTAAGCAACATATACAGCGAGACCGCATGCTTGTTGGAGACATATTTGTTCTGTTCAGAGTCACCAGCGGATGCAAAGCAGACCCGGGTCGGTAAGATTGTGCACACACCTCATTTCAGTGTTGGCGCCTTGAGACTGAGTCCAGGCCTATAGTTAGTTAGTGTCTCTGTTTGTGTCAGGCCACAAGTGTTGTTACTGATCACTGGAAGGACTCCACAACTTAAAGTGACATTTCACATTGGAGAGCTGATAAAATCCTACAAACTCAAGCCAGACTGGCGTTTTGCTCAGAAGGAATACTCAGGCACGTGCTACAGGACCAGTTATGGGAGAGGGAATACTGTAGATCTGTGTAAGATTGTAAGCTGTTGTGCTGCACCGCAGGCTACCCCATACCATACACCCATACACTGATTCCTGCTCTTTTAGGGTAATAACAGGTAAGGGGTGGCAGCTTAGTTGTGCCCGCCAGTAGGTAAATTACTTCACTTTCTACATTCATCAGAAGGCGCCGTGCTGTGCAGCACAAGGGTCTCAGCCTTTGGGCTGGGTGTATGTAAATTTATTGTATGTTTCCAGCATTTGTGTTTATTTGCCACATCTAAGTAAAATTCTGTTGTGGCAAAAGCTGGTGTTGGGGTTGCTTTCCTCATTCTTGACTTTACTGTATCCTGGGGAGCCCACCCCGGTACACGGCTTACAACTACTCTCGGGATCCTGATGTTAGGGGGGTGATTCTTGGGACGCTGATGTAAGGGGGAGGACTGTGATGTAGAGGGGAGACTCTGAGGAGTGATTCTGATGTGGATTCTTGATGTAAGGGAGATCTGATGTGAACAAGTGGGCTCAGCCTGATGCTGCACTCAAAGAAGCTCTGAAAAGAAGGGAAACTCTGCTAACTTCTATAATCCATTACTAAGCTCTGGAGCAACTATACTTGCAGTGCGCAGTCTATTTTCTTTTAGTAAAGCAACCCCAATATTTTTAAAACTGAGGAAAAAAAAACCCTAGCGTGGAAGTGAAGTTAAAACAGAGCTTCACCCAATGCCTAATTTGGCATGTCATTTTTTTTTTTTGGGTGAGAGCGGGTACCTAGCTTTGACAGGTACCCACTCCCACTTCATCTCAGATCACCCCTAGGCGATCCAAGCAGAAATAATCCTCTTTCCCTCCCTCCCTGCAGTCCTCTGGGACACATCACAGGTCCCAGACGAATGCTGGACCATTCACAAACTGCAGAGTGGATTGTGCATGTGCAATGGGCAGCCGGCTGGGAGCCACAAGCAGCACAGCCGACTGCACACAGTTAAGATGCTGGCACCGGGAACATGAAGGCTAGTGAAGGACTAGCCCGGTTGAGGATGGTGTTGGATCCATTGACAGGTAAGTGTCCTATTTTTAAAAGTCAGAAGCTACAGGATTTGTAGAAGTCAGTCAGTTGCTTTGTGGTTCTTTCCCTCACCATTATTAATTAACCTCTGTAAACCTATATGGGTAAATACATGGTGCTGCTTCTATGTAAAAGATTAGATCTTTACACTCACAGCTAATGTTGTCCTCTCAGGGTATCAACCTCTTTATATACACTATCTTCCATTCAATATGTGGTACTTGTAAACTTTTTTTACCCTCCCTCATTAGGGTGGTGATGTGAAGAAGATGGTCATACGATTGAAACACGGTGGAAAGCAGGAGAGCACAAGCATTTTCAGTCCAGTTTCCTTGGGTTACCACTGAAGGGAGCTGGCCTCTGATGGAAACACTTTGGTGACACTACGTATTTTATTGAATTGGTAAGATTAGAGAATGATGAAAAGAGAGGATATATATAAAAAAGATGGGGAATGGGAGCTAGGACGATAGGGTAGAGGAGAGGAAGGTCTTGAGAATAGAAAGGAAGAGAAGGAACTGGGGAAAATAGGGGAAAAGAAATGTGTGGGCGGGTGGATAGGACTGGGATTGGGTAGGGGGATGTGGGGTGCAATGAGATAAGGAAAAGTTTTTTTATCTTCTCTTTTGTTTGTATTGTTGAATAATGTGATAATGGACTTTTGTAATACTGAGATTATGAAGCTAATAATAAAAAAAATACATGTACTGTATATACGTTTTTCATGCAGTTTTGATGTGCTTCCATTGATGTCTATGGACCCAAAAGTGCACAGTCCTGTGTGTAAAAAAGTGACTGCACCTTTTCTAAAAACACACTGCAGGAAACTGTAGAGATGTGAATGGGACCCATAGGAAATAATATAGATGGATTGCAGTGTATTTCTGTGTTTCAGCAAGTGCAATAAAAAATGCACAGATGTGAACCTAGCTTTAGGCCCCATTCATACCTGCAACAGGAAGAAGGGTCAGCCGTACACTGGAGGATTGATGAATATAGTGTATATTGATCCATAAGATACACAAAACACCAGGACATGAATACAGGACCTGTTAATGCTTTTCGCAGGATCTCATGCTTAACCACAATGCCCCCCCCATCCCGGTGCCCTAAGGCGGCTGCTTAAGCTGCCTTGTGCTGGCGCCGGCCCTGTGTGACAGGCAGACCCGGGCTGTCATTAGTACATAGCAGCGATCAGTGGATGGTGTCATGTGGGAGAAGTGATGAGGAACTCAGATGATGCCAGCCAGGGATGTGCCCCCCCCATTGTGGTCAGGGCTGGCACAGGGCTCCCTGGCTCTGGCAGTGATGAAGGGGGTGATGATGTTTCCACCCTCCCCAGACAGGTCCATGACCAGTATGAGAGAGAAGTGTCTACTCAACACTCACTGATCTCATTAATCCCGGCTGTCTTCTTCCACAATGCTGCCCACCCTGCTCCTCCAATGGCTGCACAAAGCCCAGCACCAGCTTCACAGCACCCAGGAAGGGAGGAAGGCAGAGAGCTGACACTGGCATCACTCACATCCCAGGGACAGAGGAGGAGAAGAAGGGAAGATGGCTGCTACAGGCTGACTGAATGGCTGCAAATCTCCCCCTCCTCCTTGGTGTGAGTCTGGGGTTGATTTACTAAAGACAAATAGTCTGAGCACTACAAGTCCACTTTCAAGTGCAGTTGTTCTAGATCTAAGGGGAAAATCTGAAATGAAGGGAAGCTCTGCTGAATTATATCATCCAAACAAGTGCAGGCAAAAATGCAGTTTTTTTAATTTTGCTTGCATGTGATTGGGTATTCTTTGCAAAGTGAAACTTTACCTCATTTACTAAGCTCTGGAGCAACTGGACTTGCATTGCACAGTGTATTTGTCTTTAGTAAATCAACCCCAGTGTGTGTGTGATTATGGCTGCAGAGCTGGGAGGAGACGAAGACAGGCTGGGCTATGACATCCCCACTCTGCACTACACTCCACCACCACAGGTGGGCACAGGAGCCTCACTGGGGACTACAAACACTGCACAGAGGATAGCTGCACCCTAGATGGGCAGTGCATTCTAGGTGGGCAGTGCATTCTAGGTGGGCAGTGCACCCTAGGTGGGCAGTGCATTCTAGGTGGGCAGTGCACTCTAGGTGGGCAGTGCATTCTAGGTGGGCAGTGCATTCTAAGTGGGCAGTGCACCCTAGATGGGCAGTGCATTCTAAGTGGGCAGTGCACCCTAGGTGGGCAGTGCACTCTAGTTGGGCAGTGCACCCTAGGTGGGCAGTGCACCCTAGGTGGGCAGTGCATTCTAGGTGGGCAGTGCACCCTAGGTGGGCAGTGCATTCTAGATGGGCAGTGCATTCTAGATGGGCAGTGCATTCTAGGTGGCTGTCTAGTTCACCTAGCAGTAGCGCCGGCCCTGATTACCCCCTTACAGATACCTAAAACAGATCAATGGTGTCAATGGAAACTTATGAGAGGCAGAAATTGCTTATTGCTCAAGGAACCCCTAGCGACCTCTGAAGGAACCCTGGTTGAGAAACCCTGCTCTATTGTTTATTCAAAGTGACAATGAAAAAAAATTCACAGTCATGGAAAAGGGTTTTCATTCCTGAATCCTGCATGCCGTTTTTATCTAATGTTCAAATTGAACACACCTGTAAATATATTCACCGTGCTAGCATCCACTTTGGTAAGGACAGTTCACACTCATCCATTTTCCTGCATTGTGCTACATTTAAATGCATTGCAAGTATAAAAAATAGGCTGCAGAATTTCTGTGCATTTACATGGCAACTGAAATTATTTATAAATGCAAAGAAATATTATATTATATTATACAGTTTTGTGTATATTCCAAATGTTACAGCCTCAGGCTTTATGAAGAAACAAAAAAACACATATAAATGCATTTACATGCTTGCTTAAAGAGGTTGTAAACCCTCCCAGATACTGATTGAAATGACCAGCCTCATGTGATACACAGAGATGAAACAAATCCTCCTACATAAGTTGTACCTGTTTCTCTGAAGTCTTCTCATCTCTACATCCATTCAAAGTGCAGAATTTTCACTGGCTTTATCAGCTCTGAAGGTATCCAACACTTCTGGTTGTGTCAACTGCTGCATACCCCACTGCATGCTGTGGTTTACCTTGCTGGCCACTACATCCATAGTATTACATACATAGTAGTACTCCACTCATTGCATTGGTGACTATTACTAATCTTTTACTAACTGCCTTTAGTTTAATTTTGCTTGTGGGTCACTTTAAATTAGACATTACAAAAATAGCTCAAAATACAAACTGAACTTTGCCTTTAAGGCCTTATTCACACTGGCACTCCTGCATAGAAGTTATACAGGATGTATAAACAACTTTTATGCTACCTTCATCACTTTTTCCTGTGTTTTAGATGTTCCTGTATTAAAGTGGTTGTAAACCCTTACATATACACATTGAAATGACTGGCTTCAGGTAATACACAGGGATTAAACAAATCCTCCTACATTATTAATATTGTTATTATTATTATTATACAGGATTTATATAGCACCAACAGTTTGCTCAGCGCTTTACAATATAAAGGGAGACAATACAGCAACAATACAGATCAATACAAGAGGGTTAGGAAGGCCCTGCTCCTTGGAGCTTACAATCTAAGATAAGTTGTACCTGCTTATCTGTAGTCTTCTCTTCCAGTTCATCAGTTCAAAGTGCAGAATTTATAAAGCTTGTCTGAGCTGTCAGAAAAAAGGTGGTGGAGAGCTGACGTTGCATCGGTGAGGATAGCTCTTTTATTTTTATCTGGGCTGTTTTTCAATTCATATTTAACGTATCACTGTTGTAGCACCGTCCTAGTTTAACTAGGGGAAGCTAGACCATAATGGTTAATAAGGAGCTGGTTAGCAGCTCAGTTGATATAGCCAGAGGGGCCAAAATCTGTTCAGGACTGAGAGACTCTGCAGGCCAGCCCCTCTGGACTTTCCCCCTGCTCTGAGGCTTTCAGAAGAGGGCCTTGGAGGCAGTGGATGTATCTGAGGAGTGGTTGGCTGCACTTTTAATGGACCTTAGCCAATCCCCAACAGAAGGCTTGGCAAGGGGCTGGACTCCCTTAAAAGTGTTGGAGCCTGCTCAGTAGCAAGAGTGTGGAGAGTTGGGTGGAAGAAGAACAGAAGATGTGAGGCTGAGGAGGAAGGCTGCCAGGAGGCCTAGTCGGATGGGGCCTGCCTGCAAGCATGAAGCTGGAAAGGAGGAAAACTCAGTACTCACTGGCCCCCTGATAGAGGACCACCTGAATGGTGGAAAGGAGCAGCCCAGCCTGGTAGCAGCAGCCATTCCGCAAGCGGTACAGGAGAGGATCTGAGTGAGTACACCTGCACCCTCTTGGCAGATAGGGGAAGGAGCACTCTGGTGGGAAACCAGATTAGCCATCTGCTAGTGACTTTTACCCATTTAAAAGAACAGGAGCCAGATCTCCTGCTCAGGAAGAAAGTATTCAGATTGCTGGATGAAGAGGAGTTCTCCTAGGGTCTGGGGTAGTACAACTGAAGCTGTTGGCTAGAACTCCAACAAAGACTGTGTTAGAGAGAAAAGAAGCTGTGTATAGTTCAGGAAGTTGTCCTCAGATTTTGTTTCCCTTGGGCATCCTATACACCCCTTACCCTATACAAGTTTAATCCCTTCATTAAATAACAAAAAAAACCACTCAAGGCCTGATTTCTATCTACGGATGAAAGCTTGTGTGAAAAATGCTAACTGACTGGCTGTGCAGGACTAAAGGGGGACCCAAACTTCATCAGCAATCCTTAAGGAGGTAGTGCTACACTGTTTATTAAACACCCCACTAGGGGATTTTTATTGCTATAAGCACTGAAAAGTCTTATCATCAGCTTTTCACTTTAAAGGGTGCATTCAAACCTGTGAATGCATCCTGCCTCTGATTGGCCACAATAAGCTGTGAGAGGCAGCCCCATTGAAAGCAATGGCAGGCTGCTGGTTCCCGCAGCTAATCGTGGCCACTCACATGTAATCTGTCATGCAGCTATCACATGCGACTGATGGGCTCTGGATGTAGATTACATTCCAATGGCTGCAATTAGCTGCAGGAGCCAGCAGCCTCCCATTGCTTTATTGGGGCTGCCTCTTGCAGCTAATTGCTGTAAACCCCACTGAGGTTCCGGAATCTAATTGGAGGCAGGGTGCATTTGCAAGAGTGAATGCACCCTTATTAAAGTCTGTGAATAATAAATGGTGAAAAGCGGATGATAAGCATTGAATAGATATTTCACCACTTATCATGGCAAAAGCCTCTATAAATACTCACCATACAGAATGTTCAGTGTGATTCTACAGCTGTCTCTGCAAGCTCTATAGCCCTGTACACAGGGGCCGAATATTAGGCAGTATTGGCAGGTTGAACAGAACGTTTGTCTGGCTTTTGTCAAAGGGACATGACCGAAAAAGGTCTGCCGATCATCTTCCAATCAGCACTCTCAGTCAATGGCGAAGAGCGCTGACCAGTGTGTTCTGGTGGGGGGCAAATCTCCCTGTCAGGACACAATAGCACAATGGCGGAGATTGCTGTACTAACACCACTTGTGTTAGTACAGCGATCTCTCAGGTTTTTTTTTTTGTTTGGCCTGCTAGGTTGTTAGTGTGTACAGGGAATGAGCCTAGGAACTGAGTGATCACATGACCACAGATCATTCAGTTCTTTGTCAGTTCTGGGCAAAGTGCGTTGACTGTCAAACACCACTCTGTGATCTGCCCCTCCAGCACTCAATGTAGTGCTGGGCTGTGGAGAGGGCAGGAGTGGCTGCCTCTCAGTCGCTGATCAGACATCTGGTTGGCTGATTCTGGATCACAGGAAAGCACAAGTAAGTACACTCCTGTGACCCATAAGAGAAGTATGTCCAAAAAACCTTTGGCCATACTTCTCTTTTAATAAACAATGCTAAGTAAGGTAGGAACTGAATATCTTGTCCCTTTTATTCACTGTACGCTATAAACATGTTTAATAAACAGTGAAAGGCACTATGATATTTAGTCTTTTCTCTGCATATCACCATGATTTTTTATCACTGCTGAGGAAAAAGTCTGTTTAAGAGGCTGAATTATCATGGTGATAAGCTGTGGTAAGTAGTAGTAAAATATCACCAGGATATGCAACAAAAAGGCTGGAGGGAAGGACAGGGAAGGTTTTTCAAAGATGCGCTGTGGGTGGAACCTAATAGAAAGGGTCATACGTTAGTCCTCCCATATACAAAAATTACAAATAAAAACATATATATAGCTCCATAATATTAGTATTAATATTTGTATTATAAAAAGCCCCCTAAACACTTTGCTGCTTTAATCTGCAATTTTTTTCTAAGTGTCCAGTTCACACTATAATGCTGTGTTGTGGTGCCTTGTGTTGTAGTGCATTTCATAAAATGTAGCTTATCTTCATTTGTACTCAGCACAATGCACCTCCCTGCATTCCACCAAACTGTAGTGTGTCACAGTGCACTGTAGTGCATAGAGTTCAATGAAGTGTAATTTTTTGGTCACTTTTTAAAAAATAGAAAAAAAGGTAAACTGATGAATCACACCACCCCTAGGCAATGCATACCAGTGTGAATGTGTTTTTGATTGCAGGCTGGTGTGAATGAGCCCTTACAAATCATAAACATGAAAATGTAAATGGTGAGATGCATTATTAATATGCAAACCAGAGGATGCATTATATGCATTATAAAGTGCAAAAAAAGAGAAATAATAATCAGCGCAAATACTGGAACCAAGTCCGGAACAGTCTGATAGTAGGTCAAGATGGTTAGGGTGACTTGGATTGGGGGGTCCGTATGGCACTAAGGGCAAGCTCCATGTAGTACTGTAGCAGACTCTGTGTAGTAAGGAGAGAAGGAGAAGCGCCTCTAAGTGCAGCAGACCACTTTAATATAGCATAAAAGTAGGAACACTCAAATGTAGGTAGATTAATACAGGCATGTTAAATGTAAGGTTTTGAACACCAAGTAGAACGGCTGTCATTGGTGCCCACTGTGTCCGCGTCTCACTGGAGCAGCGTGGTAGCAGGAGGGAGACAGCTGTGGAGCCGGCCGGCGTGCACGTTCTCCTCAATGGCAGCTGGAACGCACGTTGGAGCGCAACGTCGGTATGGGCGTGATGACATCAGTGACCAGGTAGCAATACGAAGTGTTTCGGAGCATGCGCTGGCCTCTTGTGGAGGAAGCACTCTCCTTTGTCAAGCTTGACAAAGGCGTGACCAGGGTGCAATGACGCCAGTGACCAGGATGCAATGCAACGCGTTTCGGAGTATGTGCTGGCATCTAGTGGAGGAAGCGCACTCCTTTGTCAAGCTTGACAAAGGAACACGCTACCACCACTAGAGGCCAGCGCATGCTCCGAAACGCGTCGCATTGCATTATGGTCACTGACGTCATCACGCCCACGCCGACATTGCGCAGCAGCGTGCGTTCCAGCTACCATTGAGGAGTACATGCACGCCAGCCGGCTCCTCAGGTCTCCCTCCTGCTACCACAATGCTCCAGTGAGACGTGGACACAGTGGGTACCAGTGACAGCCATTCTACTTGGTGTTCAACACCTTACATTTAACATCTACAAGTATTATTCTATTATTCTACCTACATGTGAGTGTTCCTACTTTTATGCTATATTAAAGTGGTCTGCTGCACTTAGAGGCGCTTCTCCTTCTCTCCTTATTATAAAGTGCACCTGCTGTTGTGACTAAGCCTCAAATTCATTAAGTGCAGCGGTTGCAAGCAGCAAAAAAATGGCTCTTGCCAAACTGAATGTGTTGTGTGTCTTTTCCATTGTGTTTGTGCACCAAAAACAGTCCTATAGATGATAATGAATTAGCCCCCTGAGGTTCAAAGAAAGAGAAAAGATGAGCTACATGCTGCAAAGCACCCAATCAGCACAAACAATCCTGTAGATACAGTGCTCAGCATAAATGATTACACTCCTTTTGAAAAGTAAAATTTAATCAATATCTTAATTAGAGATGAGCGAATCGAACTAGGCGAACCGGAATTCGAGTCGAATTTCAGGAAATATTCGATTCGTGTCGAAACCGAAATTTTGCCTACTTCGGGTGCGCGAATCGAACATTTCCCGATCAGCCGGCAAAAGTGTCCCTGCAGTGAGCTCCGCTATTTCTGACAGTTCTCTGACAGAAGGAACACATGTTTAGCGGTTGAAACATTGTATCTATTAGTTTACATTTAGGATACAGATGTTTCAACCACTGTACATGTGAAGAAGTTGTGAGAGAACTGTCAGAAATAGAGGAACTCTGCACATACACTTTTTGCCGGCTTGGAATTATTCTTCTTTTCATCCTACTTCTTCTTCTTCTTCATCCTCAGAAGAAGAGGATGAGGATGAGGATGAAGAAGAAGAAGAAGAAGAAGAAGAAGAAGAAGAAGAAGAAGAAGAAGAAGAAGAAGTAGGATGAAAAGAAGAATAATTCCAAGCCGGCAAAAAGTGTATGTGCAGAGTTCCTCTATTTCTGACAGTTCTCTCACAGCTTCTTCACATGTACAGCGGTTGAAACATCTGTATCCTAAATGGAAACTAATAGATACAATTTGTATCTATTAGTTTCCATTTAGGATACAGATATTTCAACCGCTGTACATGTGAAGAAGCTGTGAGAGAACTGTCAGAAATAGAGGAACTCTGCACATACACTTTTTGCCGGCATGGAATTATTCTTCTTTTCATTATACTTCTTCTTCTTCTTCTTCTTCTTCTTCTTCTTCTTCTTCTTCTTCTTCCTCATCCTCATCCTCTTCTTCTGAGGATGAGGATGAAGAAGAAGAAGAAGTAGGATGAAAAGAAGAATAATTCCAAGCCGGCAAAAAGTGTATGTGCAGAGTTCCTCTATTCTGCAGATACACTTAGAGGAGCTCTGCAGATACACTTAGAGGAGCTCTGCACATACACTTTTTGCCGGCTTGGAATTAATCTTATTTTCATCCTACTTCTTCTTCTTCTTCTTCTTCTTCTTCTTCATCCTCATCCTCATCCTCAGAAGAAGAAGAGGATGAGGATGAGGATGAAGAAGAAGAAGAAGTAGGATGAAAATAAGAATAATTCCAAACCGGAAAAAAGTGTATGTGCAGAGCTCCTCTAAGTGTATCTGCAGAGCTCCTCTAAGTGTATCTGCAGAATAGAGGAACTCTGCACATACACTTTTTGCCGGAAACCGCTGTATGGAGTGAATGTCCCAGAACTGTCAGAAATAGACTATTTATGACAGTTCTGGGACATTCACTGCATACAGCTGTTTTAACCGCTGTATGGAGGGAATGTCATGGAACTGTCAGAAATAGACTATTAATGACAGTTCTGGGACTGTCCTTCAATGCAGCGGTTGAAACATTGTATGTATTTGTTTCCATAAATGGATCCATTTATGGAAACAAATACATACAATGTTTCAACCGCTGTATGGAAGGACAGTCCCACAACTGTCATTAATAGTCTATTTCTGACAGTTCCATGACATTCCCTCCATACAGCGGTTAAAACAGCTGTATGGAGTGAATGTCCCAGATCTATCAGAAATAGACTATTTATGACAGTTCTGGGACATTCACTGCATACAGCTGTTTTAACCGCTGTATGGAGGGAATGTCATGGAACTGTCAGAAATAGACTATTAATGACAGTTCTGGGACTGTCCTTCAATGCAGCGGTTGAAACATTGTATGTATTTGTTTCCATAAATGGATCCATTTATGGAAACAAATACATACAATGTTTCAACCGCTGTATGGAAGGACAGTCCCAGAACTGTCATTAATAGTCTATTTCTGACAGTTCCATGACATTCCCTCCATACAGCGGTTAAAACAGCTGTATGGAGTGAATGTCCCAGATCTATCAGAAATAGACTATTTATGACAGTTCTGGGACATTCACTGCATACAGCTGTTTTAACCGCTGTATGGAGGGAATGTCATGGAACTGTCAGAAATAGACTATTAATGACAGTTCTTGGACTGTCCTTCAATGCAGCGGTTGAAACATTGTATGTATTTGTTTCCATAAATGGATCCATTTATGGAAACAAATACATACAATGTTTCAACCGCTGCATGGAAGGACAGTCCCAGAACTGTCATTAATAGTCTATTTCTGACAGTTCCATGACATTCCCTCCATACAGCGGTTAAAACAGCTGTATGGAGTGAATGTCCCAGATCTGTCAAAAATAGACTATTTATGACAGTTCTGGGACATTCACTGCATACAGCTGTTTTAACCGCTGTATGGAGGGAATGTCATGGAACTGTCAGAAATAGACTATTAATGACAGTTCTGGGACTGTCCTTCCATACAGCGGTTGAAACATTGTATGTATTTGTTTCCATAAATGGATCCATTTATGGAAACAAATACATACAATGTTTCAACCGCTGCATGGAAGGACAGTCCCAGAACTGTCATTAATAGTCTATTTCTGACAGTTCCATGACATTCCCTCCATACAGCGGTTAAAACAGCTGTATGGAGTGAATGTCCCAGATCTATCAGAAATAGACTATTTATGACAGTTCTGGGACATTCACTGCATACAGCTGTTTTAACCGCTGTATGGAGGGAATGTCATGGAACTGTCAGAAATAGACTATTAATGACAGTTCTGGGACTGTCCTTCAATGCAGCGGTTGAAACATTGTATGTATTTGTTTCCATAAATGGATCCATTTATGGAAACAAATACATACAATGTTTCAACCGCTGTATGGAAGGACAGTCCCACAACTGTCATTAATAGTCTATTTCTGACAGTTCCATGACATTCCCTCCATACAGCGGTTAAAACAGCTGTATGGAGTGAATGTCCCAGATCTGTCAGAAATAGACTATTTATGACAGTTCTGGGACATTCACTGCATACAGCTGTTTTAACCGCTGTATGGAGGGAATGTCATGGAACTGTCAGAAATAGACTATTAATGACAGTTCTGGGACTGTCCTTCAATGCAGCGGTTGAAACATTGTATGTATTTGTTTCCATAAATGGATCCATTTATGGAAACAAATACATACAATGTTTCAACCGCTGTATGGAAGGACAGTCCCACAACTGTCATTAATAGTCTATTTCTGACAGTTCCATGACATTCCCTCCATACAGCGGTTAAAACAGCTGTATGGAGTGAATGTCCCAGATCTGTCAGAAATAGACTATTTATGACAGTTCTGGGACATTCACTGCATACAGCTGTTTTAACCGCTGTATGGAGGGAATGTCATGGAACTGTCAGAAATAGACTATTAATGACAGTTCTGGGACTGTCCTTCCATGCAGCGGTTGAAACATTGTATGTATTTGTTTCCATAAATGGATCCATTTATGGAAACAAATACATACAATGTTTCAACCGCTGCATGGAAGGACAGTCCCAGAACTGTCATTAATAGTCTATTTCTGACAGTTCTATGACATTCCCTCCATACAGCGGTTGAAACCGCTGTATGGAGTGAATGTCCCAGAACTGTCAGAAATAGACAGAAACTGTCACAGAACTGTCCTTCTTCTCATCCTTCTCCTTCTTCTCATCCTTCTTCTCATCCTTCTTCTCATCCTTCTCCTTCTTCTCATCCTTCTCCTTCTTCTCATCCTTCTCCTTCTGCTCATCCTTCTTCTCATCCTTCTCCTTCTTCTCATCCTTCTCCTTCTCCTTCTTCTCATCCTTCTCCTTCTCCTTCTTCTCATCCTTCTTCTTCTGCTTCTCCTTCTCCTTCTTCTCATCCTTCTCCTTCTTCTCATCCTTCTCCTTCTTCTCATCCTTCTCCTTCTCCTTCTTCTCATCCTTCTCCTTCTCCTTCTCATCCTTCTCTTTCTTCTCATCCTTCTCCTTCTCCTTCTTCTCATCCTTTTTCTTCTCATCCTTCTCCTTCTCCTTCTTCTCATCCTTCTCCTTCTTCTCATCCTTCTCCTTCTTCTCATCCTTCTCCTTCTTCTCATCATTCTCCTTCTTCTCATCCTTCTCCTTCTTCTCATCCTTCTTCTTCTCATCCTTCTCCTCCTTCTTCTCATCCTTCTTCTCATCCTTCTTCTTCTCATCCTTCTCCTTCTTCTCATCCTTCTCCTTCTCCTTCTTCTCATCCTTCTCCTTCTCCTTCTTCTCATCCTTCTCCTTCTTCTCATCCTTCTCCTTCTTCTCATCCTTCTCCTTCTTCTCTTCCTTCTCCTTCTTATCATCCTTCTCCTTCTTCTCATCATTCTCCTTCTTCTCATCCTTCTCCTTCTTCTCATCCTTCTTCTTCTCATCCTTTTCCTTCTTCTCATCCTTCTTCTTCTCATCCTTCTCCTTCTTCTCATCCTTCTTCTTCTC
Source organism: Staurois parvus (assembly GCF_062004578.1). Lineage (NCBI taxonomy): Eukaryota > Metazoa > Chordata > Amphibia > Anura > Ranidae > Staurois > Staurois parvus. The sequence continues at coordinate 3,588,816 of NW_028317878.1, read as the reverse complement.
ATCCTTCTCCTTCTCATCCTTCTCTTTCTTCTCATCCTTCTCCTTCTCCTTCTTCTCATCCTTCTCCTTCTCCTTCTTCTCATCCTTCTCCTTCTTCTCATCCTTCTTCTTCTCATCCTTCTCCTTCTCATCCTTCTCCTTCTTCTCATCCTTCTCCTTCTCCTTCTTCTCATCCTTCTCCTTCTCCTTCTTCTCATCCTTCTCCTTCTCCTTCTCCTTCTTCTCATCCTTCTCCTTCTTCTCATCCTTCTCCTTCTTCTCATCCTTCTCCTTCTCCTTCTTCTCATCCTTCAACTTCTCCTTCTTCTCATCCTTCTCCTTCTCCTTCTCCTTCCTCATCTCCAAGGGCATTTAAATTAAAGGTACAGTGTTCTGCACTAATTTAAAGGCTCTCTGAAGCCTAGAAACCCTTTAAATAAGTCATCTTCGTAGCGGAGAAATTCGCATCGAATCGAATTTCACACTGGAATTCGCCGAATCAGCCGAATCGAATTTTTCATTTCTTCGCTCATCTCTAATCTTAATGAACACAAGAACAATTTCCAAAATTTTGACAAAACTGAGTTTTATAGAACATTTGTTTAGCTCATTACATGAAAGTAAGGTTAATAATATAACTTAGATTACAAAATCTTCAGTTTTGCTCAAATTAGTTAATGCAACAATGAATACACCCCACAACAAAAACAACTACAGCTAATATTTTGTATGACCTCCATGATTTGTAAGGACAGCTCCAAGTCTTCTAGGCATGGAATGAACAAGTTGGCAACATATTGCAACATCAATCTTTTTCCATTCTTCAAGAACAATCTCTATTAGAGCCTGGATGCTGGATGGAGAGTGATGCTCAACTTGTCTCTTCAGAATTCCCCATAGGTGTTCGATTGGGTTCAAATCAGGAGACATACTTGGCCACTGAATCACTTTCACCCTGTCCTTCTTCAGAAATGCAACAGTGGCCTTAGATGTGTGTTTTGGATCATTGTTATATTGGAAAAGTGCATGAAGACTAAGGGCATGGAGTGATGGTAGCATCCTTTCAATATGGAGCAGTACATCTGTGAATTCATGATACCATCAATTAAATGCAGGTCCCCAACACCAGCAGCACTCATGCAGCCCCCCAGGAGGACACTGTCACCATCATGTTTCACTGTAAGCACCATGCATTTTACTTTGTACTCATCATCTTTGAGACGCCATACAGTTTTGAAGCCATCAGTTCCAAAAACATTTATCTTGGTCTCATCACTTCAGAGTACAGAGTTCCAGTAGTCTTCATGCTCAGCATGGGCCCTGGCAAATTTTAGGCGGGCTTTTTTGTGCATGGGCTTTAGGAGAGGCTTCCTTCATGGATGACACCCATGCATGACATTCCTCTGCAGTGTACTTCGTTTTGTGTCATGGAAACAATCACCCCAGTTTGGCTTTCTATTTCTTTAGCTAACTGCAGTGAACTTGCATTGTGATTTTCTTCAATCCTTCTCATCAGAAGACGCTCCTGTCGAGGTGTAAACTTTCATGGACAGCCTGGACATCTCTATTAGATGGTTGCAGTCCCATCTTTGTTAAATGTCTGTACCACTTTTGCTACAGTATTCTGACTGATAAGGAAAGCTTTGTTGATCTTCTTGTAGCCTTCACCTTTTTTGTGTAAAGAAACTCAGGCCTTTTCTCTTCCATTTGGTGCCATTTCTCTTCCATTTGGTGCCATTTCTCTTCCATTTGGTGCCATTGCTGACAGCATGAAATGGGAAGGGATTTTCTTTGTTAAGTAAAACCCTTTTATAATCAACTGTCTGCTGGACACCTGTTTAATGAATAATTTGACTCACCTGTAATTGAATTCTTGTTAATTAGGATTTTGTTGTCTAAAATTTAGCTTTGCTTCTATAAGACTTTCATTGGGGAGTGTTAATTTTGCTACATGGTCTTGAATTAATTTGTTCGGAAAAATACTTTTTTTGTGTGTAAAAATTTACAAATCTTGTTTGCAATCAATGGCCCACATTTGTGCAAGTACTTTGTAGTATAGTGTCCCATAGAAAATGTTGATTCTGAAAGTAAAGTAAATATTTTCTGACAAATTTGTTGGGGTGTATTCACTTATGCTGGGCACTGTATGCCTGATTAATATTAAATGGGCACTTCCTGGCTTCTTTTTCAGTTTTTCACCAAAAGAAAGGCCTTTATTACCAAGTTTTAATTGGTGATAAATACAGGGTGCTTTTCTCCATATTTATCAGGGTGCTAAAACAGATTTTTGCCTTTCAAAGTTTATGAAATAGGTCCATTCCTATTACTTTCTGTGTACTTATCAACAAGAATTAGTGGTGAAGACAAGCAATGAAAAATCCCCTGAATTTTAATTCCTGTGACTATGTCCCTTATGTTTATCACCATGTCAGACTTGAAAGACCTTTTTCTGGGAAGCACTGAGAAAAGAGCCAGGAGATTGCCATAAACCTATCTCATGGGCAGACAGAGCAGGAAAGAGCAGCATAATTCCCTATGGACATTATACATCTTTAGCTATGTTTGATGAGGGTAATTTCATTTTAGCAGCAGAAGTATTTGCATTTTCAACAGTTGTGTTTATTGTAGCTCAGGAACTGACCAAGAATGTTAGGTTCAGAAGGCTTTATTTGTCCAGGACACACATAGTACTGAATGAGCTATCTGCTAATGTTGTGGAGGAGATGTTTAGACTGGACCACTAGGTGATCCCCAAGGTTTACAACCTAATTGCAGAAGATATTGAGTCCCTGGCAATGACAGGGCATGTCATCCCAGATATGGATGAAATGCTTTGTGTTAAGCTACCTGGGGAATTGATCATTTTCAGGCCAATGCGGACATCAATGGAATCAGTCACCCTAGCCTACAGTGCCTCTAAAAAGTATGCCTTGAAATTTTCTACATTTTGTCATGTTACAACCAAAATGTAAATGTATTTTATTGGTATTTTATGTGATAGGCCAACACAAAGTGGCACATAATTGTGAAGTGGAAGGAAAATGATATATGGTTTTAAAAAAATAAACATCTGAAAAGTGTGGCGAGCATTTGTATTCATTTGTATACTTTGCAGAACCAACTTTCGCTGCAATTACAGCTGCAAGTCTTTTTGAGTATCTCTACCAGCTTTGCACATGTAGAGAGTGAAAGTTTTGCCCATTCTCTGCAAAATAGCTCAGGCTCTGTCAGATTCGATGGAGAGCGTCTGTGAACAGCAATGATCAAGTCTTGCCACAGATTCTCAATTGGATTTAGGTCTGGACTTTGATTGGGCCATTCTAACACATGAAACAGCATCATAGTTTGACCCTCCCCTGTCCCTTTCCATCAGTGCTGAGGTCACAGTAGCTCAGTGATGGAGAAAAACTGAAGGAAAAGAGAAACACTAAAATACTTGTCAGTACCAGTGTGCAAAAGTGTATTTGCTTTGGAAGAATAAATCACCTCTAATGTTGGGTGTCCTACATGTGTGGATGTTGCTGCGTTATATAAAAGTATTAGAATAGTTTTTTCACATTTTACAATGGGGTGCCCTTTTAAAATTATGGACAGTGTAGAGGCACCCTATTTTAGAATGGGGTGCCTCAAGACTGTCCGTAATTTTAAAGGGTGCCTTGACTGAAAAAAGGTTGAGAAACACTGAATTAGAGGTCTGGTGGCATGACAGATTTTAAGTTACCAGGGACTAAAAAGCAGGATAGATAGGCTAGCCCTAAGTTCAAGTATCAAACCACAGTTTCTGCTGGTGAGAAGAAATGTTTCAGAGCGGTTGGACAACAGTTGGAACGTTCCCCCATCATCACTGACTCTGTCTTCAGGTCTTTGACACCAAGGTAGGCGCTGCATCATGATTATCATCAACTAGACTTTGCTACAACATTCATCTGAAATTATCTCTAGTAATACCTATATATACCTGGGTATAAGTGCACAATTCCACCAGGACTCCTGAGGACCCTTTTTATATTACCTGTTTGTACATTGGATATCTGTAATATTATTAACTTTTTATTACAAAAGCACCTATTCTTCCTATACTGGTGTGTATCTATATACTTATGGTTAATGGTATATGCTGGTTTCATTGATTTATTTATTTGAAATGTAAATTTTTAAAGCCAAACTCTGCCTTAGCAATAAAAACCCTTGCAGTGGGGCCCCCTGCACTATAAGGATTAAATTCTTGTTATGGGCATGAATGTAGCCTAGCTAATTGGGACAGCATAGATGCGATCATGTTACAGCTTCCCAATGGTGTTGCTGAACTAGGTTCGGACTCAGTTTGGACTGAACCAAGCTTATCCCTACTTTAGAGCAACCATTTAACTCTGACAGGTGCATACAAATGTCAGCTTTTAGGATGCATTCAAACTTGCGAAGAACCCCAGCGAGGGTTTCCCTGATTAGCTGGGAGTAGGCAGACCCATTAAAATCAATTGAAGGCTGCCAGCTCTTGCAGCTAATCGTGCCCACTCCCATATAATTGTCCATGCTGCAATCACATGCGAGTGATTGACCTTGGATGCAGACTGCCTGCATTGCTTTCAATGGGGTTGCCTACTTTTCCTGTGCAAACCTTCTGAAACGGGTTCTTTCAATATGGTGTCCTCACATATAGCTGCTGGTGAACTCTATACCAGTGACTTTCAGAAAGCCGTCTTTGGATCACTGATACCCTCCCCATATCCTAAACTCTCAGATTCGCCAGCAACCATAATCTCCACATGAGATCGCTCAACTTTATAGGCCTACAATGAGGAGGACCTGCACTCCCTCATTCTTTCCCTCTTGACAAAAAAGGAGCTCAAGCCTCTGCAGGGAGGATTGAGACCATCTTCAAAGATAAACTCTGCTTGGTTCAACAAAAAGCCGCCTTTTGGATTATAAGTTTTCAACTTTAGTGGGAACCTAGTCCCATATGGAAGGGCAACTAGCTGCTCTGAAGGCCCAGTATATCTCTCAACAGCAACAGATTATTACCTTTCAGTTAAGGTTAGAAGATGGTAACAGAACAGCCTACAGCTCTGTGGCATCCCTGAGTGCATGACGTGTCCTTAGAAGATCCTAAGGACACGGTTAACTGCTATTTTGAACCAAGTCTTTATGAAACCTACAACAGAACCCCTTGAGGTGGACCATGTTCATCATGTGACTGGAATTTTCAACCCTTCACCTGAATATCCCAGGGATGTTCACTGCAGGGGCCACTTTTACACAATTAAATTCTCCAAAGGGCATAACAACAGGGCCAAATTTTTTTATAAGCAGCGGATATCCATATATTGTCTGATCTTTCCAGCCATAGTCTATTTGTGTGACGACTGTTGAAACCCCTACTGAAGTGGATTCAGAGTGACAAGACTAGTTACAAGTGAGGATGTCCCTTCCAGCTAGTAGTCTGCAAAGAAGGGTCTTCTTTTGCTTTTCACTTACCTTCACAGTTACCACCATTGTTTCAGTTCTTAGGGTGTGAGGAAATGTTTGTGCCTGACTGGCCTTCAGTCACAGAGACACAGAGACCCATGGGGCTCCCTCTGCCATGTCCACAGAGGCAGCAATTTTCATGGTTGCATGCCTTAGATAGAGGTTATATACATGGTGTCCTGGACTCAACTAATGCACCTTTGAGCACTTTTGTTAATTTTAGGTAACCCGTTTTTTCATTCCATCATTTGACTGCTATGTTTTCTGATTTTTATTCATTTGGATAATGTAACTATGTAGAAAATGCCATACCTGAAAATCTTCTTTAATATATTTTCTGCTTACTTGGCTGTAAAAGGCCTAGTTATCCTGCCATCATTATCATACCTATGCCCATCATAAAATATGCAAAGTGTGATTCTTTGAGTCTGAGCTGATCAGATGTATTACAGTTTCATGAATTCTTAAATATTACTCCTTTTTTTAAATTAAAACAGGAAAATAAATTACAATACATAACAAACAAATGTGTACAAATTTGACCTGGACCCCCAGAATAGACTCTAAATAATTTGAATATGGTGGTATTTCAGACAAAAATTGTGTTCTATAATAAGTATCACACATGTCTTGAATCTTGTAATCAGACAACCAGACTGGAAGAAAGCAAAGAAGGGGCAGACTCTCCTCGTGCATTACCGTGATAAAAAGGAATTTATTTAAAAATTACAAAAGTATATACTCACAAACCAAGATTCATAAAACAAGCTAGGAACCAATGTGACAGTCCGAGCAAGTGGTAGTCTGGCAACAGGGTATTCTAACGCATTTCGGGAGACATACTCCCTTCTTCAGAGCTCTGCAGAAGGGAGTACGTCTACCGAAATGCGTTAGCATTCCCTGCTGCTAGACTATCGCTTGCTCGGACTGTCACATTGGTTCCTAGCTTGTTTTATGACTCTTGGTTTGTGAGTATGTATTTTTGTCATTTTTAAATAAATTCCTTTTTATCACGGTAATGCACGAGGAGAGTGCGCCCCTTCTTTGCTTTCTTCCAGTATTATCAAGATTCCCCGATCTTTAGAGGGCTGCACCTCAGCGAGTGACTGCTACTGTGGTCCTGGGATGCTCACAGACTTGAGCGCTTGTGTTGTTTTTTTTTCTCTAGACAGCCAGACTATTTTAATGGAGAAAATGATTGATTCTAACCATCTCAAATCAGCTTGATGTTCATGTGACCACAGTTACATATATTATCATAAAGGATAAGGTTCATGGGAGCATTGCCAATCAACCTGGATGTGGTCACAAGATTAAAATTGACTCCTGAGCACCATTGATTTGTCTTTATAAGCACCAATTGACTACCACTGAAAAGGGGCTCTTAAGAAGGGGGCAGTGAGCATTGACCACAAATGCCACATTGGGATACTAATCACCAATGCTGGGGGGTGACTACTAACCACCAATGCTGAGAGGGGGTTAGCACTAACTATCAATGATACTGTGAGCACTTACAAAATGCTACAAGAGGTAACTGACCACCAGTGCTTTAGGGGGCACTGGTCACGAAAGCAAAGGGAGAGGTGAGCACTGACCATTAATTATACAGGAAACATTGACCTCAAATGCTCCTGGGGGCACTGGCTACTAGTGCTTAACCACTGTCATATGTTGTCTTGACTCCTCCATTTGTGTTTGTGATCAGATTTCCCAGGGTGTCTTGCAAATGGCTTGAACAACTTATTGTCTCTGCTAGCCTAGTTAGCCATTGAGCCTTAAACGGTGGCTGCCCTTTCTTGTTGATGCTATGCTGCTGCATTTGGGGCATTTTCTGTGACAGATACTGGCTCCAGCTCTATGTATGCTTTTTCTGGGACTGCAAGATCCAAACATGTATAGTAAAATTAGAGATAAAATGTTATAATTACAATGTCTCAGTGCTTATCATTTATGCCTTCTACAAATGGGGCTCTTGGTTGTAATCTTCACCAGGTCACTACATGCATGGAGTTTGTATGTTCATCCTGTGCATTAACCCATCCTCAAACAATAAGATAGCATTCAGTTGTCTTCTATCAGGGTCCACTGGTGTTTCTGGTCTGAAGGAAGTGGCAGCCCCCTGCTCTGTTAATGATGTAAAAATATAATCTTAAAAATGCATTAGTGTATAATTTTTGTTCAAATTATGTCTTAAAAATGTACAATGTACATTAGATCCTCATGGAAGTAATTTTCTAATTTAGCAATCTAATTTAAATTAAAACATTTAGCCTCATTCAGGCTAGCTATGGCATCTGATCCTGTGCGATTGTACAGGAGATGTGTTTTTTAATGTGCCCTGGTGTACAGGTAAAAACAGATCTCAAAGGACACGGATGCCACAGATGTGACATGTGTGTCAGTTCTGGTTTTTATACATCGTCAGATGGCTGATGGACAGACCCTGCTATTTCCTATGGGGTAAATGGTTGTAAATGGATGCACACACATATCACACACACACAAACACACACCAATCATATGTATACATCCCACAAACTTGCACTCACTCACACACGGACAATTGCTGAAGGGCCATACATGTTAAGCACATAGTTCTTGCTTCTCAAATCTTAATCACTGTCTCTGGCAACACCTTCAATAACATCAGGTCCACCAGTCTTTTGATGTCATTTAGGTGTCTTTTACAGGTTTCACTTTTACTATTTGCCACACCAACATCATTTAGCTTGAACCACCTGCTCCTATATGTTGTTTTTGTCTGAGAAAGGCCCCACTTCTCAACAACTCTTTCTACTAAAATGCTGTTCTCCTCCATTGAGAATCTTGTATTCCTTTGATCTTTGGTCACTCTCCTTTTATTCCACGGCCATCATTTGTGGAGGTGCCTTTGGCAACCAACCTGCACCAGCCTGCTCCTACGAGTGTAAATGTCTTCCTATTTAAGTTAGGAGTGGCAGTGGTGGTCTGTGTCAGTAAAAGGGCTGGAAATTCCCACATGGAAGAAAAATATATTTGAAATATATTTTAAAAATATTCTTCCCAAAAATATTGACATATATTTGAAATACTACAATTCTGGCCATATTCAATATATTTCAAAATATATATATATATATATATATATATACTGTATGTGAAAATGCGTTTTTATTACAAAATATATGAAAAATATTTTAAAAATATATATTTTTTAAATATATTCTTCAGTTTTTTTTAACATATAAAAAAGTCATTTTAACATTAATGTTGATATATTTTTACATATATTTGTAAATGCATTCCAAAAATGTAGATTTGTATTTTTAAAGACATACTGTAAAGTATATTTGAAAATGTATTTTTAAAAATATTTTTCATATATTTTGTAATAAAAGTGCATTTCAACATACAGTATATACATTTATTGAAATATATTTTGAAATATATTGAATATTACCAAAATTGTTATATTTCAAATATATGGCAATATATTTTGAAGAATATTTTTTAAATATATTTCAAATATATTTTTCTTCCATATGGGTTGCTGCAGGCAGTGGAGTGGAGCAGACAGATGGCTGCAGATTGCTGTGGGTGTTGGAAAGTGGCAGGCAAATTTCAAATGGCTGTGGATTGCTGCACGTGTTTATCTGTGCCAATGGAATGGCTGCAAATTGCTGTAAGTGGTGGCTCATAGCAGTATAGCAGTGCTAGTGAAATGGCTGAAGATTGCTGAAGGTGGTGGCATTTGATAGGTACATCTACTGCAGGATGCCGGTTGGTTCCATGGTGGTCTGTGCCAGGGAAATGGGTGAAAATTGCCACAGATGGTTGCGTGTGCCAGGCAGATGGCTGCTAATTGCTGCAGGTGATGGTCTGTGCCAGGAAATGGGCTGCCAATTGCTGCATATTGTGGTCCATTCCAGTGAATAGCTGCTGACTGCTTCAGGTGGTGGTCTGTGCCAGTGAAATAATTACACATTGCTGCAGGTGTTGGAGTGAGGCAAGCCGATGGCTGTAGATTATGGTTATTGTTTGTTTCTGTTTCCATCCCCATTTTTAGGGGTCTTTCCCTGAGAAATAGGTGTCCCTGGAGTTGCCTTGGTCAGAATTGCAGTGAAGGGACTTCCCATCTCTTCTGGGGAGCCCCAGGCCCTGATGTTGTGACCACCTGACTCTTTTTTAAAAGCCACAGTGGACGTACAGAGACAGGGAAGGCTCCCCCTAAGCTCCTCCTCAACCTTGATGTGCATTTTCACTGGGCAATATAGAAGACTTCCCCATAACTGTGACCTATCACTGTATCTGAGGTCTGGAAAGGGATTTCAGGAGAGTGGGGGTGCCTATTGTCTGTTCTGGGGGGGAGGGCCAGTGGCCTGTGCTGAGGGAAGAGGTCTGTACTGGATGGGGGACTCTGTACCCAGGTAGGGAGGTCTATTTTGACGGGGATTTATGTACTGGGGTGAATTGTGAGGAGAGAGCTCTGTACTGGGAGGGACTTGGGGGGATAGATCTGTACTGTGGGGGATTCGGAGGAAATCCATACTGGGGGGATTATTACTGGGAGGAAGGTAACATTTTGTAAATATGCATTCTGGGGATATGATATTTACATAAAACCCTCCTGGAACGCAAGGTGTGCTGGATCCACAGGTTGGTCTTAACAACTATTGGGATATGGATTTATTATAGTGTTGATTATATTATAATACAGACCATGGAGGTTAAAAGATAATTCTGTTTTTTGTAGGATATATGCTATGTAACAAGAAATATAAATGGTACATTTGTGACATTGTGCTGATTTTAGCATTTTTCATTACATTTTCACACAGGTGCTCTTTACTTAGGCCGTGTCCCCTTCCAGGTGGGTGGGTATATAGGCTATAAATATGTACTTTTTGATGCTTGCGTTTGTAGTCAGGGGTCACTCTGTTGCTCCTTTAAGGAAGTTCCTCCTATAAAATCCTTCCAGGAAAGAAAAACAGTTAATTTCTGTTAGAATGCAGTGTTCAGGTATTTTGTGCGACAACTAAATCAGGATACAGTAGAGATATATTCTTCAGCCGGTAGGTGGCAGTGTTTAAAAGTTTTTAGCTGTATCTATGGTACTGTAAACTCTATGTCTTTTTTCTGAAAATGAAGTTTCCTGTTTCCTTCTTGCAGTGAAGCAAGCAGCAGAAAAGCACATGCGGGCTGTGCACTGTGTGTTCTGTAGGGCTATATACAGAATATCTAACAGGTTATGAGCCCAGAAGCATAGGAAGCCCAGCCATAGCCAATTACAGCAAATAAGTACAAGGTACAGCAACATAAAGAAGAATGCAACAGAAAAAAGAAAATGTCTAGTGACACAGCTGAAACAAAGCTTTCATTTGCAAACCTGACGAACCAGAACTACCAGTCTTGGAAATTCAAGATGAAAATGCTGCTAATAAGAGAAGGTACGGAAGATGATCAAATCATGCATACACTATATTGCCAAAAGTATTGGATTCAGTTATTCCAATCACCTTCATTGCCACAGGTGTATGAAATCAAGCACCTAGGCATGCAGATGGCTTCTACAAACATTTATGAAAGAATGGGTTGCACTTAGAAGCTCAGTGAATTCAAGCGTGGTATCGTGATAGGATGCCACCTGTGCAAAAGGTCTATCCGTGATATTTCCTTGCTACTAATATTCCATGGTCAACTGTTAGTGGTATTACAACAAAGTGGAAGCAACTGAGAACAACAGCAACTCAGCCACCAAGTGGTGTACCACGTAAAATGACAGAGCGGGGTCAGCTCATGCTGAAGCACACAGTGTGTAGAAGTTGTCAACTGTCTACAAAGTCAATAGCTAAAGACCCACAAACTTCATGTGTCCTTCAGATTAACACAACAACACTGCATAGAGAGCTTTATGAAATGGATTTCCATAACCGAGCAGCTGCATCCAAGCTTTATATCACCAAGTCAATGCAAAGTGTCGGATGCAGTGGTGAAAAGCACGCCGCCACTGGACTCTAGAGCACTGGAGATGTGTTCTCTGAAGTGACAAATCACGTTTCTCTGTCTGGCAATCAGATGGACATGTCTGGGTTTGGTATTGAGAATGGTACTTGCCTGACTGCATTGCGTCAAGTGTAAAGTTTGGTAGAGGGGGGGATTATGGTGTGGGATTTCTTTTCAGGATTTGGGCTTCGCCCCTTAGTTCCAGTGAGGGGAACTCTTAAGCCATCAGCATACCAAGACATTTTGGAAAACTTCATGCTCACAACTTTGTGGGAACAGTTTGGGGATGGCCTCTTCCTGTTCCAACATGCCTGTGCACCACTGCACAAAGCAAGGTCCATACAGACATGGATGAACAAGTTTGGGGTCAGTGCCTGACCTCACAATTCTGGAAGACACTCTCCTAAACCTTGTGGACAGCCTTCCCACAAGAGTTGAAGCCGTTATAGCTGTAAAGGGTGGGCCAACTCAATATTAAACCCAACAGACTAAAGCTGGGATGCCAGTAAAGCTCATGTAAAGGCAGGTGTCTCAATACTTTTGGCAATATAGTGTATATGTAAGTGTGAAACTGCTAAAGAAATGTGAGGATTGCAAAAGGTGCATGTAAGAGCTAATCTCAGTGGATGTCTAGAGGGAACTCCACCCTACAGGCAGAGAATTTACTTTCTACTCTAATCCCCATGACAGCTTTTGTAGGATCGACCATGTTTTTGTGACCTTAAGGGGCATCTCATCTCATCTCATCTATAGGCAAAATTACCATTCCCTCCTTCCCATGGTCTGACCCTGATCCCATAGTATTCTTCTTTACAATTTCATGGCTGACCTGTCTTCCTTCCAGTGGAGACTTAACGAATCCCTCCTTACATCTCACTCATCTTACTATTAATTCTCATATCCAAACTTTCTTTATGGATAATGCGGGCTCTGTATCCACAATATCCTTATGGGAAGCCCACAAGGACACCTATCGAGACCACCTTATCCAGCTAGCTTCCACCAGGAAAAGGGAGAAAGAGCGTAGACTGCAGGAGCTGACCTCGTAGCTAGCCTCAGCTGATGAATTATGGAAGTCACACCCCTCGGCTTCCAAAAGGAGAATGCGTAATTCCTTTACTGCAGAGCTAGACCTTCTTTCCTTAGAAGACCTTCAGAAGGACAATACATAATGTCAGCACCTGTGGTAGTGAGCCCTTGTAGATAGTCAACTTGGGGTATCCCAGGGCGCGGAGTTTAAGCTCCAGCCTGTTTCTTCACCAGAGCCCCAGAGATGGTGGGGATGGACTTGCAGCAAGCTGGGACCAGGTCGCGGCCCCCGAGTACGCCCAGCTGAGGATGAGGAGACCGCTCGCAGAAGCAGAGTACAATGGAAGGAGACAAATGGAAATCCAATAGACTAGCCGAGGTCAGGATGGGTGGAAAACAAGCACAGTCAGAGAATGAAGCCGGGATCAGTACAAGAGTAGCCAATGCAGGATACAGGAGATGGCAACACACAGGATACTCAGACAACTAGGAAGTTGCTCTTAGGAGGTCTCCCCACTTTATGAGGGCCAGGCTTAAGGGGAAACTTCTGATGAAAAAATTCCATCAGTATAAGGAATCCAACACCTCTCCTCAGGACCATATCCCTTCCAGTCAATTAGATACAAGAGCTTCCCTCTGATGAATTTAGAATCCAAGATTTGCTTGACTACATACTGATCTGAAGTATTCACTATTGGGGAAGGATGACGATGAGGACGGGAAAACCTGTTGATGATGTAGGATCTCAGAAGAAAAACATGGAAAACATTAGGGATTCTCAGATGTGAAGGGAGGTGAAGTTTGAAAGCAACAGGATTGACCTGGTGGAGAATGGTAAATGGACCAATAAAACAAGGAGCAAAATTCATAGAGGGTACTCGTAGACGGGTATTCTTGGTAGAGAGCCAAACCTTGTCACCAGGGCAAAATTTGAGACTCGCCCGGCGATGACAATCTGCAGCTACTTTGTACTTGGAATTTGACAGATGTAAGTTCTTGGAAACATTTGCCTCAGAAGGAGTAAGAATGGTAGAACATAAGACAGGAAGCTGGGCTGGAGCAGACACCAATAACCAGGATGAAGAGTCTGGTGAGGAGGCTGCCAGGGGGGACACAGGAGTAGGGTGAAGGCTTTGATTTGTAGAGTGGGCAAGACAGGCTGTGCAGAACAGTAACCTGGGGTAATACAGGGGACAGAGGGCACTATAGGGTGTATGGGGACAGGACAGGGGACAGAAGGCACAGTAGCTACTAATGTGGAAACCACGGCTGGGTCCAAAGCAGCTGAAGGCCACATGAAGCTGGGAACTCAGATGGTACAGAGGTTACAGATGTTGGGGCCTCCACCCATCCAGAAAGTAGTGAAATAGGAGCTCTGAGCTGCACAGTATGTAAAGGGACTGATGGTTTGGGCAGCAAAGAGGGTAAGGAACTAGAGGTGGACAGCACCGGAAGGGGGCCTGCAATAGGAGTAGGCAGGGGAGCAGCTTTACTACAAAAAACATCTTGGAAGGCCTGACGATGTTGAGGGAGCATTGAAGAGGTGGTGACCTCAGCCACGGGTACAGTGCGATATGGGAGCACCTTAGGGAGACAAGTCCAATTGCATTTAGACCCCCAAGACAATACTTGGCCAGAGTTCCAGACAAAATTGGGTGAGTGTTTCTGCAACCATGGAAGTCCAAGAATGATGGGACTAGAAGACTTAGGGGGGATCAGGAAGGAAATTTCCTCACAATGAAGAGCGCCAACATGCATAGTTATGAAGGTGGTTCGGAAGCGTAGAGGTCCTAAGACCAAGGTAGAGCCATCAACTGTAGATACTGATTGGGGTGTCATCTAGGGGACAAGAGGATTGCCCAATTCAGTGGCCAAAGTTTGCTCGATGAAGTTCCCTGCTGCCCCAGAGTCCACATAAGCAGATACCTGGTACGAGTTCAGGGCCCAATGAATGGAGACAGGTATGATAAATCGAGGGAAGGAGGCATAATTCAGGTTCTGGTCTAGATCACCTCCATCAGAGTGACCTAGACCCGAGAGTTTCATGGACGTACAGAACAGGACTTAATTATATGAACTTCAGCCCCACAGTAAAGGCATAGACCAAATCTTAGGCGCCAAGATCGCTCTTTTGGAGTGAGCCTAACTGCATAGGCTCTTCAGATGTCGGTATGGTTGCAGAGGTAAGTTGATCAGGGGCTTTCTGGAAAACAGGAAAGAATGAACCCACTGGGGGGGGTGACGTAGACGAGCCCTTTCCAGAACTTGCTTCTGGAAGCGGATATCGATTTGGATGCTAAGAGCAATCAAGTCATCCAGAGTGGTGGGTATGGTTCTTCCAGCTAGTTCGTCCTTAATACGGTCTGCTAGACCCTGCCAAAAAGTTGCAGAAAGGGTCTTATTATTCCATGACAGTTCTGAAGCTAAGGTGCGAAACTGAACTGCATACTGTCCAACAGTCATGCTATCTTGACAAAGCCAAAGAAGAGCTCCTGCGGCAGATGAAGTCCTGCCGGGCACATTGAAGGTTTTACAGGAAGGCTGTAAATAGTTGCTTGCAGGAAGGCTGTAAATAGTTGGATCTTGACGCTCCCACAGTGGCGAGACCCAAGCCAGTGCTTCACCAGAAAGGAGGTACGCCACCTTGGAACGGTCAGTAGAAAAATGGTGGGCTGCTAGCTCGAAGTGAATTGCACACTGATTGATGAATCCCCGACAAACTTTGGAATCACCAGAGAAGTGAGGTGGTGGAGGCAGCTGGAGTTTCGAAGGACTGTGTTCCACTGGAGGAACAGTGGGGGTTGGAGCAGCAGGAACCGGAGCAGGAGCCGAAACTGAGGGTGAGGAAGGGGACACAACCTGCAGCTAATCCAACCGGGAGGAAAGTTCCTGCAGACACTGCATAATACGTTCCTGATAGGCCTGCTGGACATCGACTCTGCGCCAAAGACTGGAAATGTTCCAGGAGAGGCTGCAGGGTCTCCAAGGAGCTCATGGCCTGAGCACACTGTCAGCAGCTGTGGTAGTGAGCCCTTGTAGATAGTCAACTTTGGGTTCCCCAGGGTGCAGAGTCTAAGCCCCAGCCTGCTTCTTCACCAGAGCCCCTGATGGTGGGGATGGACTTGCAGCAAGCTGGGACCAGGTTGTGGCCCCCGAGTACACCCAGCTGAGGATGAGGAGACCACTTGCAGGAGCAGAGTACAATGAGAGGAGACAAACGGAAATCTGATAAGACTAGCCGAGGTCAGGACGGGCGGAAAACAAACACAGTTGGATAATGAAGCCAGGGTCAGTACACGAGTAGTCAATGCAGGATACAGGAGATAGCAACACACAGGATACTCAGGCAACTAGGAAGTTGCTCAGGCAAAGTGGGCTAGACTGAGCATGTCTTATATAGGCAGGCAAACAAGGAGGCAGGCCAGGAAGTGATGGAAGGGAAGGAAATAAAACCCAGAGAACAGCAGACGACGCCCATAGGTGAGCACAGACAAACACACATGTGAAAGGGATCAGGAACAGCACTGCAGCAAGGAGGTAAGAATGCACAAACAAGAAACTGCAGGCTAACTTGTGACACATAAATTTCATACCTGCGCAAACAAGCCTGGCACCATGTTGACTTGGAAACTGAATGCCGTGGGACGTTCTTACAGACCCATTCACCTAAGAATTTTATCACTGAACCCTTCTAAGTAACCTCTTCCTTTGCATATTTCTTATTTTCACTATATGGTATACCAGCCTCTTTCTCCGCAGACCTTGCAGATCAGTTCTTCCAAGACCTTCGCCTTCCCCCTCTTTCTGACTGTGCCTGCGATGCCCTTAATGCTGATGTTTCTGAACTGGAGGTTGCCCAGGCCATCAAATCCATGTACACCTCTAAAGCTTCTGGCCCTGATGGATTTTCAGGCCTCTCCCTCTTGACGCCTCACCTGATGGCATAATTCAATAGCCTGAAATGAGGATTGTTGCTTTCTATGAATTTGCCTAGGGGGCATATCATCATGATTTCCAAATCTACAGAGGAAGCAATAGATCCCCAGATGCTCCGACCGATTTCCCTATTGAATAAAAACATGAAAGTCTTGGAGGAAAATTTCAGATCTTTGCATTAACAAATATCTGCACTCCTTCATTCATAGTGACCAAGTGGACTTCCTCCTTGGATGACAGGCAGGGGACAGTATCCATAGGGTGATCTACCTGATTCACTTATTACACCACTGCAAACTCCCCGGCTTTCTCCTTTCACTTGATATCTATAAATCTTTTGACTCCCTTTTTTGGGATTACCTATTTTATGTCCTGGATTGCTGGGGCTTTGAATGTCACGTGGAACGGCCGCATACACACAGTTAAAATGACCATCCTCCTCAAACACCTATACTTCTTCTGAAGCCTACCTATCCATGTTCCCTCCTATTTGCACCTTATCCAGAACAGGGCCCTTTTATTTGGGCCTATAAATATCCCAGGGTCCCACGCTCTACCCTATACACAAATAGACTTTGGGGAGGGCTTGGGGATCCTAACAAAGAAAAATATTACATGGCAGTGCAAATTTTCCAATTGACCCAGCTCCATGCCACTACAGAAGTCCCGTTGTGGGTGCTCTTAGAAATCCCTAATTGTGCACCAATTCCAGTGTCAGCCCTACTGTGGATTCCTCATGAACTCTGTCCTCCCTCTTTAGGTTCACTCATGTTACATGGCTACAACTCTGGGACTCGGTCTGTTTCTACCCCTCCTTCCTCTCCTTAAAGTGGTAGTAAAATCCTGTTTCTTTATTTATACCTACAGGCAAGCCTGTAATAACACTTACCTGTAGGTACAGTACATAGCTCCTAAACGTGCACTGTTTAGTTGATATTTACTTTAGCAGCACTGGTGATGTCACAGCGCATGCGCATTGCGCTCTCAGTGAACGGTGTGCCGTCTTTTGAAAGAACATGCCATGACCAAGACTCCAGCCAGTGCGTGGGAGTGACATCTTCATGGCTTGGCCAGTCAAACCCGCGAACCTGGAATGAAGACCAGGTGAACATGGAAACCCTGGGGAGCTGTGACGGTGCTCCGCTGGAGGGCTTCGTTTTAAGGTAAGTCTATCATATTGTGCTAGTATGCAATGCCTACCAGCACATTATGCTGTTAACTTTCAGGGGGATAATTTTTTTGTTTTATTTTTTGTGGTTTATTACCGCTTTAATAATCCCACCAGGTCTCAACCAACCGGAAACCTTTTCTTGGTGGTCGTCTCATGGCTTCACACTAATTCACCATTTCTTCATGTCCCACACCTTTCGCTCTTGGTCCTCCCTACAGGAGACCCACGAGGCACTACCTGTGGAATTTTCCATTACACAGAACTTCATCTTTAGATAACCTCTCTAGAATGTAACTCCACATATCCTTTTCAAAAAATGGCCTTTGAACATATCTGCCTACTTTCACCTGGCTTGCCAGGTACCATTTCAATGGTTTACTCATCTCTGAATGCTACAGATTCACCAACTTCTAGCTCCTACAAATCCGATGGGAATGTGATCTATCTACCTCCATTTATCCAGAGGAGTGGAGTAAAGCCTGGTCTTTCCATTGCAAAATGCTACTTTAATACTGCAACCCTAGAGGCGGCATACAAGCTACTGTATAGGTGGTATTGGGTCCCTGCCCATATAGCGAGTTCAATCCCATCATGCAGTAGTAGGTGCTTCAGGGGATGTGGCCAACATGGAGATGTTGCCCATATGTTGGTCTTGCCCTGTGTTTAACAGGGTTTTGGTCCAGGGTTTTCAGGTTTCTTTACACCCTATTTCATGTGCCCAAACGAGCCATAGCTAAGACCTGGAAGAAACCCTCTGTTACGTTTGCTGTGGTAAACAGCAACCTGACCACACTCATAATTAATGAAAAGATGTCTAGCATCGTACATGACTCCCATGCTACATTTCCTAAAGTGCAGGAACCATGGTGGTTATGCACTCCCCACCCTGAATCCGACTGGTTTGGGTGGCCTATAATCAATTCTACCTCTATCCAAGCCCCCCCCTTTTTTTCTTCCATTTCCCTTTTTTTTTTCTTTAACATGCCCCTGGGCCCTCGGACCTAGGAATCTTACGCTGACCCGCGGCCCACATCGTAAGGTCGACCTGTTGCTTGTTTATTATACAAAATTGTTATGATGTATGTGACCCCACCAAAGTATTCATTTATGCCTCCAGTTATGATACCCCTGCGTGGATGACCAGTTGGTTATCTGTTTACAGACCTTTCAATAAAATGACTGTACCAGAAAGAGATAATTAAAGCAATAAACTGTATTTGATTAGAATGCTATACCAAACCAAGCTGATGAAAGGCCAGGATATGCAGAATTACATAAGGCACACTTTGGAATTGGTTGAATGCCTGAAAAAGAAAATAAATAAAAGAATTTCTAACAGATTTTCATGTCGCAGCACTATTACTTAGTGGTTTACCATAAAGATTTTAAACACTTGTTACAGCACTTGACGCATGCCCAGGTGATGAACTGACATTGGAATATGTTAAGGGCAAGCTTATGGATGAATATAAGCATAAAACAGAAAGCATTAATAGTGATGGTGCTTCTATCGCAGAGTCTGCTTTAAAGACAAAAAATAGGAATAAAAACGGTAACATGCAATAAGAAACACGTGAGAGCTTTGTGTGCAAGAAACAAGGCCATTTAAAAGCAGACTGCAGAATTTGGAAAGATAGAATGCAAAATCAAATTAAACTACAAAAGGTCAAAAGTGCAAAGAAAGAAACTGATTTTTCTTCAGATTATGAATATGATTCTCAATCCAAACGTTGCACCTCATCTTTGCAGGCATGGTGTGTAGATTCAGATCTATGAGTCACATGACAAATGACAGAAATCTCTTTATTCACCTTGACCAGAGTAAAACAGAACAAATTACCACAGCTAATGGGCAAATATTGAAATCAAAAGGAATAGGAGGTTGTTTTCTTTACTGACCTTTTTCCCAGAGTGTCACCAGAAAGATACCTGTGAAAAATGTACTGTATGTCCCTGCTCTTGAAACCAATCTTTTGTTAGTGAAGAAGCAGAGGCAATCTCCCAAGGTGACAGTTGTGCCATCACAAAAGGGGATATCTTGCTGGCAAAAACTAAAATTATAGATGAAACTTCAGTGTGTTAAAAATTTCATGAACTAACTCAAACGCTTCAAACTGAGTGAAATTCCACATCAGTGCCATGAGAAGATAAGCAACAAAGTGACACAGAAATAGAAATTAATGCAGATATTGTAAAACAAGAAACCAGGTCACAAGAGCCTTCAATCCATTGGAAGCAATAGAGGCATCCCAATCAAACACCTGTCCTATGTTGCTCTGATAGCAATAAAACCAGAGCCAGATATATGTAATAAGATGCAAAGACTCCCAAGCCATGATACACAAAAGTGGATCAGAGCTGCTGATGAAGAGATTACATCTTTTAGTGAACTGAAGACATGGACACTTTCAGAGCTAAACAGATTTATAGAACTGAGATCTGAAATGGGACTAATATAAAGAGTAGTTGTGGAGTGGGGGTGTTGGAATGCAGTGTTTATGTATTTTGTGAGACAAATAAATCAGTATTCAGTAGAGACATATTCTTCAACCAGTAGATGGCAGTGTTTATAAGTTTGTAGCTGCATCTATGGTACTGTAAACTCTATGTCTTTTCTCTGAAAATAAAGTTTCCTGTTTCCATCTTGCAGTGAAGCAAGCAGCAGAAAAGCACATGCGGGCTGTGCACTCTATTCTGTAGGGCTATATACAGAATTTCTAACAGTTTCCTTCATGGCCGGATCTCATAAATATTTGGGGTGGAGCTTAGCTCAGGGGAAAGTAACCAGGATAGAGAGATTATCTAAGAAGCTATTTTTTCCTATATTACCCCAGGGATGGGCACCCCTGCATTCAGGCACACAAAGGTACTCTGCCACTCATTATTGAACTCCTTCTTGACTATTGAAAGAGTGAATAAATTCATGGACTTGTGCCAAGAGTTGTTATAAAAAATTGAGTTGAAAGAAGCCTGTGGCTGTTTCATTTGTCTAAAGTGGATTTTCAGTATCCTTGCTGCTGTAAGCAGTAAGTAGCACACCGATAAGTCATTCTAGACCATGCAACGCATGAGCTACACACTGGAAGAAGAATAATCCTGGTGAACCCAACTGATTGCAAACTTGTTTGGGCTAGGGATGATGGTGGATGGAGAAGTGAGGGTCTGTCCTGGAATTGTGTGCAAATCGCCAAGCCTGATGCAGGTTGTGTCCTCAGCCAAAGAAGCAGTGCTGACAGTAGTGACCAGGAGTATTGTATTTTTTGTGTATTGGGCTCACCTGTACATGCAGATATTAATTTCAAGGGGCTGCCCTACTCACAGAAATGCAGGGAAAGAAGTCCTTGGCCCTCTGTTTAAAATTACACTGCACCAAAAACACCCCGCATTTACAACTGTGTGGGGTACTTTTAAGAATTAATGGCACCCCTATGCATCTGCTAAAGAGCAGAGCATTTGTCTGTGTGTCACAAACGAGTGTGATTTTGCATGCACTCTGCGACATGCAGTAACATGAACCAAGTCTTAGACTGGGGTGCCTCAAGATTGAAAATACTGTTTAAGGGCTCCTTGACTGGAACAAGGTTGAGAAACACTGATCTATTTCATGAGTGAAGGTGAACAGGAACCTCCGCCAAGCACTAGCATTGCCTGGAAATTAAAAATTTTAGAGATGTCCCCAGGGCAAAAGGTAAGAGGGTATCTCCCAATTGGATATAGGAGTGAAACCCATGCGCTACCTCAATAATGAGAGAGAGGAAAAAAAAACAAACAAAAAACAACAACAAAAAAAAACCACACACAAGCAGAAAGGAAAATAAAAATAGTGTGATGATAGTGGCTGCTGCTAACATCAAATTGTGTTCCCACAATAGTAAAGCAAATTAAAAATAAATAAGTGATGTAGCGCTACTAAATAATAGCTACAAAAAATAAAAGTGTGACATAGCTGAATAAAATGTCCATGATGAGTCCATATATGTAAAATCAATCAATTTGTAATAAAGATTCTTCCATAATTCATGTGTTTTCTTCTTGTGCTTATATCCCAAACACCATCAAGTAAAATAGTGCACATAACATATAGTGCCACCTCAGTGCTCACAGAACTCTCACCTTAGAGCACATGGAAATGCACTTTATGATATCAAATAGCCAAAAGGATTCTTCACTTTTTCAATCCACAGCCATGTGATAGTAATCAAACACCTTTGAGCTTTCAATAGATTGCCAAACCAGAGCAAGGGATCGGTCCCTATAAGGGTGATGGAGGTCACACCTTCCTATCTATTCATGTCTGCCCAGAGCCAAGCCCCTTACAGGTTACATCACGCCCAGGTGACTTCATCAGAGGGATCCTCTGATGAAGTCACGTGGGCGTGATGTAACGCGTAAGGAGCTTGGCTCTGGGCAGACATGAATAGATAGGAATGTGTGAGCACTGTTCTGTCAGCACTGAGGTGGCACGATATGTTATGTGCACTATTTTATTTGATGGTGTTTGGGATATCAGCACAAGAAGAAAACACATGAATTATGGAAGAATCTTTATTACAAATTGGACTCATTATGGATGTTTTATTCAGCTGTATCACTCTTTTATTTTTTGTAGCTATTATTTAGCAGCACTACATCACTTATTTATTTTTAATTATCTCCCAGTTGGGACACTTCTTCTGGGGACACCTCTCTAAAAAGGGAATATCCCTCATTTTGGGAGATTTCCACTGACTTCCTGCTGTATCTCTGGGACAGATAGTGAATGGGAAATGTCCCCAATGGTATGGAGATGGCAAAAAAAAACTGGAGGGGTTTTAATTGAACCCTTCTCTACTCTATCCAAAACTTTAAAATATGTTTGCCTACACATACACTTATACTAGAGGCAGCGAGTAAAGAAGGTTAGTAATCCCAGTCCAGCCAATAAAAATAGTTAAGTCTAAATTTACCAGTCTGGCCAGGAAAAGAAGATAAGGAACACTTACCAGTATGGCCAGTAAAAATAAGATTACTTACTAGTACAGCCAACAAAAGAAGATTAATTATTATTATTATGCAGGATTTATATAGCACCAACGGTTTGCGCAGCGCTTCACAATAAAAAAGGAGACAGTATAATTACAATACATTTCAGTACAGAAGGAATTGGAGGGCCCTGCTCATGAAGCTTACAATCTAAAGGGAGGAGATGATAGCTGCAGGGGATGATCTGATGGAGGTGGCTCAAGTACAGTTCTTAGGTGGAGGTGGGGTAGGCTTCCCTGAATAAGTGAGTTTTCCTAAAGGCAGACAGAGACAGGGTGGGGGCTGACTGGACATAATGCAGTAGGGAGTTCCAGAGGATGGGAGAAGCTCTGGAGAGGTCCTGGAGGCGAGCGTGGGAGGAGGTGACAAGGGAGCTACAGAGCAAGATGTCTTGGGAGGAGCGGAGCAAGCGATTTGGACGATATCTGTAGAGGAGGTTGGTGATGTAACTAGGGGCAGTGTTGTGGATGGCTTTGTATGTTGTGGTTAGTATTTTGAATTTACCAGTCTGATACATACCATTGCAGGAAACAGAAACTCCAATGTTCATTCTCTTGAAGAGGTATGTCTGCTACAGGCAGGGCTGCTGTTAGAAACCATGGGACCCCATACAGCTGACCTGACAGGGGCCCCCTCCAAAAAAAACCCCAACAGATTACAATGCTACAATTATGAATGAACACAGTGAGTGATTGATACTGATCACTCATTGTGTTCTTTCAGGAAAAAAAGGGGCTGGTAAATGTGACATGTTTACTGAACCCTTCCCCCACTCTCCATCCTGAAGGATCCTATTGTGTGCTTGCAGAAGAGGGAAGCTGGAAGCACCGCGGGGGCGGAGGCACACAGGGGGATCTGGGCAGCAGAGGGAAACGTATGGTGCACAGGGAGGGTGATGGGTGCAGTGGGGGGAGGTGTAATTATTGGAACCAATTATCTGTACGGCTATCTCTGCAGCCAAGAGGGAGAGGAGGAAAATCCAGCTTTCAGCTGCTGTAGGAAGAGCCATACAGTTGTTAATTTCCAGTAATTCTCCCCCACATGCTGTGCCGTGCCGTTCACCCTCTCTGCCATATCCAATTCGCCCTGCCTGGGCCCCCCTGCTGGCCTGGGCCCCATACAGGAGGACTGGTGGTACCCCCTTATGCACAGCCCTGGCTGCAGGTATCTGACACTTCTGGGTGTGTCAAATGCTGCATACCCCACTGCATGCTGTGGTTTAACCTGCTGGCCACTACATCATTAAAGAACATAGTAGTACAGAATAGTTGTAACTCAGCAAAATTGGAGTCTCCACCCTCTGCACTGGTGAGTATTACTAATCTTCTTCTACTAACTACCTCTAGTTTAATTTTACTTGTGGGGTCACTATAAATTAGACTTTACAAAAATAGCTAAAAATACAAACTCACAAAAATAGACTGAACTTTGCCTTTAAGGCCTTATTCACACTGGCACTCCTGCATAGAAGTTATACAGGATGTATAAACAACTTTTATGCTTCCTTCATCACTTTTTCCTGTGTTTTAGATGTTCCTGTTTTAAAGCGGTTGTAAACCCTTACATATACCCATTGAAGTGACTGGCTTCAGGTAATACACTGGGATGAAACAAATCCTCCTACATAAGTTGTACCAGCTCACCTGCAGTCTTCCCTACATCAGTTCAAAGTGCAGAATTTATAAAGCTTGTCTGAGCTATCAGAAAAAAGGGGGCAGAGAGCTGAAATTACACACTGAAGCGGTCAGTAAGGAGAGCTCTGAAAGCTGATTGGAGGGAAAGGACACCCCCCCACACACACACACACACGCACAGCACACAGGAACAGAGCTAAGGTTGTCAATCTGCTAGAAGTCCCTCCCTTGTCACCTTCTTTCTCTTGATGTTAGGAAAACTTGTCAGAAGTCATTCATTTAGATAAATGAAGAAGTGGGCAGCAGATAGAAATGGCACTTAAAGTGTTACTAAACCCAGGACCCTGCATCCACTATGGTGTCCCTTTATCATGGAGCGGTAAATCATTCTCTACCTCTGGGCTGAAGAATCTGGAGGGAGAACACAGATCACCAGTGAAGGGCTGACATCGCTCCTTCATACACTGGCAGTCTGTGTGCTCAGATGATCAGTGGAGAACATGTTCTCTGCTGATCATCTCTGTTTCCTAAACCATTAATGATCTGAGATCAGCAACGATCCTTAGGATTGCCACTGATCTGTTTCATAAAAGGACACCTATATCTGGTCTCCCACAGTACACACAACATGGAAATGCAATTATTTTAGTAAATATAAATTGTTATCAGCAGTTAGAGCAGTCTTGTGACATCTAACATTGTTCAGCTGAGCACTGGCAAAGTTTGTAGGAGTTTTCATTCTGCTCTGACTGTCCTATGAGGCTGCATAACCCCTGACCCTCTATCTGGACAATACTGAATGGTCCTGTGCTGATCACATGCACCCTCCCAAAGAAAAAAAAAACTCTCTAGCAATACACACCAACTGAGCATGTGCAGAGTGACTCCTAGAGCTCTGTGCTATCAGCAGATGGTTTGGGGACAGTAGAAAATGGGGAGGATCAGAGAAGACAGGATAAAACAGCCTTTTTACACAATGCAGAGGTTTAACCCCTTAGGTTCCACAGTAAGTATAACAAGTATGCTTTACTGTATATACAGACTGATTTTACTGCTGTGGGTTTAGTAACACTTTAAGTGCTCTGGATAGAGACAAGTATACACTATAGAGGGATATGCTTTGTTAATATTTCATGCCTGAGGTTTACAACCACTTTAAAGCATATTTTGCTGCATTTAGACATGTTTAATTGCTTTTAGACATGTTTACAATTTCTAATTAGATCCTGGACACACAGTATTCTATTTTCTGTAAACAATTGTTCAGTGTGAATGGTAAAATTGAAAAATCATTACATACATTTATATGTGTTTAGAAATGTCCTGTGAACTCATATAAAAACAGGTTTGAAGTGTCAGAGTGAATGAGGCCTTAGGCTACATTGACAGCCTCCTAAATTTGGTTTACGTAAACACAGGAGAAATTATCTAGGAATTAAAAGCCACTTTATGCTTGCCACATCAACTTCTCCTGCATTTAGATGTACTTGTGCTTACATGCGTTAATAACACAATCATCATTATAGGCAGAAAAATGCAAGGAATGACTTTAAAGGGATAGTTCACCCTTACCAAAAAACTGCCTACGCAGGTAATGGGTATCTGTAGATGAAAACAAACTGGGCGGCTTTGACTAAAGTTGAATAACGCCCTTGCTGTATGTGTAGGCCATTTATGCTTTCCAGATCACTTTCATTCAAATGTAGCTGCGTTTACATGCATTTATAGATAATAAGCGTTTGGATGCACTCAGAATATCTGATATGTTCCTAAACACACAGATTTCTGTTTTCTCTAAACTCAGGTAACTTGAATGCATCTAAATGCAGTGAAACTTACAAGATGAAATATACCTGATATGAAAATGCCCTATAAATGCATGTATGCCACTGCCAGTGTAAATGAGGCCTATGGGGACAGCTGCAATTAGGGACAAACCAGGGGCGGACTGACCATTTGGAAACTTGGGCACTGCCCAAGGGCCCGGGGTCAGTAGGGGGCCCCATGAGATGCCCCTGGTACGTTTTTCATAGGCTTTTTTGAGTTTGGGCAAGGACACAGGGGCCCCATGATCCCCTATTGCCCAGGGGCCCCATGAGTTGTCAGTCCACTCCTGGGACAGACAGTGGATTTCTGTAGTAAAGACCAGTAGGTTCATGTGCCTGGGAACCCAGGTGTGTACAAGCAGCAGTGGCTACTCCTAGATTGTAAGCTCCAAGGAGCAGGGCCCTCGAACCCCTCGTGTATCACATTGTATTGTTATTGTACTGTCTCATGTATTGTCCCCCATTGTAATGTACAGCGCTGAGCGAACTGTTGGTGCTTTATAAATACTTTATAATAATAATAATACTCAGCCTGTACAAAGTTCTGACAGGTGTCACTGCTGCCTGCAGCTGTCTGCATGTATCATCACACCAAGTGGTTACCGGCAGTTAAATACAGATAGTTGGATGTAGATGCAGATAGATTGTGTTTAGGAACGATCATCTAGTTGCCTAATTGGATACATGTGAAGTGTGGTGGATAGTCTCAGTTCCTGTCAACCTGTCATTGCTTTGTACAAGTTTCCCACCGGCAGCTGTTCACACATACCCAGGGGCGGACTGACCATTCGAGCTCCCGGGCACTGCCAGTCAGTAGGGGGCCCCATAAGATGCCCCTGGTACCTTTCATAGGCTTTTTTGGGTGTGGTTTGAGTGTGGGCGAGGACACAGGGGCCCCATGATCCCCTATTGCCCGGGGGCCCCATGAGTTGTCAGTCCGCCCCTGCACATACCTGTGATTCCAGCCACAGGAATCCACACAGAAACCTGCAGTCTGGCCCTAATCACAGGAGTAAATGAGCCCCTAGGTTCACACTTATGTGGGTTGTGTGGGCCTGAGTTTGCACAAACGCGGCAGCCCATTCATTTGAATAGAAAAGAGAAGAACAGGAGGCACATCTGTACTGTGCTTCCATGGTATGAACTGGCCCTTAAGCCCTCAGGGCCAGTTCACACTATAGAAACGCAGTCCAGATGCATTCCGGATGCAGTTTCTCATGCACTTTTTTCCTTGTGCGTTTTTGACGTGTTCCAGTGCGTTTTTATGCATTCCAGTTAATTTTTCCCTTTCTCTTTTTCTTCAATGTAAATAGGGACATGTGCATTCCAGTGCATTTTGGCGTGTTTTAGTGCGTTCCAGTACAGTTCTGTGCAGAAAAAATACAGCATGTTCTACTTTTTTTTTCTGCACTGGAACTGCAATCACTGATCTGAACTATGACATTGACAACCATATAACCTACTTTCTGTGCGTTTTGGATGCAGAAAAAAGCAACTGAAACGCATGTAGTGTGAACTGGCCCTAAGGGCCAGTTCACACTACAAAAATGCACTCCAGATGCATTCAGGATATGTTTTTGCTTACAGTTCACTCCACACGCAGTTCCGGTGCAGTTTTGATGCAGTTTGTTATGTTCCAGTATGGTTCTGTACAGAGAAAATGCAGCATTGCATTCTTAATGCAGAAAAAAGCACACTGAACTGCATTTAGTCTGAACTAGCCCTTTGGGCTGGTTCACACTATAGAAACGCAGTCCAGATGCGTTTTTTGGATGCACATTTTTCATGCATTTTTGGTGCATTCAGGTGTGTTTCTGACACATTTTTAGTGCGTTCCAGGGTGTTTTTATGCATTCCAGGTAATTTGTTCCCCTTTTTCTTCAATTTAAATAGGTACGTGTGCGTACGCTCTGCAGAAAAAATGCAGCATGTTCTACTTTTTTTTTCTGCTTCCAGAACGCACTGGAACTGAAAGCACTGATGTGAACTATGACATTGACAACCATATAACCTACTTTCTGTGCGTTTTGGATGCAGCAAAAATGCAACTGAAATGCATGTAGTGTGAACTGGCCCTTAGTTGAAGAAAAAGAAAGTGGAAAAAATGAACTGGAATTGATAAAAAAAACTCACTGGAACGCGTCAAAAACTCACTGGAATACGTAAAAAATGCACATGCAAAAACACATCCAGAACGCATCTGGACTGCGTTACTATAATGTGAACTGGCCCTTAATCTTTTACTTTTGTCATTTTCTTATGTCATATTTGGCACAGTTATTTCTATAGACTACTTATGCTTGTCTTAGGAATCCTGCACATTTCACTCATTTTACCGCAAGAAAATTGACGCTGGGTCGGCGAATCGCTCTCCCTGCGTCGCTCTTTTCCCATGGCTCATTCCTATTGCTGGGACAGTGTTCCCTGTACACCAGATCCAAGTCTCCAGGATAAAATTCCTGCACTGTGATCAGTGTGCCACTGTGTATGTTCTGGAGGAAGTCCAAACCTCCTGTGACCTGGACGCCCTGGTATTATAAAATGCCAATGTTCAGGTTTCCTTCTGCCTCCCGTCTAGACTTCATATATCACACCACATATATTTTACATGGAGAAGTGTCAGCTTTACAGCATCCATCACATCCACTCTCAGCGTTCAGCAACGTTCCGATCTTTGATGGATCTGGTCCTCTGTGCAGCATGCTGTGTACACTGATTTGGGACTCAATTTCTTGTAAGACATCAGAGTCTGCGGCAAATGACTGATTTAACCCTATAAATGAAAGTGTATTCAGCTTCCTCTTCGGAAATGATTTTAGAGTAAATATGAGCTCAGCCAACAATAATCAGTTTAGTTGCACGTCCAGCAGGACAACCACGTTCAATGGTCTGATCGTGTCCTTAGAGGGAAGCGCTATGGAAGCGCTGACGCTGTCATCTGATGTCCTGCATGCTGCTCACCGGCGGATGGGGGCGCAATAACACAGCAGATAGTTCATCAGTCTCAGCTCTGCTGATAAGATAACAATGGAGAAGGCAGAGGATCAGCACAGACCTAGACTGCTGCTTTCCGAATCTGCTCTAGCAGTAGAAATCAGGCTTAAATTAGTTTCAGTGATTTTTTTTTTGTATTTTTATTCTTGATTTTCCATCATTAAAAAAATACAGCACGAATTCTTGTTTGATATTTGCTAATACTGTCATTGTTTTTAACAAATTAAAAAAAAAACGTCCATGACTGTCAGCACTGACATCATGCTGTTTACCAATTTTCGGTGGATCTCCCCAATGTGGACGTTGTCCAGTCTAATGTCTACCAGCTACTGCTACATAGAAACTGAGACTTCAATCTGCCAGCACACGATCTGTACACATGAGCATCCCTGTACACTGGAAGTACAGCTCGGATCTCACCGCACAGGAGTCAGACAGACCAGGACAAGGGAGGGATGTACTAAAGAAGTGTGTGATCCTACCTGGGGCAATACCTGGAGCGGATCCTTCCTTCAGCCTGGTAGCCATTAACAAGGAGAGGCAGTAGACGGAAATGATAGGTCATAAAACGGACGTGCTGGGGAAGCTGCCAGCACAGAGGATGCCCCCCAACCCAGGGAGGGGGGGGGGGGATTTCATCATTCATTGGTTAACTCTGGCAGCAGGGGAGATCATTTGTTTTCTGGTACAAAAGGGTCACTTCTGCAAATTCAAAGATGTTGTTGCAAGCAAAAGCAAGGAAAAATAAAGACAAAATAAAACAAAAAAGAAAAAATCAAAACAGAACGAAAAACAAAACAATTTTCTTTCAATTTACACTATCTCTCTCTATCAAATAAATATGAATAAAAAAAAATTAAGAAAAATGTATGTATATATACAGTTTTTAACACTCTTGTCCGTTTATGAAGGAGAGAGAAGCAGCGATCCTGATGGTCATGGCTTATCTGTCATTTGTTGCAGTTTATGTAGCTGAGATGAGAAGCTGATAAAATGTTCTCCACTTCTCATCAGGGCAACAACAGGTTCTGTCAAGAAAATGGCCAGTTCATGAGGGTGAGATCTGAAGATCTCACTGGCCGTTAGTGGGAAATATCTCCATGCCAGCTTCTCCAGCCCAGAGGTGGAGAATCTGGGAGAGAAGCTGGTGCGATGTGAGGAAGAAGACGTCTTTCTTCTTATATGTCAGCACGAGAGGGTTAAAAATTAATATGAAAAAGATATGTGTGTGTGTGTGTGTGTGTATATATATATATATATATATATATATATATATATATATATATATACATATATATATATATATATATATATATATATAAAAAATATATATATATATATAATTTTGGAAAGCACTGTGCAAACTGTTGGTGCTATATAAATCCTGTATTATAATAATAAATATATATGTATTTACATGTGTGTGTGTGTATATATATATATTTATTTATTTATAATAATATAGTATATATATAACTTCTACATATATGTATCTAGCTATTGAGATATATATATATATATATATATATATATATATCTCGATAGATAGATACATATATGTAGAAGTTATATATATACTATATTACTATAAATAAATTATATATATATATATACACACACACACACACATGTAAATATTTAAAATGTTATATATAGTTATACTGTATTGTCTTTTAGGCCCTGTTCACATCTGAGCAATACAGAATCATGAGCAAAATTGCATGATTCTGCCCACGATTCCAAATCACACTAAAATTGTATCAAAATACTCAATACACTTTTGGGTACTACATTGTTAATGGCACCTCAAATGCGGCTAGCAGACATGCATTTTGCAACACATTTTGTTATGTGAGAAATGCACAAAAAACATGCACAACACTGCATTTTTTAAAATGTGTGTTGTGTGCATTTTGGTGCTTTTTTTTTTTAACACGCAGTTTTGTGCGTGTTTTTGTGCACATTTTGGAAATGCATGCCAAATGCATGCCACGCTTGCGATGCAGTTAATTGTTAATGGCACCCTAAATGAGACTAGCAGATGCATGTTTTGCAAAACTGCATAAAAATGTGCCAAAACATTAAAAAATTTACAAAATGGGTGTTAAAAAAGAGGCATAATGCATGTTACACACCACACCACAGTGTGCAATAAAAAAGTGTGCCAAAATGTGCATTATTAAAGCAGAAAAATATGCATTTAAAAAAAAACCAATATGCACATTAAAAAACCTGAGGCAAAATGCATGTTAAAGAAAGCGCCAAAATTGCATAAACATGCCAATATGCTTAAAAAGTGCCAAAATATGCATTTAAAGAATGCTCCACAAAGGGCATTAAAATTTGTGCCAAAATGTGCATTAAAGAAAACACGAGAAAACACGTTAAGAAAGCACAAGTGATTAATGCTTATTATTTTCATGTAATTCCGTTTATGACGCAGAGAATAGCTGCGATTCAACAGATCTCAGCTATTCTCTGGTCATTCACAGTTTATGACACTCAGGAGATCATGTCAGCCCTTCTCTGGAGATCTGGGTTCTCCCTCCAGATTCTCCAGCCCAGAGCTAGAGAATCAGAGGGACCGAAAACTAAGCAGAGATAATTTACCTCTGCTTAGTAAACTGATCTTTTACTGTAATCTCGCGAGATTATAGTAAAATCAGCCGTTTTCCAGAGTTTGTAGACCGTTCTCCAGCGTTTGGAGACCGTTCTCCCTTCCTTGGGAGAACTGCTTCATAAACTGCATTCACAGGAGAACTGTGTTCTCCGAGAATGCCGGAGAACTGAGCAGCGATCATTTACCGCTGGTTCATAAATGGACACCATTGTGCAAATCTTAATCTTGATTTATCTGCAATTTGCAAAAAGTTATTTATATACAATTTACTGATGGATCAAGATTATCATTTGCATAATAAAATGATAAAACATAATAAAATACAAAATGTGATATATATATATATATATATATATATATATATATATATATACAATTATTTTAAACTTTCAGATGGGTCAACATTAACATTTGCATAATAAAACAATACCAAAAATTATATAGTTATATTATTTTTGTTGTGTTTTATCATTCAAGTGTAAATCTTGATCCATCTGCAAGCTGTTAAAAAATGAATAGCCTATCCAAGATTTGTATACACATCATGTAATGTGCAGTCCTGTGACCGCTCGTTCGGTGTAGGTCCATGTGACAGACTTCTCCGTTTATTGACGTACATCAGCGCTTTGCTGGGGGTGTTGATTTGATAAACAGGCCCTCAATATCCAAGGACCCTGCAGTATCTGTAGTATCTGGAGAAGAAAACATATGCTGAACGGCGTTTTTTTTTTGTCATTGGTGTCTGTTGTATATTATGCAGCGTTTAGTTTTCTCCAATCCTCCCTTATTACCTCTGTCCTATTATCACATATACGATGTTACATATTTATCTGACACTTTACAAAATAGTTCTGTGCAATTAATGCTTTTAAGTGAAACACAAAAAGAGAAGGGTGTTAATAAAACAATTCTCAGCCACAAGCTGGAATCTTGAATCTTTAAGAAGCAGACAGGACTTCTGGCAATTCAGATTATGTAGGGCTGTATATATATATATATATATATATATATATATATATATAGTGTGTGTTCTTTTTTCCGATATTTTTAACTGGGCGATTCCTCTACGATTTACAGCTAATATATACCCTGTCACAATAAATATATATATAACAGCGATAGCAATAAATAAAATTACCAAGGACATAGAACGCTTCTGTTTTAGCCATATTCCCCGTTTGTCCCTTTCTCACAAGTATTTGAATTATTTGCAGGACAAACATGGTAGAATAACTGTGGGATGTTCTCTACGTGAGGTCCCTGGGACAGTAGAGGGGCGATGCTAACTCCATCCACAGATCTTCTGCGCTGTTTTCTGCCTCATTTTGTCACTACAATTTAATAAATCAAAGAGTCTCAACATTTTTTATTAGTAGCTGTTGATTTTGTCTCGGGTAGCAGAGGCGTGCAACAGATAGGAACTGCAATAAAACATATATGATCAATATATAATAGCAAAAAATATATAAAAGCAATACAGTACTGACTGGATCTCATGGGAAATATTGAACACTGTATATTGTTTATATACCTAAAGACCTCTAAATATTACAGCGATAAATTAATAACATAAATGTAACTGTGAATGTTGGGAAGAAAAACTTTGCTACCAATAAACATAAAAGTAACACAAAATGATTGTACAAATTAAATAATGTATAAATGTATGCATGTATATGACAAAAAAGTTTATTACATGTAAAATAAATAAATAATAATAAAAAAGATGTTAGCTATATATATATATATATATATATATATATATATGTGTGTGTGTGTGTCTATATCTTTGGCTGTTCCAAAGATATTTTCTATCATTTTATTTTTTCATTATTCAGGTAATTCATTTTTTTCATTATTTTTGTCATTCCATTTTTCCATTTTTTTTTTCTTCTTTTTATCTGTCATCTCAATTTTTATATGCTTTTATTTTCTTAAGATTTGTGCTTCTGGTCATTTCAAACCTGATTTTAAATACAAGAATGTATTATAAAAAATTAAAATAAAATTAATTTTTAAAACAAAAAAATATAAAAATAAATATATATAAAAAATTATGACCAACGCTTTAGTAACAACAGGAACACTTCTACTTCCGAGGTCACGTTATATGAACATTATAATTTGGATAAAAAGATATACACGAACGTTCCCAGTTCTGTTCCCAAGTATCCATCATTTACATGATATTTAATTAACATCAATCCCAGACACCTTCCCTGTCTCTAGAAGTTTTAGGGCCGACTTCAGAGGACATAGAGCAGACTCATGTGTACAGCACTGTTCCAGCAAACGTGACTTTGACGTTGCAGCTATCACACCTCTGAGTCGGTGCTGCCTATTAAATCTTGTATATTCAATGCCTTACATTTAAATATCTCCTACAAAAGAAATCATTCCACCCAAACCTATGAATCCACAGGTCACCTTCTGTCGGATTTCATGTAAAAATAGTGACGAAATTCGACACTTCTAATCCTTCTTAAATATTCCAGTAGACTTTGGTGAGAAACACAAATAGGAAGCAGGTTCACAAGAAACGTGTTCCACTCCATAAAAGACAGAAATAAAAAGACCATGGTATTTCATAAACCGGATTCTGAATGGAAATGGTTATAAATCTTTATTCATGAAATAATTTATGTATTTATTTGTTTCTATTAAGCCATTATTGTAGCAGATCAAGGAATGGCATTGAAGTTAAAATAAAATGCGATAAACCATTTTAATAGGTTTATATTTTTATGTGTTACATTTACAAACTGATGATAATTCTAATAGGCTTGATTTAGTAAAGATGTAAGAAATGCTCACTTAGAAGCTGGGTTCACTTTGTGTGCCCAAATATTAAACAAGTAACAAAAAAAAGAAAACAAAATAGAAAGGAAGAAAGAAAGAAAGAAAGAAAGAAAGAAAGAAAGATGAAAGAAAGACAGAAAGAAACAAAGAAAGATAGAAAGAAAGAAAGATAGAAAGATAGAAAGAAAGAAAGAAAGAAAAAGAAAGAAGAAAAAAAAAGAGAAAGAAAAAAAGAAAGAAAGAAAGAGAGAAAGAAAGAAAGAAAGAAAGAAAGAAAAAGAAAAAAAGAGAAAAAAAAAAGACAAAGGAGTCTATTCACTAAGCATTAAATAACGACACTGAAAAAATGCGGTAACTTTTTGGCAAATGTGCAATTCACTAAGAATTTTGTGGTAAATAACTCTTGCGGTAAAATATCTGTATTGTAGTAATTACTGCATATTTCCACGCCGTAATTTATCACAGGTAGATGGTTCTTAAGGAAGTCAGCTGCAGGGTCCTTAACAATGGATGACTCTTAAGCTGTCAGGACGTGTCCACCTGACAGCTGAATGTAAACAAAACATGCCAGGAATTACAAATGATAAAAAAACAGTGTGGGCTCCCCTCCCCCATCCATACCAGGGCCTTTGGGTCTGGTATGGATTTTAAGGAAAACCCTACACCAAAATAAAAAAAAAAATGGTGTGTGGGTTCCCTCACAATCCTAAGGGATTTTGAGTCTGGTATGGATCTGGGGGGACCCCACGCAATTTCTTTAAAAAAGAATTGCCATGGGGTTCCACTTAATATCCATACCAGATCCCTAGGGGTTTGGGGGGACCGCCTTGCTGCATCTGAAAAAATACCGCATATGATACCGCCAGCAAAACCCTGGTGGTAAATATTGCATCTTTTAAGTTTCTGTTCTGTTTGTGAATTGGACTTAACAGCTTACCGCATTTTTTTTTTTGCGGTATTTACAGACACATTTTTAATTTTGCGTTAAATACCACAGAATCGTTTTTTTTTTTGTGAATTGGACATTTGGTTACCGCTTGCAATAATTTATGCTAATTAGTCACATGATAGTGTTATCGCATGCGGTAACCTTTAGTGAATTGACCCCTTTGCCTTGCACATATCTGTATGGAGAAATTCTACAGAGCTTCGCTTTATGTACTAAGCTAAGTACCTGTTCCCTACTGTTTTGATAAGTCAGTCCTATTATGCATTAGGCCACCTGCCTGAGCATTTAGGGTACCTTGAAACCTAGGCATTCCTTTGTGGTATGTTAGCGGTACGTTAGAAAATGGATGTTATGTTACCTGTTCATGTATGTTGCTCAAGCCCTTTTTCACATAGGCAACAGGCTTTACTGCCTTCTGAAAAGCAACAACAGTGAATCACTTCTCATGCGCTGGTAGAGTAACAGCTTCTAGGCATTCAGGAGGCTATCCTGCCACCTTCTGAATACATTTGTTTTTTTGGCTGTTTGACAAGTAATGCTGCCTGTCATAACACAAGTCGAGTTTAAGTTGTCACAGCCAAAGCTTATGTACTATCATCTTCAGCTGCTATGGTAGGCTTTAGGTGGGTAGTAAAAGCATGGATTAATTGCCTGTTTTTACTGCCGCATTGCTGCTTGTGAGAAAGGGGGCCTAGTGTATTGGGTTTGAAATGGATTGGTGTGAATGGGCCCTTGCTGACTGGGCATGAATACTAGGGTACCTCATTTTGCTGCTGCAGTGTGCTGTGTTGTGCTCCCCCAAACTTCTGCATACAGCATTTAATTGACAGACCCCTCTTAGGGCACCTTATTACTGTAATGAATCTGTATTTTGAAAAGGACCCACAGAAATCTGAAAAATGCCTACATCATGCTGGCTGGGAAAGCAAGCCATGGACAACATGACAAAAGTGTGATATACTCCTGATTGAGCTTTGAATCAAATCTTCTCTCTTCTACAGAATTTAGGTGTCCTTTTATGAAACAGAGATCAGCAGCAATCCTGAGGATCGTTGCTGATCTCTGATCATTAGTGGTTTAGGAAACAGAGATGATCAGCGGAGAACATGTTCTCCACTGATCATCTCAGCACACGGATGGCCAGTGTATGAAGGAGTGATGTCAGCCCTTCACTGGCGATCTGTGTTCTCCCTCCAGATTCTCCAGCCCAGAGGTGGAAAATCGGGGGAACCGCAAATGAAGCAGCGGACTGCTTAGTAAACAGTGTTTGACTGATCTCTTACTGTAATCTTGCGAGATTATAGTAACAGCAGCTGTTTTCCATCGTTCAAAGCGTTTGTAGATCGCTTCTCTCCTCATTCGGAGAAGCGATCTACACCGCTTCATAAAAAGACATTCAGAGGAGAACTGTCTCCTCTGAGAATACAGGAGAACTGATAAAAAGACACCACAATGAGGCTCTGTAAACAAGTTATGAATTGTGACAGTTCCTGGTGTTCTTCATATGAAGACCCAAAATCCTTCCAACCATTGTTCCAAGGAGATGTGTGCTTATCTATGGCCAGCTTTATATAGAGCAACCTAGGTAAAGCTCCTATTACACCAAGTTAGTAGAGTTTTTTTTTTCCTGGTTCAGACCTGCTTAGCTATGATAAATAAAGTGAGCAATGCAAATGATCATACACCCCTTTCTCTTTTCTTGGAGAAATTAATAAAAATACTATTCATATACCAGAACAAGAAATTATCAGTAATGATATCATTTCTCCATAATTTCTTTTTTTCCTGATTTTCACCCATGAAAGAGAATACAAAAAATGACAACTAAAAGTTTAGGAAGCAAAGTTATAGTGTTCTAGAGCAGATTATTGGACAAGCAGACAGGTTATGGTGAGGTAGATTAAAAAAAAAGCAAAAAGCCGCCAACCCAGCAGATCAGAAATGTGTTCATGTTGTGGTAAATACGGTAGTTTTTACTTCAATTCTGGCCATGTTTTAGAGCCATCTAATACTGCCCTGTGTCTGTAATAATGCAGTGTGGAAATGTAGGATCATCTTGGACATGGGTTTGTTTGCAAGTTCAGCAATGGGGGATTTGTATTGGTTTCAGGAGCTCCTTTCCATGTATTGTCCATTCTATTACAGGGAATAGGGAAACTGTAATGAACTTTCTGTTACCTCCGGTGCTTTCCTCATTTGTAGGGCTTTTCTACACTGGTCACATTGCTGTGCACTTTGTTAAATTTTTTTAATCAACTGCAGAAAAATGCATGAGCAAAAGTAAATACAGCTGAGTTCACTTCAATAAGCCAGTCTTGTGATAGAAAAAATAATTTTCTCCATTTCCCTTGTATGAGTGTGCATTCAGAGTGAACACAGGTTCATTTTATTTACCAGCATGCACTATGAAAAGTGAACATTCTCTACCACTTTAGTCAACAAATCCCATCAGTTTCAATTAGAAAAGTGTGAAAGTGCATTGTGAAAAAGTACTGCATTTTTTTAGGAGCATTAACCTGATTTTTGCAATTCAAGTCAGAATGGAAATCTTTATAGAGTATAATGCAAAGCAATGCAATGTCAACCAACATGTGCAATCAACATGCAGCAACACAACATATAATATGTGCATTTCTGTTGTGTACCCACATTTTTTTCATACACCTTTATTAAACTTGCCTAATTAATTCAAAGTGGATGAAAGTACCACCCCCCCTTTCCATGTATGAGTTGGTGATGGTCTGCTTTCATGTTTTGATTTTTTTTTTCCTAAATTAAAGTGGAGTTCCACCCAAAAGGGGAAGTTCCGCTTTAAAGATTGGTCCCCCACTCCCCATTAAGGATTAGCACCTTTGGGGAGCGGGGAGGGAACAGGTACCAGAATTTGACAGGTACCCGTTTCCACTTCCGCTGTGGTCACCTAGGCGATCGGAAACGGAAGTTGTCCTCCTACCCTCTCTCCCCGAAGTCTTGTGGGACACGTGACAGGTCCCAGAAGATGACGGGGCCATTCAGGAAGCGCAGCACTACTCGTGCACAGGGGCAGACTGACCATTGGGTAACTCGGGCACTGCCCAAGGGCCTGGGGTCAGTAGGGGGCCCCATGAGATGTCCCTGGTACCTTTCATAGGCTTTTTTAAGTGTGGGTGAGGACACAGGGGCCCCATGATCGCTTATTGCCCGGGGGCCCCATGAGTTGTCAGTCTGCCCCTGCTCGTGCATGCACAGTGGGCACCTGGCTGTGAAGCCACAAGCTGTCACAGCCGGGTGCCCACACTGAAGATGCCGGTGCCTGAAACACAGGATGGCCAGTGAAACAGGCTGTGGCGGAGGCAACGCTGGATCAAGGGACAGGTAAGTGGCTGTTTTTTAAAAAAGTCAGCACCTACCTACCGACTTTTATTTTTTTACAGAGTGAGTGGAACTCCACTTTAAGAAAGGAGATCTCAGCATGTCAATAAATGATTTAAGTCTCTGAAAAGTAGGTCTAGTGAAGTATGTGAGGGAATTGCACACAAATAGAGACACCTTAAGGTTAAAGGGACCGACCATAATCAAAATGTTGGACAGACCAGTATGACAAGTCTGTAGTATACAAAAACTGTAGCATATCATAATACGTGCCTATATTTGATTGTGTACATACATATGTATTGGCAGCTTAGCTCAGCTGTTACAATTATCCTGACATGAAATGATAGTGCTTTCCCCGTGCCCATCCTACTACATTAAATTCAAATATATTTAAAGAATTAACTGAATATTAACTGTTTTTAAGAAACTGATTCTAGAAATCCCATCTAGTAATGGACCAAATACCTGGATTTTGGTCATTTCACTTCACATCTCTATTGAAGGGGAACATTACAGTTTAGTCTGGTTGATCCTCCTATTCAGCATAGATTATGTCATCAATTGCTTAGGAATGGTGGGAGCCTAAATAAATAAAATAAATATTAGCATCCAATATTTAATTCTGTGGGATTTAAATATTTATACATCAATAATATTATTTTTCCATCTTTTAGACTTAAAGGAGATGTATGGGTTAATAAAACAACAAACATTGATACTCACCTCAATGCTGCAACATCACTGTGATGCTGAAAGCTGTCTTATGTTGGCTCTAACACCGGGAACTGAACAGCCACACAGGGGCGGACTGACAACTCATGGGGCCCTCGGGCAATAGGGGATGATGGGGCCCCTGTGTCCTTGCCCAAACTCAAAAAAGTTAATCAAAAAGGTACCAGGGGCATCTCACGGGGCCCCCTACTGACCCCGGGCCCTCGGGCAGTGCCCGAGTTTCCAAATGGTCAGTCCGCCCCTGCAGCCACATGACCTCTGATCGCTCAGCTCTCGGTCTTCTCAGAGCAAAGAAGAGTGACTGTCAGCCTGGGTTCACACTGATACGGTGTGGAATGCGCAGTGGTTTCAGTATGAATTCCGCACCACATCACAATCGCACCCCATTCATTCGAACCGCTGCGGTTGTGTATGTTAAGTTAACAACAACCCGAAATCTGCCAACAAACTGCGGTGAGATGTGCAGAATCGGTGTGAATACCCATGTGCTCTGATTCTGGTGTGAACCAAAAAAAGGGTCCTGCACCTTTTTATGGTGGGATGTGGTGCGATTTGAGCCATATAAAATGTATGGCTCAAATCGCACCGCACAGAATTCACATTTGATTTGCACTGGAATGCGGTGCGGTTCCTCTGTGAATACATGCGATATGCCGCACTGCACAAGGTTGAACCCAGGCTCAGTC
This sequence comes from Staurois parvus, assembly GCF_062004578.1. Taxonomy (NCBI): domain Eukaryota; kingdom Metazoa; phylum Chordata; class Amphibia; order Anura; family Ranidae; genus Staurois; species Staurois parvus. Next base: position 3,548,634 of record NW_028317878.1, on the reverse strand, counting down.
ACGGCTCTCTGCTCTGCCCCTCAAACACTCACTGGAGGGATAGGCTGGAGAAGGGGGCACACACTGAGAGCTGGAGTCAGCTGGATGGATCCTGACATTATGGTCAGAATCCTTCCACAGCCTAGAGCAGATCTGTGATGTCAGCTGACAGCTGATTCTGGATCATAGGAGAGCAAATGGCACTAGTTCAACCCATTGGTGGAATGAGAAAAAAACGAATCCATTTAATCACCGGTGAGTTTTTTAAATTTTTTACTATATATAGAAAAACAAAAATGTTGAAAAAAAACAATACATTTAGACCAAAATCTATTTTGCTACATGTGTTTGGTAAAAAAAAAAAAATCACAATAAGTGTATATTAATTGGTTTGTGTGAAAGCTATAGCATCTACAAACTATAGGATACCTATTTGAAAACTGATCAATCCTGATGCACTGATGGCCTAGCTCATTTCTTGAGGCCATTAAAACGACAGGAGAGTACATATACCATCCCAGTTTTTTACTTTTTAAAATGTTTTTACTATTTTTAAATTTTTTTTTGCATGCTTTTATCATATTAGTCCAGTGATAACATAGTAACACTGTACTACTCTGGGGGAGCGATCATGGTTTTTTTTAACACTTTGATTGCTGATACAATAAAAATATTTGTACCAGCAATGCTTTGAACTGTCATGAATGAGTTTCATTCATGACAGCTGTGATTACTAGTGACCTGTGATTGGCTACAGCTAATCACATGTTACAGGCCTGTATGTGTCTCTCCGTCGCAGTATATCTACTGTGGTGGTTTGGCAAGTGGTTAAAGAATATGTTGAGGAAATAAACACAATTAAGGCATCTCTGCAATGCATGTACACTTCCCCATATGTGCGAGATATATAGGGCCAGAATTATAATATGCTTCTACTTTCTACCTTCTTCTTTTTTTTGTATTTCCACATAACATAACTTTATAATAAATGTAAAAAATACATCTGTTTTTACACACTTTGTTATGGGGCCTCCCAGTGCTTCAGCTATGCATATATGTAGAAATTATAATAATTTTTTTTTAAATATTCTTTATTTTGAAGAAATTACATAAATCATACAGAAAGAACAATAAACATCAAGACAGAATGTGGTATAGCACAGCCCATCCCCAACACACAAAGACTGTACTGATCCCTTAAAGAAAATCATTGATATAGACAACATCTAGAACAGGCAGAGGTGAACCACACCATCCACATCCCCAAGAAACACCATTTCTTCTTTACATTTTGTCCTTTTACCAAAAGCAGTAATAAAACATTTTACCACTCTACCTTCCTCTTTGATATGACAACACAGTGTATTTTTAGCTCTGAATTTCTGTGCATGTGGTGTCAGTCCTGCCTAATTCTTTTTTGATGGATTACAAAGACCTCAGACCTCTCCCCATCTCTCCGCACTCTCCTCTTCTTCATAACCCCCCCTTGTGCACAGGCCAAGAACACAGGAAGTTAGTAACTCACAAAATTTGTGGCAAAATTAACAGGTAATTGTTGCACTTGTCAGACAGATATCACACATTCCTTACCATTGCATATTTAGCAGGCCAAAATGGGGCAAATAAAGGAGTCATTGTAATGACTTACATATACTTTGAATACTTAGATGTTGATTATTTTTGACTGGATCCAGTAATGATCTAAAGTCTAGTGGGCACCTGTAGACACTTTAGGAAATGACTCATTTGGGTGAATACAAATCCCACCTATCTCCTTATGCCCAATGTGATTATTTGTGTTTATTGATATACTGGCTAAAATAGATCACTGAGGGCAGTTCAATCACACCTGCAAATCTGACCCTTTATTTTCCATGGTCAGCTTTAGGCTATCCATAGATGTAAGACTGTGATTGAGAAACACAAAAGAAGAAAGCACACCAGCCTTGCATATTACCTTAAAAATGTTTCTTGATGTAAAAACATAAAAATATATACTCACAAACAGCTGTATGTCACAAGCCCATCAGAATGATAAAAGATCCATGCTGTCAAGCCACTTTATGTTTTCCAATCTTGGGAGGATGTCACTCAGACTTATGTTGCTGATGCGTTTCGAGAGAAGAATCCCCTCTTTATGAGAGCCTGAAATAAAACGTTTTTTAAGGTAAATTTCAAGGCTGGTATGCCCTCTTCTTTTGTGTTTCTCTAGCTATTAGGACTTATTCAGCCCTGAGAGGGCGGCAAAGCATTGTGACTACACATACCTGGAAAGTGGGTGAATGAAGGTCCATTAAAGTCTGAACATCACACTTGAGCATTTTGTAGTAAGGAGTTATGTATGATGGTTCCATTTTCTTATATTCAATTAGTAGACATCCAAGAAGATTTTTTTGTCTAACAGAAAACAACCAGCATATTATCTTTCTTTAGATCAGCGGTTCTCAACCTGGGGGTTGCGACCCCTTTGGGGGTCGAACGACACTTTCCCAGGGGTCGCCTAAGACCATCGTCAAACACATATTTCCGATGGCCTTAGGAACCGAGACACCGCTCCTCTATCCGACTCCAGGTGTGGGCGGGATGACATGCAGTCCCTGTCATCTGGACACACCCCCGGGATCAATCCTCATCGGTGATTGGCCGCCGGAACTGTAGCTCAGGAGATGCACACAGGCAGCCAATCACCGGCGAGGAGGTGGAGCTTGGAAAGGAGGAGCCGAGCGGCACTGCGAAGATCGAGCGAGTGAAGAGGAGGAGAGCGGCCGGAGAAGGAAGACATCTGACCGGTAAGTGTCTGTACCATGGGAGAGGGAGGGAGGGAGCGAGCCCAGGCTGGAGCAGGGGTCAGCAAGATAAGTATCATTGGTGTCAGTGGGAGGAATAGTGCCCAATCATTGGTGTCACTAATACCAATGATGGGGCACTATTCCTCCCCCCACTGACACCAACGATGGGGCACTATTCCTCCCCCCACTGACACCAACGATGGGGCACTATTCCTCCCACTGACACCAATGTTGGGGCACTATTGCTCCCCCTGATACCAACGATGGGGCACTATTCCTCCCACTGACACCAATGTTGGGGCACTATTGCTCCCCCTGATACCAACGATGGGGCACTATTCCTCCCACTGACACCAACGATGGGGCACTATTCCTCCCACTGACACCAACGATGGGGCACTATTCCTCCCACTGACACCAGTGTTGGGGCACTATTCCTCCCACTGATACCAATGATGGGGCACTATTCCTCCCACTGATACCAATGATGGGGCACTATTCCTCCCACTGACACCAATGTTGGGGCACTATTGCTCCCCCTCATACCAATGATGGGGCACTATTCCTCCCACTGACACCAATGATGGGGACACTATTCCTCTCACTGATACCAATGATGGGGCACTATTCCTCCCACTGACACCAATGATGGGGCACTTTTCCTCCCACTGATACCAATGATGGGGCACTATTCCTCCCACTGACACCAGTGTTGGGGCACTATTCCTCCCACTGATACCAGTGATGGGACACTTTTCCTCCCACTGACATCAGTGATGGGACACTATTCCTCCCACTGACACCAGTGATGGGGCACTATTCCTCCCACTGACACCAATGATGGGGCACTATTCCTCCCCCCACTGACACCAACGATGGGGCACTATTCCTCCCACTGACATCAACGATGGGGCACTATTCCTCCCACTGATACCAACGATGGGGCACTATTCCTCCCACTGACACCAACGATGGGACACTATTCCTCCCCCTGACACCAACGATGGGGCACTATTCCTCCCACTGACACCAACGATGGGGCACTATTCCTCCCACTGACACCAACGATGGGGCACTATTCCTCCCACTGACACCAACGATGGGGCACTATTCCTCCCACTGACACCAACGATGGGGCACTATACTTCCCACTGACAACAACGATGGGGCACTATTCCTCCCCCTGATACCAATGATGGGGCACTATTCCTCCCACTGACACCAATGATGGGGCACTATTCCTCCCACTGATACCAATGATGGGGCACTATTCCTCCCACTGACACCAATGATGGGGCACTATTCCCCCCACTGACACCAATGATGGGGCACTATTCCCCCCACTGACACCAATGATGGGGCACTATTCCCCCCACTGACACCTATGATGGGGCACTATTCCTCCCACTGACACCAATGATGGGGCACTATTCCTCCCCCCACTGACACCAACGATGGGGCACTATTCCTCCCACTGACACCAACGATGGGGCACTATTCCTCCCACTGATACCAACGATGGGGCACTATTCCTCCCACTGACACCAACGATGGGACACTATTCCTCCCCCTGACACCAACGATGGGGCACTATTCCTCCCACTGACACCAACGATGGGGCACTATTCCTCCCACTGACACCAACGATGGGGCACTATTCCTCCCACTGACACCAACGATGGGGCACTATACTTCCCACTGACACCAACGATGGGGCACTATTCCTCCCCCTGATACCAATGATGGGGCACTATTCCTCCCACTGACACCAATGATGGGGACACTATTCCTCCCACTGATACCAATGATGGGGCACTATTCCTCCCACTGACACCAATGATGGGGCACTATTCCTCCCACTGATACCAATGATGGGGCACTATTCCTCTCACTGACACCAGTGTTGGGGCACTATTCCTTCCACTGATACCAGTGATGGGGCACTATTCCTCCCACTGACACCAATGATGGGGCACTATTCCCCCCACTGACACCAATGATGGGGCACTATTCCCCCCACTGACACCAATGATGGGGCACTATTCCTCTCACTGACACCAGTGTTGGGGCACTATTCCTTCCACTGATACCAGTGATGGGGCACTATTCCTCCCACTGACACCAATGATGGGGCACTATTCCCCCCACTGACACCAATGATGGGGCACTATTCCCCCCACTGACACCAATGATGGGGCACTATTCCCCCCACTGACACCAATGATGGGGCACTATTCCCCCCACTGACACCTATGATGGGGCACTATTCCTCCCACTGACACCAATGATGGGGCACTATTCCTCCCACTGACACCTATGATGGGGCACTATTCCTCCCACTGACACCAATGATGGGGCACTATTCCTCCCACTGACACCAATGATGGGGCACTATTCCTCCCACTGACACCAATGATGGGGCACTATTCCTCCCACTGACACCAATGATGGGGCACTATTCCCCCCACTGATACCAATGATGGGGCACTATTCCTCCCATTGACATCAGTGATGGGACACTATTCCTCCCACTGACACCAATGACGTGGCACTACTCCTCCCACTGCAAAATTACAGTTATGAAGTAGCAACGAAAATAATTTTATGGTTGGGGGTCACCACAACATGAGGAACTGTATTAAGGGGTCGCGGCATTAGGAAGGTTGAGAACCACTGCTTTAGATAGATCTTTATTTTGAAAAATCTCTTAAACATTTGACTCAGAAAGGTTCTCTATGCTGCTATCTTATGCCTGTATGTAGTTTAGCCCTGCCGGTGCAAATTTATTTATTTATTTCAGGTACTTATACAGCGCCATCACATATATATTGTACATTCACATCAGTCCCTAACCCTCAAGGAGTGTACAATCTAAGGTCCCTAACTTACATTCATACATACACATATTAGGGCCAATTTAGACAGGATCCAATTAACCTACCAGCATATCTTTGGAGTGTGGGAGGAAACCAGAGTACCTGGAGGAAACCCACACAAGCACAGGGAGAACATGCAAACTCCAGGCAGGTGGTGCCGTAGCTGAGATTTGAACCAGCGACCCTAGTACTGCCAGGCAGAAGTGTTAACCATTTAGCCACTGTGCAGCCCAATGAAGGAAGTCCACAGAGAAATGAAAAACTGAAAATTTAAGACAATTTAGGAAATGTACACAAACCTGCTCAAAATGTCAATTTGACATATTCACTCTTCTCTTTCCTAGATCCTCTCTTGCTTCTTTCTTTCTAGGAAATAAATGCTGTTGGAAATCAAAAACAGCTAAAAGAAACACAAAAAATACTGACAGAATCTAAAAGTACAAAATGTAATTAGCTAAAAGTATACTCCCAATCAAATTCCCAAATACTGGTAGAAAACAAATAGTTTTACTATTTGCAATTCTCAGTATTCTTTAATAGCAATAGAAGTAAAAAAACAAATGATTACAGCAGTTCACAATAATATGGGAGCTTTCATATGGGTTTGCAAGTGTATTAGTGTGGGAAACGTTTTTCTTGTTGGATGATTTTGTAAGGACTAGCAAAACTTATCACCAGGGTTGAATGCCCAAAGTGATACTAAAGTCTTGTTTTTCTTTTTTTAAATAACGAACATATCATACTTACCTGCTCTGTGTGATGGTTTTGCACAGGGCAGCCCAAATCCTCCCTTTCTTGGGTCTCCCACCAGTGCTCTTGGCCCCTCCATTCTATCAGGTGCCCCCTTAGCAAGCAGCTTGCTATAGAGCAGTGTTTCTCAACTCCAGTCCTCATGGACCCCCAACAGGTCATGTTTTCAGGATTTCCATTATTTTGCACAGGTGATTTGATCAGTTTCACTGCCTTAGTAATTACCACAGCTGTTTCATCTGAGGGAAATCCTGAAAACATGACCTGTTGGGGGTCCATGAGGACTGGAGTTGAGAAACACTGCTATAGAGGCACCCTTGCAGGTGCACTCCGGAGTCAAGGCTCTGCATGTCCATTCACACAGAGAGACATGGAACATCCCCACCCCCTTCCTCTCCTGATTGGCTCACTGGCTGTGATTGGCTCAGCCAATCAGGAGTGTGAGTCCCCAGAGAACCAAGGCTCTTGTGGACTTGTGGATCGGGATGGGGCTCAGGTAAGTGTTAGGGGGGCTAGGGGGCAGCTACACACAGAAGGTTTATTACCATCATGCATAGACTGCGTGAAGGTAAAAATCCTTGAGCCTTTAGAACCACTTTAAATGAAAAGAACCTGTGAACATGTGGAATGCTGCACTCCCATCCTGACTGGAGTGTAAGTACAGGTGTAGGATGGACTCAGCCAGCACTGCTCTGCATGCTACGCCCCTGATGCATTTCGCCCCACCCACCAGGGCTTAGTCATAGAGATCAGAGTACCTCTATGGATAAGCCCCCGTGGGCGGGCAAAATGTGCCTGGTTTGCAGAGCAGTGCTGGCTGAGGCCATACACTCCAGTCATGTTGGGAGTGCGGCGTTCCTCATGTACACAAATGAGTAAGCTAGCACCCCTCTTTCTGAGGACCAGGGGGATTGAACTCTTCCCCTTGCTTAGAGTGGTATTCTGAGCTTCTTTCTGGGGTCACAGTGGAAAGAACCCATGTTTGCAAATATTCAATCGTTCAGTTAACTTTAGTAAATCACACTCTATATCTGTGTCTGCTTAAACCCTTTAACTGCCACTACTATTTTTTTTTTGGTCCAACTTTACACGCCACACCCTCCACCTCCATTATCCTCTCATACTTCTCCTGGGATCCTGAAACTGGAAAAACTGTCATGATGGAGTGTTCACGGACCATTTTTCCGGGTTCAGACCTGACAGACCCCAGCCAGAGCAGCTGGGTAAAACCTGGACTTCTATTCTAGTGCAAGGGAGACATTAGGGGGTTTATTTACTAAAGCTGGAGAGTCCAAAATCAGACTCACTTCTGCATAGAAACCAATCAGCTTCCAGGTTTCATTGCCAAAGCTTCATTGAACAAGCTGAGGTTAGAAGCTGATTGGTTTCTATGCAGAAGGGAGTCTGATTTTGGACTCTCCAGCTTTAGTAAATAAACCCCTAGGGGTCTAATAAACTCCTGAAATTCCAATAAAGGGTACCTGTAACAAGCAAATTCCTATCACACTGGTAAACCTGCAGGTAAGCCCGGTTGTGATTATTGTTTATTCATATAAAGGATTTATAACAGTTTGCACAAAATAAAAGGAGACAGTTACAATACAATTCAATACAAGAAGGTTCAGAGGGTCCTGCTCATAACAGCTTGTGATAGTAATAAATTAAAAAATACATTTAAAAGCCTCCCCCTAACCTCACACATAGACAAATACATACATGTACGTACATGCATGTAAACTATTGTGTCACACATCAAGGTGTATCTCTACTCCCTTGGAATAAGAGGAATCATTTTAGGTGTAAAGGTTGACTATTTACAATTATGGTAATTTTTTTGGCCATTTCACAGGTAAAAATCTTTGAGATTAAAATTAATTTGAGTGTATTCCTTATTGAAAATACGCTTTTTATTTTAAAAAATGCACAAATATAAGGCAATATAAAGATAAATTCAATAACGCCCCAAGGACACTTTTCTGGCAGTTGTTTTCTTTAGAACTACCAGCAGCTTATTTGGACAAGCATTTGCATCATTTTCAGTAACATTACTGACTCAGGTGTTGAATTCAGTTAGTTCTTTCTACTGCCGCATTAAGAACGTTTTGCTATGGCAGCAACAGATTCTTGAAAAAAAAGTGGAAGAAAAGTATAACTATTCTTGAAAAAGTCCCCTCCCCTCTCCTCTTCTCTTACCTATCCTACAGTTCCTGCATTAAAAAAAAAATATTTGTACTAGCCTAATTTTAATCCACTCCATTCCGGTTTTGCAGCCCTGCAGCTTCTACTCTCCTGTGTCAGTGAGTGGCCACTGCAGGGGAGAGGAGGGAGCCTATGGGTGATGTCATGCCAGGAATTTTTGGCTGTTGTCAAGTGCTCAATTAAAAAGGGGAGCTGGCACTGTGGAATCATATGACCAGACAGGACCAGACTAAGTATACAGATATTTTTTATATAGGGCATACAGGATATGTAGGAAGAGGGGGGAGAGAATGTTTTGAAGAATAGTTAGTGTTAGGCTTTACAAACACTTCAAGACCAACTCTGAGCTGGTGTGCAGAGGTGTATGAGTGCTCAGAATGGGGCATGTCTGTGCTGGGAAACTGTAATGAATGTGACACAGGGCTTTATCTATGACCCCATTCAGCTGTCGGCCAGGAATATTTGGGAAATGACTTGAGTCACTGGGTGAGCAGAGCCTGATGGGGAACTGAGAGATTCTTCTCTCTTAGGGCCACTTTATTTTTGATTGACAGCAGATCTCAGTGGGTGGATTTGAAAGCCACTATTGGATTGAGTAGCAGCTATGGAACCACCCACTGCTGGGCACAGTAAATCAACAAGACGCAAGGTAGACCTGCTGGGAAACTAGTCTCTGAGTTCCCCGTCAACTCTGCATCACACTACAAAACTCCTCAGCCATGTGCCTGTCAGGGTGACAGGCACAGTAGTCGGGGAAAAAGCACAATGAGAAGGCGTATTCAGTATGGGCACTTGGGCCTCAATGCCAGGTAACAACAAATTCATGTACCTGCCTATGACAAAAACAGGAATTGCCCATAAGCATTTTTGGTGCAGTGGCCCAACAGAATGCTAAGGCCTTTATAAACGCTTCCTATAAAGATTTGGAGGTTTTAAGTACATTTTTGCATTTTAAAAAATGCACATTTAGGCATGTGTGGGAAATATATAAAAAATTGGTCTGGCAGCGAAAGGGTTTAGTAGATAGTGATTTAATACAATATATAAACAGGGTAATAACTTGAAGGGAAAGGACTTGGGTACACGGTGACATTACTATAAACTCTACAACTTCATTGTGGTCTGTTCAATGCCAATGTGCATGTGGAGCCTCACAGCAGGATGTGGTCACTTAAAGGGGATGAATAAAGTTTTATATTTCTTTTCTCAGAACTCATGTTAAATTATTTTTTCTTTTAAATTTTTAGTGAGGTAAATAAGAAATATTATATAACTATAGATAATGATATAAATGTATTATTATATTGGATTTATATAGCGCCAACAGTTTGCACAGCGCTTTACAAAATGACATATAAATATATATAATGTTGTTTATAGATCTCAGTAGCTGAATATCAAATTTAACACACAACTAAATATGTGGAGTGACTCCTCTTCTCTCCTTGTCCACTTTATTTAGATGGCTCCCTTAGACTCTCCTTATCCACTCTATTTAGATGGCTCCCTTAGACTCTCCTTATCCACTCTATTTAGATGGTTCCCTAGGACTCTCCTTGTCCACTCTATTTCGATGGTTCCCTTACACTCTCATTGTCCATTCTGTTTAGATGGCTCCCTAAGACTCCCCTTGTCCACTTTATTTAGATGGCTCCCTAAGACTTCCCTTGTCCACTCTATTTAGATGGCTCCCTAAGACTCTCCTTGTCCACTCTATGTAGATGGTGCTCTAAGATTTTCAGTCAAAGAGCAACAGTTTGAAAGCAAACTGCTTATGCTGTGCTCTCAATCTAGTCAGTGATAAGACCTGCTTGAAATATTAATTACATTTTAAAAATTAACTCCAGGAATTTGACAAAACCTACCTTTTCAGTGGGGCCCTACTGCATTGCAAAGGTTAAAAGCTTGTTTAGTCTAGAAGTGCTGCAACAAACAGAAATACTTGCCCAGCTCATGCAGGCTCCATCCATCTATTCAATTGCCCAAACTACTAACCTTTCCTAGGTGCTTCAGGTCCTGTTGCAAGCTTGCCTCCTCATATACAATGCAGGGTTAACACTTGCTGCACCGCATGGTTTGACACAGAGGGGCCATCTACAGCCTGAGCACAGCCTGAAGCTTTGGACAGAAGAGAAAAGAGCTGGAGTGATAGATAGGGTAAGTAATACATCAAGGTTGATTTACTAACACTGGAGAGTGCAAAATATGGTGCAGCTGTGCATGGTAGCCAATCAGCTTCTAACTTCAGCTTGTTCAATTAAGCTTTGACAAAAAAACCTGGAAACTCATTGGTTTCTATACAGAACTACACCAGGTTTTGCACTCTCCAATTTTAGTAAATCTACCCCATCACATCCCTGCACCGCCAGACTAAATGGGTATTTAACCCTTGCAATGTAGATGTCCCACTGAAAGAGTGTCTAATTCCCAGAGTTTAACTTTAATTTGAAAAAGTGCATATAAAGAAAAAATAGTTTGAAAAAAAAGTATAAATGTAAAAAAAAGTATTAGGACAAAAGTAATATAGTTTCTCTTCAATGCCTCTCCAGAATCAGGGATATGTGCCAAGTTCTTTAATACCTCTAGCTGGTGCTGAGGAAGTGGGGGGAGTAGGAGCCTTGTGGACCCTGGAGCTGCAACACTAGGGCACATTCAAAAAAGTGGGGCTTTGCTACTTGAAATATTTTCCTGTTTACTCTTCTGCTGCTTTGTACATGTTTATTAAGACTCTGGGGTATTATATTTTGGAAATAGAGCACTAGGTTGAATTGCAGACCTGGCACTTTCCATTTTCTTGTATAGGAGGTTTTAGAAGTCTATGTTTTGATGTATTTTATCGTTGGGCGATGTATAAGTAAACCAATGCATGCCCTGCCACGTCTGGAATATGGCACTGTTTTCCTCTCTCTTAAAATATTTGCATCTCTGCTGCTATTTGCCAACAATGTTTACATCAATATATCTTTTGCCACTGTGTAGGTCCAATAAAATGTATGGCACATCCAGTATAAAATTGACTGATATAAAAATATTGTATGAAATGTTTATTAGTAGTTAAGATAAAAATCTTTTTAATGAAATAACATAAATAGTATTGTACGATAACCCATTCCTTTTGGAGAAATCCACAGATATTGAAACGGGATTAACTGATTTATATTATTAATAAAATATTATGATGTTTTGAGTTTTATAGGCTAGTTCAAATGAGATAACCATTGTTAGTACAACAAAATGGTTTGCACTGTAGTTCAGATTTTGTTATACTTGTGGTATAAAAGTGTGTATTTTTGAAAGAGGAAAATAAAGTGTCAGCATGGACAGACATTTAAAGTATATCTACTTTTTTTTTAAATTCTTTTTTACAACCAAATTGTGCTGTTTTCTGTGTCCCCACACCTCCTTGGCCACTGTTTCCAGTGACAAATTCCTAAGGGAGAATCTCTGCTAAACTGGGAATTTTTCCTAATGAATGTTTTACTGCATAAAATATTTACAATATACTGGCAAAACAGCATTTTATTAAGAAAAGGGAACTTTAAATAGAAATATTCATTTAAAAAAATTACATTATTATTAATAATAATAATAATAATAATAATAATAACTATTATTATTATTATTAGTAGTAGTAGTAGTAGTATTCATTATTATATTAACGTTGCTTGGGTATTACTAAGAAAATGAGGGTATAATACCTAGTATGGTAGTTATTCTTTAAAAAATCTAATTTGAATACATTTAAGAACTGTTTTATTCACATTTGGTAGGTCACTTTACAATTATACATAATCAGCACTTGTGGGGAAAGTGACTCTCCTCTCAGAGATTGTCATGGGGTGTGCATCCCTCTCAATGGTTCAGATAAAAGAGTACCCAGTGAATAGAAGGTTAACATTCTGTCTGTTAAGTAACTGAATATGTTTATCCATATTCCTTTCTTTAGCTAGTGTAAAAGCTACTGCTTCAGTAGATTACCCTTATGTTGTAAAATTCTACCTGTTACTTTATTTCTTTACCATTATGTTTATTTGATTTTCATGTCATAACAAGCACAAAGTTGCCCACGCAAGGAGACAAAACAATTGTACAAAGTATCATCCAAACGAAAAAGAATGTACTTAAAATCAAACAAATCCGCAAAATATACGGGATCCTAGGCCGGTATCAAGCTGTGCAGGGTCTGTTAGCTTGCCTAGAGGCCAGAAGTCCCACTGTACTTGCAGTAGAGAAAGGGAAGAGAAAGTAAACAAGAGTAACAGGAGAGGAAAAGAGGGCAAAAAGGTGGGGGGCACCTGGGGACTGAGGGCCAACATAAGATGTGTCACAGGCGATCTAGACGGACCAATTTTAGGGAGGGAATTGAGTAATTCACCCAAGGTTTCCAAACCTTAAAAAACTTAGTGTGAGAGTCATTTAAAATGCTAGTCAGTTTTTCATTTGCCATTAAGGTGGTCATGCTGTCCTTCACTCCCTGAAACGGGACCGACAATTTTATTCAAGCCTGAGCAATGGGCCACTTAGGTAAATAGCTAACTTCTTTTGATATGCAAAAATGTCTGGAATAGGGCAATATGAAAGAGCCAGTTTAGCATCTTTCCCAATTGTCAGATGAAAAAGAGTATGTAGCAGGCTGTAAACTCTAGACCAGAATCCTGTCAGACACTGACAAGACCACCAAATATGTAGGACTTCCCCTTTTTGAGTAAAGTTCTTGAAACATCTGTCACTGTAACCAGGGATTGAGTGGGCTAATCTAGCAGGCACCCAATACCAGCACATGAGTATTTTAGAGCCGGATTCCAAATATTCGTGTCAAAGGAGCACTTTGCCACAGTCAACCAGGCCTTACTTCATCCCCCTAGGTCAATCTTAGTTCTGTCACATGTGATCTGGGGAAGCTCTGGAATAACTGCCAGTCAGATTGGTAAAAGCAAATCAGTTCATTTATTTGAATCACAGATAAGCAAAAAGACAGCTTACTTTAGCCAAAATCAATAAACAGTCCAAATGCTAGTATCACAAAATTAAACCCCACTATCACCACCAATCTTTGGTCCCATACAGGGGCTAGGCAGGCCACTCGAGGGGGGTTAGCAGCCCGCATCTCAGCTTGTCTGAAAGCTCACACTTGCTACACTGCTAGTATATAGTTACATAGTTAGTCTGGGTGAAAGAAGACAAAAGTCCATCCAGTTCAACCAAAAAAAAAGTTATAATCCTACACCCACTGTTGATCCAGAGGAAGGCAAAAAAACCAGCAAAGCATGATCCAATTTGCTCCTGCAGGGGAAAAATTCCTTTCTGATCCCCCAACAGGTAATCGGATATTCCCTGGATCAACTTTACCTATAAATGTTAGTATCCAGTTATATTGTGTGCATCTAGGATAGAAGAGAAAGTTATGAGTCTCTCTTCCACTCACTTCCCTTTGCTGATTTCCTACTTTGTACCTCGGAAATCCTGAGTCCCTAGAACAAATTTAGCAACCCAGAGAGTAATGGAAATCAGTCCTCTCCAGCCGAACATAACTGGGACAACTCACCACCCCAAGCAAGTCAGTGGAGGATGATATATCTAAACCAAAAAAACAAAAATGTTATATATTGCAGCTTTAATTTCACATGAAGTGACAAGGATCAATGGGCATTCCTGTACTTGCAGAAAATGTTCTTGGTCTGAAAAGCGAAAACAAATGCCTCAACCACATCTAAAGACTGGTGAGCTGCAATTCACGGTTGTCAATGATGTCTGGAGCCATAGTTTTCGTGCTACTTACCAAATTTAAACATTTTTGTGTATAACAGAGAAAACATATTTACTTGAATTTAAATTAATGTGTAAGAGTTTATTTAAAAGATTATGTGGTACTGTTTTATTTGTAACATAGCTAAGAATATTGTCTACAACTCTGAAATTCAGCTTCTATGCCAACACTAGAGTTGTCATCTGAATAAGTCACATAGCAGGTATCCCAGAATAGTAAGGGCATGGTATGTTAAGCAAGTGACACCAGGAAGCACTGAAATCTTTTCAGGTACTTTGCTGATCTCAGTCTAATGGGGTCTTACAGAGTAAACCAACCATTTTATTACCTGTAAAGTTTGTTATCTATCAAGCTGGATTTGTTGCATATCATCGGACAGAAAGAGACTAAATCTGGGAAAGAATATGAATAAAATAAGGAAGACTGTTTATGACAATGAAACGTGAGGGGCCTGTGTTGTAATGTCATCATTCCTCCCTGCTCAATGTGCAACAGTGCTGAACCTGGTCTTTTTTAAAACAATTTTGTGAGTACATGTGAGCATTCTTATAAGTAACAAAGTTGGGAAGCATTGTTCACCTACCATACATACCTTGGGGTACCCCACTTTCCACTCCAGACCAAAATGAGTACTCAGAATGGTCTGGAGTGGTAAGTGGGGTACTCCAAGGCTCTGCCCTGGGACCAATTATTTTTAATTTCTTCATAAATGATATAGAGGTTTGTATAAATTGCTCAATCTCTGGGTTTGCTGATGACACAAAGTTAAGCAGGACAATAACTTCACAAAAAGATATAGAAACCCTACAAGAAGTCCTCAATCAAATATAGGAGTGAACAACTACTGTTCATGACAAATGAGGTTTAATGTTGAAAAATGTAAAGTAATGCACTTGGGGGAAAAAAACATGAAATCAAGTTACTTGCTAGGAGGAGAGCCATTGTGGGATTCCAGGAAGGAAAAAGATCTGGGAGTTTTAGTAGATTACAGGCTCAACAATGGCATGCAATGCCAAGCTGCAGCAAGCAAAACCAGCAGGATTTTAGCATGCATTAAAAAGGTATTTACTGAAGATATAAGACCACTTTAGAAAAGCTCTGGTTCAGCCACATCTTGAGTGTGCCACCCAGTTCTGGTCACCAATCCTCAGGAAGGATATGCTGGAACTGGAGAAAGTCCAGAGAAGGACAACAGAGCTAATAAGGGGTCTGGAGGACCTCAGTTACAAGGAACAACTACAAACACTAAAGTTAATTACCGCGGAAAAGAGATGCTTAAGAAGAGACACTTGATAGTGATATACAAGAATCCCAATGTTGATTCTAGCATAGGGAAGAAATTAATTCAGTTTCAGGGAGCTTAGGAAGACACGTGGCCACTCCATGAAAATGGAGGAGAAGCAGTTTAACCTTATACTACCTAGGGGGTTCTTTACTGTTAGAGAGGTAAGGATATGGAATTCCCTTCCACAAGCAGTGGTGTAAGCGGGAAGTGTCAGTAGTTTCAAACTCTATCATGGGCATCTTAGTGAATGCAAACTACAGGGTTATGGGAAATGATATTGACATAAACACACATACACACACCAACACAGGTTGAACTGGATGAACTGGTGTCTTTTTTCAACCTTACCAATTATGTAACTATACATGTCTATGTGACCTCCTATTATATAGAGGTCCATCTTTTCTGGTAAGATGCCCGTGTTCACTTAGGTGTTGGAGCATCTGGAACCATATTGGATCACAAGATTATTTTCCAACATCCCCTTTGGGTTGATTCTTTGGGGATTAATTAAACATGGCATGAACTTTATGATTTATAGTTATATTATAGATTTTTATTTGTACAATTTAGTTGCTTTGCGGTTTAGTATGATCTTTTGATGATTATGTACACTTGTGATTTTGCACTAATGCACCATTTATTTTTTGTTTAATACAAATTTGTTGATCATGTTCACGTTGTGATTTTTATTGGCATCTTAAAGGTAATTTATTCAGATTGAATACGAATTTTTATATATTATTTGCGCTTTTTGATTTTTTGTATTTGTTATTTATAGAAACAGCAGACCTATTTTTTGTATTTTAAAAATATGAATAGTTTGGAGTTTCATAACTTTCCTCAGAAGCTAGTAGATGAAGATCACTCATATACTGTATCTTCTTTCAATCATATGACTTCCTATGCAACTTCAGTTTTGTTGCCCATAACCACAATATTTTGTGGTTGCATATCACTATTTTTTCCCTGCAGGAGAAAATTGGATCATGCTTTGCTGTTTTTTTTTGCCTTCCTCTGGATAAACTGTGGGTATAGGATTATAATTTTTTTTGAACTGTATAGACTTTTGTCTTTTTTTCAGCCAGACTAACTATGTAAATATATATCTCTAATATTATTATACTACAACTAAGACAACATTGGGTAAAAGAGGTTTTAATTTTTTAAGGTTTTACATACTTTTGAACTGAGTTTTTTCGTATCATTTGTATCCTTTGGCAGTGTATGTAGAAAGATTTTTAGTGCTGTAAAAAAAATAGGATTTTTTTTGGCAAGCTGTTAAAATAGCTAAATATAAACAATGTTATCAATATCTGCTATTGCTGTAGAAACACTGTAACTATGTACAATTTGTAAATTATATATGACATATTGGCTCTGTTTCCTGCTTTCCATTACTACACAGTGGTTATGTTTTTTTACCATGCAAAACAACTAGTTCAATGTCATAAAAAAAATAGATATAAATAATTCAGGTTGCTTACTATAATCTCTGGCTTCCAATCCTTTAGCCTAGGCACATGTAACATCACCACAGCCATACTGAAGCCTCCTGGGAATCCCCCCATGGCTCCCTCTATTGGTCAATCTGCAGATCTATAAATTGAATACATTTAGAAAATTATACTAAAATTTAGCAATTAGAAATGTGAAAATAAAAAAAATTACTTTTGTAAATACTGCAGTAATAACTTTAAATATGCTCTGACTGAAAATTCACAGTGTTTTCCCCTTAAGGGTAGCCTACTAGTGATGTGAAAAAGTGCCTAGTGGGAATTAGTAAATACAGAATATTTACATTAAATATTTTATACTTACCTAAAGTCAGTTATTGCACACTATATACAACTTTTAAATATCCCCTTGTGGACTAGTGAAGTACCTGTACATTGCTAGGATTCAAGTGGTTATATCGGAGTGTTGCTTGCAGCATTTTTTAAAGCCAGCGGTCAGCTTTCTTATACAAGCACTCTGAGCAGCTAACTAGCCACTTGCTTGCTTGTGCAAGCAGTGGGAGAGGATGTCCCCCCTCCCTCTACCTTCTGACACTCTCTCAGGATCTCCCGTCCCACTGGGAGACCAGAGCAACCAGCTGGCATATCCTCTAGCTGGTCAGACAGCTGAACAAAGCCAAGATCTTTGATTGGCTCTCTGTTATAGTAAACCGCGAGCAATGACCTGACATCACTTCCAGTTTACTCGGAACTAAATGGCATAATTTTTTTAAAGAAAAATGGAAGCATTAAAAAACACTGATCTTTGTGTTTTGAATGCTTTCAAGTGCAGAGCAATGATTTGGGGTCATATAGACTTCAGATCCCTCCATAAAGAGTACCTGTCACGCAGGCCCGGATGGGGACAAAAAATAGGCCCGGGCATTTTAGACTGAACAGCCATATTCTGAGGGGAGGGTGCAAGGGCATTCGCGGGGGCAGTTGGTGACAGAATATTCACGGAGTCTGTCCTCCACACTGTAATATAGAGGGGACTGCACTGTAAAGGGGCACTGTATTGATTACAGTGCCGCTTTACAGCGCAGTTCTCTTTATATCACATTGCCCCTAGAAATATAATCACAGTGCCCCCTATATATTCAAAGAGATGGCCCAATCCAGCAAAAAGACATCTCCATCCAGGAAAGAGACAGGATGTCTCTTTGCTGGACAGGAATGCCTCTTTGCTGGATTGGGATGGCCCTTGTTGGACTGGGCTGTCTCTTTTCTGGATTGAGATGTCTCTTTGCTGGACCCAACTGACTAAAGAGATAGCTCAGTCCAACAAAGAGACATCCCAGTCCAGCAAGGAGACAGTTCATCCAGCAAAGAGACAGCCCATCCAGCAAAGAGACAGCCCATCCAGCAAAAAGACAGCTTGTCCAGCAAAGAGACAGCTCAACCAGCAAAGAGACAGCCCATACAGCAAAGAGACAGCTCAACCAGCAAAGTGACAGCCCATCCAGCAAAGAGACAGCCCCTCCAGCAAAGAGACAGACCATCCAGCAAAGAGACAGCCCAGTACACCACCGCTACAGACCTGTCACAGTGTGCCCACCAGTGAAGGAGAGAGGCAGTGCAGCTGTGTGCAGCGGCCAGCCGAGGAGGTGTCTGTGTGTCTTTGGCGGCTGCTTCCTGCTGTTCACTGGAGCCGTCACTGCTGCTCCTCCTGTCGGCCCTGCTTTAGGCATAGCTGCACAGCGGGAGCTGAGTGGCGGCCGCGGTCTGTGTTTGCTCTGTCCAGGCTGCGGTCGTTGCTTACGTTCTGCTGTGCGGCCGGTCATCAACAGGCTGCTCTCCTAAAGCCTGGTGGCCCCGGTGTGCCCTATGGTCAGTCTGGACCTGCTGCACATGTCTATTGTTTACATTCCTTGTGACAGCAAGAAAACTGATTAAAAAAAATGTAAAGTGACAGTGTAAAAAAAGAATGATTAAAACATTTTTTAAGTCCCCTCATCCACCCATGCTTGCAAACCCACGTGTCAGTCCCACAAGCATGCAAAAAGCAATCATCCCACATATGTGAGTTATCACAGCAAACATCAGATCATACACAGTAATTATGGCACTAGATCTCTTCTGGAAATCTAAAATGGTAACCTGCAAAGTCTTTTAAAGCATTGCCTATGAATAGTAAAATGTACGTTGTTTGTTGCCATTGCACAGGTGTGCTCAATTTTAAAGCATGACATGTTTGGTATCTATTTATTCAGCATAACATCATCTTTAATACTTTACAAAACACTAAGTTATGCATTGTGTATTTTTGCACTTAAATTTTAAAAAGTGTATTTTTTCCCCAAAAATTGCGTTTGAAAAACCGCTGCGCAAATACTGTGTGACATAAACAATTGAAAAACTCACCAATTTATTCTCTAGGGCCTCTGTTTAAAAAATAAATAAATAAATATATATATATATATATATATATATATATATATATATATATATATATATATATACTGTATATAAAATGTTGGGGGGTTCTAAGTAATTTTCTAGCAAAAAATACTGATTTTAAAATGCGAACAAAAAGTTCCAGAAATAGCCTGGAGCTGAAATGTTTGTGGAATGTTTGTTGCCTAACATTATCTTCTGAAATATTGAAAATGTGTAAAATTTGATGAAAAACCTGCCGTCTGGCATTTCCCTGACACCCCATTTCTATAGAGATGTGTTGCCTTTCTATAAATTTAGATACATGTAAAACATGTAGTACTTTTTAAATATATTTTGCTAATAAAAAAAAGCTTATCAATTCGCATTTTAATCAATGTATTTAAAATGTTAGCAAATCTCATACATTGTTAGCACAGACATCCAATTTCACTCATCCTGTAAAAAACATGATTGGAATATACTTAGATTTTCGCTACAATGCTGTTAATTATTATTATTATTATTATACAGGATTTATATAGTGCCAACAGTTTGCTCAGCGCTTTACAATATAACGGGAGACAATACAGCAACAATACAAGAGGGATGTGAGGGCCCTGCTCCTTCGAGCTTACAATCTAGGAGGGAGGGGCTAGTGGTACAAAAGGTAACATAGTGAACAACTATATACTTAAAGTGTATGTAAATGATAAATTTATTTTTACAGTATGTTTGGCATTATGCTTCACTGTTTTTTGTTTTTCATTCTGCATAGAGTAAGGGGAGCTATAATCCCTGTCAGGTTTTTTTTGGCGATTTTAGTCCCACTGGGGCAATTTCTCTCCACTTTCTGTTCCATAGCCACTGCAGGAAGTTAGAGGAAATCCTTGCAAAATGAGGGAAATCCCTGGTAGTCATCAGGGTCACCAGAACTAGAGTTTCAACTTCCCTATGTCAGTGTCCACTCAAAATTTGGGATTTTCTTTCATTTTCATTTTCCATGATAATGGTCACCAGTACAAATAGAGAGGGTGAAAAAAAATTTGACTGGTGTTCTAATCTAAAACTAAAATAAAACAATGCTTGCAGTGCTCACATACAAATCCTTTGTGCACAAATGAACATAAAAGAGATAAATGCCATATATAGGGGTAGCATAGTGGATAAATGATTAGCACTTCCACCTGGCAGTGCTAGGGTTGTTGGTTTGAATCCCAACCACATCACCACCTGCCTGGAGTTTGCATGTTCTCTCTGTGCCTGTGTGGGTTTCCTCCCACACTCCAAAGACATGCTGGTAGGCTACTTGGATGCTGTCTAAATTGGCCCTACTATGTGTATGTATGAATGTGCATTAAGGACCTAAGATTGTATGCTCCTTGAGGGTTAGTGACTGATGTGAATGTATAATATATATGTAAAGCACTGTGTAAATTGACAGCGCTATATAAGTACCTGTAATAAACAAATAATAAAACGTATAACAAGTCACTCTCTCTATATTGCCAGCTGTGTTGCTTCAACATTGCTAATGCAGTGCAAGCATGTGTGTGCCTAATGACAGCTACAATGGAAGCAGAGCAAGGAACAGGAGCACTAATCAAATTATCACAAAACAGGCTGGGCCCTGGCCACTGACAGCCATGATATGATAGCAAAAAACTCTGATGACAGTATCGCCAATCTTTTTCAAGGAAGCAGTATCCAATCAAAACAGGTCAGTGTAGGCAGGAGGTGATGTCACTAGTACAGGGGCATTGCTGTACAGTGTGAACTGATATCAGATTTTGATGTGAAAAGGAAACTGCATTTCTGGCAAGATCAACAGATATTTTCTGTACTTGCCAAAAGCATCTTATTCTGGAATGTGAATACTAATGCAGCCACAACATCTAAGTAATGATAAACTGCAATATATTACTTTTTTGTTTTAGGTTTAGATGTGCTACCCCAACATTTTCATATTTATATTTTTGTTTGTCCGTGGTACCATGTACTTGTGTTAAAAAGTATCCTGTTTTATTTGCACTGTTTCCTTTGTATGAAATACCTGGTGATCCTGCCAGTTCCCCTTCTTTCCTATTTCAAACTGGCTATGGTAGAAAAGGAAGCACATCCATCCCAGTGTGGTCAGTTTTCTGGCTGTGTTGGGAGCACAGCTTGCCTATCCTCCAGTGCCAAGGTGTGTGCTGGTGTGTCCCCCTTCCCCCCCACATACAGCCATCCACTGGGAATATCAGTGCACTGCTCTCCTTCTACTGACACTCCCCCTGCAGTCTCCACCTCCAGCTCTCTAAGGTGTCCGTTTATGAACCAGCAGTAATAGATCACTGCTCAGTTCTCCGGCATTCTCGGAGAACACAGTTCTCCTGTGAATGCAGTTTATGAAGCAGTTCTCCAAACAAAGGGAGAACGATCTCCAAACGCTGGAGAACGGTCTACAAACTCTGGAAAACGGCTGATTTTACTATAATCTCGCGAGATTACAGTAAAAGTAAAGTTTACTAAACAGAGGTAAATTATCTCTGCTTAGTTTGCGGTCCCTCTGATTCTCCAGCTCTGGGCTGGAGAATCTGGAGGGAGAACACAGATCTCCAGCGAAGGGCTGACATGATCTCCTGAGTGTCATAAACTGTGAATGACCAGAGAATAGCTGAGATCCGTTGAATCGCAGCTATTCTCTGTGTCATAAACGGACACCTAAGTCCCTTATGCAGCTGGGAACAGAGGTCATCTGATCACTTATAGAAAAAAAAGATAAGATATTTATAATGTTTCTTTTTATATCTCTACACAAATGTTTTACCTTGCATATTAATATGCAGAGCATTCCTGTGTATTGTACATGAATAATGTTAGTTTACTTAAAATGAATTACATAATATTTTATATATATATCTTATGGTAGTCAGGAGAATTTTACACTTGGCACAAACACAATTTTATTGACATTACATGCTTATTTATTGAATACGTTAGTTTGTAAAAAGAAAAAATTAGCAAAAACATTAATGTGAAATGTTTGTTTATTACCCCTGCAATTATTTCACATAACTATTTAGCCATGAATATAATTCAGCCATTGCTTAAATTTCATGTTAATTACTAAGTTTAAATCTATATAGCTTTTCTTTAACCACTCAGCCACTACTCTACCCAGGAGCGGACTGAGCATTTGGAAACTCGGGCACTGCCCGAGGGCCCGGGGTCAGTAGGGGGCCCCATGAGATGCCCCTGGTACCTTTTTCATTGCATTTGGGCAAGGACACAGGGGCCCCATGATCCCCTATTGCCCGGGGCAATGAGTTGTCAGTCTGCCCCTGACCCTACCCCTACAGTCAGTGGATTGGTATATTTTATCCTACTTACAAGGGATAAGACTTGTAGAGAAATATTTTGCCTGTTCTGCATAATTTCCTCCTGCGTTTGAAAAAAAGAATAATGAAATCAAATAGAGTTTTTATTTTACTAAGATACCAAACATGTGTTTACTAATATCTAATATGCAATGCCACAATAAAAAAAGCATGCTACATTTATTCACACAGGTGGACACAAACAGACCATCCATTGTTCCCTATGGGGAGGCGGATGTAAACGGACATGTATCCTGCATCCAATTTGATCCGATCTCATCCGCTAAAAGCAGATGGATTGGGGATCCATTCCCCATTTATCTAGCGGATCGGATGACAGCCAGATGCAAATGGACAGCTGGTCTGTTTACACCCGACCCATAGAGAAAAAGAGAACAGCAGGCTGTGTCTGTGTCCATTCTGCAAAAACGCAGCACACACGGACCTGTCATCTGCCTGCTCAGCGGGGATCAGTGGACAGATCCCCTGCTGAAAAGGTGGATCCACTTGGTGGAGTCCACCCGTTTGAAAGGGGCCTTAAGGCTTGTTTACACTTGTGTTGGTCCTCTGAAGAGCAGTCCTCAGTGCATTGCTTTTCAGAGGGTGTTCAGCAGATGGTGAGGAGGTGTTTTGCTTCCTCCTCACTGCTTGTTTTTAACCCCTAAAAGCCCACACTACTGTGACAGAATTATATGCATTCACTTGGGGTCATGTCAGTAGACAGAATGCGATAGTGGAGATAATTTTTACTGCATGTGTATACACTATCATGGCTGCCTTAGCAACATAAGGGAGGTGGTTGGGGGGAGGGTGGTAAAATGCCACTCAACCACATATTTTTACCACTCCCCATCTGCAAGTGAAAACGAGCAATGCTCAGACAGCATATCTATGCATCATGTGCTTTTTGTCCAAAAACATACAACAAAAATCATGTTACTGTGAAAAGTTAATAAACTTATAATTATTATACAGGATTTATATAGCGCCAACAGTTTGTTCAGGGCTTTACAATATAACGGGAGACAATACAGCAACAATACAGTTCAATACAAGAGGGATAGGAGGGCCCTGCTCCTTGGAGCTTACAATCTAAGAGTTTAGCCCATAACCCTACCCCAAATGAAACTTCCTACATAATTCCTATCTAACTGTTAAATGCACTTGTGTCTATTGACATCAAATTATTTAGATGTTCCTAGCACACAGAAAAATAGCTCTAATCAAGCCAGCCGTGACTTCTCTTGCTGGTTGTCATGTAAAAGTATTCATTTTCAAATATCACAACAAATACTCTTAAGTGGGGTTTCAGTGGGTTTTTAACAACGTAGAACACCTGCTGGGTGTTTATATTGCAAGGCTGGCAGGCTGCAAAGATTTTGGTGTAATAGAAAGAAATAGGAAAAAAAACTTAGATTTGAGGCTTTTGCTGTGAACTTGAGGATAAACTTATCCACAATGCCTATAGCTACAGACATGAATGATGATTGTTTTGAATTGTTTTTACTGCTTGTTCGCAGACTATGTAATGCTTTATTGAGCATAGTCTCGGCTCAGATCTTCAAGCCCTACTTATGTATTTAACCCCAGCCTTAAAGCCCAAGTACAGCCTTTTTTTTTTTGTAAAGAGTGGGGAATGGTTAAAGTAGGAAAGGTTTTAGAAGGTCTGTCAGGATTTGACTGTTTTTGGTGTCCCCATGGGGGAGAGATGTTGCCCTACTTCCTATCCAGGCAATGCGTGTCAGACAGACAAAAAAAAGTGAATTGAGGTGAGTTGAGCTTTAGCTCTAGGTCTGACTCTAGACCTTACCATAGACCAGCATTAATCCCAGATTATCGCCATCATTGACCAAAATAAACAAACCATAAACCAAAATCCAAGCCAACTGTAGAAAATGAGATATTTTCCCTGTAAGATTTATAAATGTGTTATATTATATGTATGATCTCCTTAAAGGTTACCAAGAACTATGTAGTGTGAGAGTCTTCCTGGGGGGATATTAAATGGATTGTTTATGTAGGTTATGCTACAGAGGTTGCAAAGTCAAATTGTATCACGTGTACAGTGAACCCATCACTGATTTCAGGGACTTTCTTGAGTGGATTTAAATTCATATATACTCGTATATGTGAATCATTACACTGCATAGCATATTGTTAATCCAAAGGACATCGTGCAGACATTGTGAATTTTTGTGGCTAGCTTTACGTGCAGCACTGTTTTTTGGTCCGCACTAGAATTGGATCACATAGGTATTCACACCTATGTGATCCGATTCTGCACATCACACCGCGTTTTGTGGACCAATGTCGGGGTGTTGTTAACTTAACATACACACCCGCATCGGTTTGTATGACAGGGGTATGATTGTGATGCGGTGAGGATTTAGCAATGGAAACGCTGCGAATTCCACCTCTCATCAGTGTGAACCATCTCATAAAGTGTATGTATAGCCTAAACTTGTTTTTCCTGTTTCAGATAGAGTAGGGAAGGAATAAACTCCTACCAAATGTTTATTGCAGTCTGCATCACTGCTAGGCAGTTTCACTCTGGATTCTCCTAGTGATCATTGTCACTGACACCGAGACAGAAAGCAAGGGAAATCAAACAATTTGCAGTTGCCACCGGTACAAGAGGAAAGAGAAAATCTTCCAGTTGTAATACTTGTTTTGGTGTCAGCTGTCTAAAGCTGGCCATACACTGAGCGAAATTCATCCAGTTTAGCAGGGACCAGCCGAATTTCGATCAGTGTGTGGCCATCACTGCCTGACAGAAGTTGATCATCTGATTGACTTCCTCCAAAGGCCATACTAGCAAAAAATTGCTGAACAGCAGCTGCAACTTCTGTTCAGTGTATTTTGACAGTGGCAGGTCCTACTGGCAGAATACAATGTCCTAGAGTAGGGGTCTCCAAACTATGGCCCTCCAGCTGTTGAAATACTACAAGTTCCATCATGCCTCTGCCTCTGGAAGTCTTGCCTGTGGTTGTCAGAGCCTTGCAAGGCCTCATGGGACTTGCAGTTCCTCAACACCTGGAAGGCCATAGTTTGGAGACCCCTGTCCTAGAGGATGGGGGATTTTCTTCCTTCCACCCTGTTTGTGTGGATGATGGATCTTCTGGTTGAATGAAAGAAAAGAAAAATAACTATGGCCAGCTTAAAAGAGGAATTCTCCTCACTTTGTAGATTTCTTCACACTTTATTGAGTCTCCGGAACAGGATGTGAAGGGAAATCTCCCCAACGGGACAAAGGCAGCAAAAAGAAAATCAACTTACAAAGGTGTCAATGCTTCATTATTCTACAACGTATGAAAAAATTACTTTAAGGCAGTGAATCTATAACTGATTTCACAATAGCAGAAGGAAGTCTGGTGAGATCTCTAGTGCTTCTCTGTAACAAGGAATATCAAGGGACAGCCAGATTTCAGGCAAAAAATGGAGGGGATACCATAGAAGGGTGTAATGTTGACTGCCACTTTTGAACAGCACTGGGAAAGAGCAAGGGTCTTCTCACACTGTTTTAAAATAACACCTAAGAAATACAGAGTTAATTGAAAACATACTTCTGGCTCAGCTAAGCAGTTTTTCATACAAGGCCACATAAACAATACTGCATGTTGTAATTTCCTTAAAATCAGCTCAACATAGCTGTCACCTTGTCACACAGACCAGAGCAGCATCTACTCCAAAAAAACGACACGGCTTTCTGGAATGTATTACACGTCCTCATGTGACAGGGTGAGAGAGGCCCACATAGCAAACTATGCTGAACTCATATTTTTCCAACAACTCACTATAGAAAATTTGGATCAGTAGATATCAGTGCCAACCTCTCAACACTGGTACATCTTGGTACCAAACTGTTAGAATGTTGTGTTGACACTTCAGGCGCCTAAAAAAATGGTCATCCTATTGTAGTTGCTGTTAAGTGTGAGCTTAAATGCTAGGGGTTCAGGTTAGCATTGGAGTTTAGGGATTAATACATTCACTCCCAAGACCTCCTGCTCTCTAGCTCCCTAGTCTCCTCCACACTCACATCCAAGACTTCTCCAGAGTCTTTCCCATCCTCTGGAACTCTCCACCTTAATCAGTCCAGCTATCATCCTACTCTGGCCACCTTTACGCGATCCCTGAAAACTCACCTCTTCAGGGAAGCCTATTTGGCCTCTACCTAACAACTGAACTTTAATTCTGTCATTAGTTCTTCCCTCACATTAAGTACCTTTTGTACCACTTGCCCTACCATATTAGAAAGGATAAGCTCATATGAGCAAGGTCCTCTTAACCCTCTTGTATTGTATTGCATTGTAACTGTACTGTCTCCCTTTTCTTCATCTTCCTCTCTATTTCCTCCATATTTTAAAATGCTGTGCAAACTGTTGGCACTGTATAAATCCTGAAGAATCATAATAATAATAATGAGGGTTAAGATGAATTAGTAAAGGTTCAGTTTAAAGGTTAGGTTAATTGTTAGGGCAATAGTAAGGGTTAAGTTTTAAGGGCTCATTAAGTTAAAGGGTTGAGTTTAGTTTATTGTTAGTGTGCAGGTTAAAAGTAAAATTGTATCTAAACCAAAAAACAAAAATGTAATATATTTCAGCATCCCAGTCCTTAGATGTGGTGGTTGCATGTGTTATCTTTTTTTCAGGCTTTTTCCCTTCATTTTCAACTGGTGCTTCTGCCAGTGGCACCTTTCATACTGTATCTTACGGTGACAAAGTTAATTTGGTCTACTGCAACCATGGAAGAACAGCATTGCCCAGGGGCGGACTGACAACTCATGGGGCCCCCGGGCAATAGGGGATCATGGGGCCCCTGTGTCCTTGCCCAAACTCAAAAAAGCCTATGAAAAAGGTACCACGGGCATCTCATGGGGCCCCCTACTGACCCCGGGCCCTCGGGCAGTGCCCGAGTTTCCAAATGGTCAGTCCCCCCCTGGCATTGCCCCCCCCCCAAGGTAGCATGCTCCTGATGTGACTAACAGATAAGAACAGTGCCTCTGGAACTTGAAAAAATATAAATAAGGAGTATATTTAAGGAGAGCAGCTATCAACTCAAACAGGGCAACCAACCAAAGCACACCATTTGGACACTTTCCCACACTTTTTTATTACAGGTTTTTTTATATTTGTTTTTAGCACTTTTAGCATTAATTGAGATTTTTTTTGGGTAAAGTGCTATAAATTTCCTTGGTCGTTTGCTCTGGTTGGGTATAATACATTTCTTTCCATCAGTTCATCGATTGCTTCACGAATTGTTTCACATATTTATAGATTTTTTACTTTTTTCTTTTGAACACTTACCCACACTTTTGTAATTAATAGTTTTAAATACTTTTTTGATATTTTTGTTGATGTTAATCACACATTGTAGTTTTGGACCCTTTCCCACACTTTTTTTTCAAGTTGTTTTTCAGCACTTTTGTATTATAAGAGATCTTTTTGGGAAGAGCGCTGTCTTGACATTTAATGGTCCTGATGTGGAATACAGAATAACTCCCACTTCCTCACTCTGTAACAGAGATGAAATGGGCAGGGCTGATAACACTGACAGAGATTTCAATGCAGCCATGTGCACAGCAAGTTACAAGCTCACTGAATTTTTGTCAGGATTAATTGGTATTTATTTGCACTTTTAAAACAGATTTAGAAAATCACTTTAATTGTATAGCAAACCAAAAAGGAGAGAATGGAAGAAGTTTATTATTTAAGTGGTTCTAAAGCCTAAACATTTTTTATCTTAATGGATTCCTTGCATTAAGTTACTCAAGCACTCATTCGATCCAGTGCTGTGTATGTCTGCAGCTCTTCTTTTCCCTCATTTCCGTGTTTCACTGGCTTTGCTTGGGCACGGGAGCCATTGGCTCCCACTGCTGTCAATCAAAGCTAGTGACAAGGGAGTGGGGGTGGAGCCAAGTCCTACTTTCTGTGTCAATGGACAGTAGTGGGGCTTGGGAACAAGCACACACAAGTGCGCCCATGGGAAGTCGCTTCCCATTAGGGCACTAAGCAGAGAGGAGCAGCCAAGAGTGCTAGCAGAGAACCCGAGAAGAGGAGGTCCAGGGCCGCTCTATGCAATACCATTTGCACAGAGCAGATAGGTATAGACATGTTTGTTATTTTTTTTTTCCTTTACAATCACTTTAAGGTTTACATACAGTCATGGCCGAAATTGTTGGCACCCTTGATATTTCTCCAGGAAATCATGTATTTCTCACGAAACGTATTGCATTAACACATGTTTTGCTATACACATGTTTATTCCCTTTGTGTGTATTGGGACAAAACAAAAAAAGGGAGGAAAGAAAGCAAATTCGACATAATGTCACACAAACCTCCAAAAATGGGCTGGACAAAAGTATTGGCACCCTTTCACAACTGCGGATAAATAAGAATGTTACAAGCATGTGATGCTCCTGTAAACTCACCTGGGGCAAGTAACAGGTGTGGGCAATATAGAAATCACACCTGAAAGCAGATAAAAAGGAGAGACGTTCACTTAACCTTTGCATTGTGTGTCTGTCTGTGCCACACTAAGCATGGACAACAGAAAGAGGAGACGAGAACTGTCTGAGGACCTGAGAACCAAAATTGTGGCAAAATATCAACAATCTCAAGGTTACAAGTCCATCTCCAGAGAACTAGATTTGCCTTTGTCCACAGTGCGCAACATTATCAAGAAGTTTGCAACCCATGGCACTGTAGCTAATCTCCCTGGTCGTGGACGGATGCGGAAAATTGATGAAAGATTGCAACGCAGAATAGTCCGGATGGTGGATAAGCAGCCCCAAACATGTTCCAAAGACATTCAAGCTGTCCTGCAGGCTCAGGGAGCATCAGTGTCAGCGCGAACTATCCGTCGACATTTAAATGAAATGAAACGCTATGGCAGGAGACCCAGGAGGACCCCACTGCTGACACAGAGACATAAAAAAGCAAGACTACAGTTTGCCAAAATGTACTTGAGTAAGCCAAAAGCCTTCTGGGAAAACGTCTTGTGGACAGATGAGACCAAGATAG
Organism: Staurois parvus; assembly: GCF_062004578.1. Lineage (NCBI taxonomy): Eukaryota > Metazoa > Chordata > Amphibia > Anura > Ranidae > Staurois > Staurois parvus. The sequence goes on along the minus strand of NW_028317878.1, from coordinate 3,518,739 downwards.
AGCTTTTCGGTAAAGCACATCATTCTACTGTTTACCGAAAACGGAATGAGGCCTACAAAGAACAAAACACAGTACCTACGGTAAAATATGGTGGAGGTTCAATGATGTTTTGGGGTTGTTTTGCTGCCTCTGGCACTGGGTGCCTTGACTGTGTGCAAGGCATCATGAAATCTGAGGATTACCAAAGGATTTTGGGTCGCACTGTAGGGCCCAGTGTCAGAAAGCTGGGTTTGCGTCCAAGATCCTGGGTCTTCCAGCAGGACAATGACCCCAAACATACGTCAAAAAGCACTCAGAAATGGATGGCAAAGAAGCGCTGGAGAGTTCTGAAGTGGCCAGCAATGAGCCCAGATCTAAATCCCATTGAACACCTGTGGAGAGATCTTAAAATTGCTGTTGGGAAAAGGTGTCCTTCCAATAAGAGAGACCTGGAGCTGTTTGCAAAGGAAGAGTGGTCCAAAATTCCGGGTGAGAGGTGTCAGAAGCTTATTGATGGTTATAGGAAGCGACTGATTTCAGTTATGTTTTCCAAAGGGTGTGCAACCAAATATTAAGTTAAGGGTGCCAATACTTTTGTCCAGCCCATTTTTGGGGTTTTGTGTGACATTATGTCATATTTGCTTTTCTGCCTCTGTTTTATATTTGTTCCAATACATACAAAGGGAATAAACATGTGTATAGCAAAACATGTGTTAATGCAATACCTTTTTTGTGTGAAATACTTGATTTTCAGGAAAAATATCAAGGGTGCCAACAATTTCGGCCATGACTGTATACATGATAATTAGTTTTCAGGGTTAGGTTAGACCTCATATCAGAAGCTTCTATAGTGCAGATTTCAGAACTGTAGCACTCTGGTTCGTAACTTTAAAAGATTTCCTTGTGCCGACTGGGTTCTTTATTATAATGATCACTAGAGCCACAAAGTAAGATATCCTTAGTCTTGCACTTATGCACATTTATGGCTGATTTTTCATAAGCACTTGCTCACACAATTTCCTGGACTTAGAGTAGAACTATCATTAGGAGACATATTTTAGTAAATGCTTCGCTCACCCTCACCAACTCAACTGGGCATAGTACTGTGCAAGCACAAGGCAGTTATATGGATTCCTGCATGCAGCCTGTACATCAGCTAATAGACCTTTAATAGACAGCTTATAGAGGTCTATTCAGGCTGCCTTGCACTTCCAAAGTACTGTGAGTAGTAAATTAAGCTGTACTGTGGATCAGTAAGCAGTAAAATATAAGCTTCTGATCTGAAGTCTGCATTTATATTTATAGTAAGAGTTGGTGAGAGTGAATGAGGTCTTTACTAAAATATGTCTCCTCATTTTAGTTCCTCTTAAACTCCAGGAAATTGTGTGAATAAGTGATTGTGAACAATGAGCCATAATGCTGATTTCGCACTGATCTCGTTTTCTTCTGCAGAAGAAAAATGCATGACCATTAAATCCTATGGAACTCTTCTCCCTGGTCAGTAGCTGGTCCGTTGTGTTTTGCAATGTCTTGCTTGCTGTATTTTTGGTGCAGTAAAAAGAACGCACTAAAAACTCACCTCTCTATTAAAATGAAATGCACCAAAATGCACTGGAAACGCAGCAAAAACACGGCAAAAACGTGTATTTGTTTTTACCGTGTTCTTGCAATGGAGCAATTTGAAAGTAAGGCCCTCTGTAAAACTCGAAAATGTTTTTTTCCCTACTGGAGTTTATAGGAACTTTTAGCAGCATGCGCGGTCATATTTGTTGATGCACGTCCCTGAGGGCTAATGCGTGTTTCTGCATCTGGCGTTAATGCATTCTATTGGCCATAATTCTGGCCATTAGAATACATTAATGGGGGAACACAAGTGTTTTTGAGCATTTTTTTTATGCTCAAAAGCTGTTTTCCTGAATGCAAAGTGATGGTATTTTTTCTGTCTGTAAACTCCCCCACCACTAAACTCCTGAAAATTCATTTATTGTGCACAGACACATAGGCTAACATTGAGGGCAGTTTACAGGCAGAGAGAAATAAAAGCTCAAAACAGCTCAAATGAGTGGAGGAGCATCTTCTTTGAGCTGCAGTGTGCATGAGGCCTAAATATGCATAAGTACCAGATATGCATAACTCCATTTTTGGCTGTTAGTGTTCAATATATAAATTTTCAAAATGTACCATCTAAACACCATACCAGTTTTTCCATGTAATATTTCTGTATCCTATCTGGACATGTTTTTTATATATTTACATGTAGTTCAACATTTTACATATACTTGCAATGAAATTAATAAGTACTTAACACTCCATGTGTGCTTAAATAGAAAAGCATCTTTAATAAACAATATACAACATCCCGATAATGGGTATTTTACAAATGATCAGCAGTATCAGGCATTGTGGCTTGCAGTGCAACAATATCTGACATGAGCAGCATACACTGCTTCTACATTAAATTCCAGTTAACTTTACACTACATGGGGGCATTTTTAAAATTACTTTTAAGTTAAATGAATGTCCCCCTATAACATATTTAGAACAATATTTGTAATGCATATAATTGCTACTTTAAATAAATAAATACAAATATTGCAAAACTGTTTACATTTTACAACTTTATAATATGTACACTTGATTGGTTGTTTTGAGCAATTGATGCATTAAAATAATTTGTGAGATATTTTTTCAAGGTTTTTTTTCTTTTCAGTGTTTTGTATGTAAGGTTATAGCAGGCAGTGGCATGTATGCCTACAATGATTACAAAGCCTTCAAATAGACACCACTCTGCCACTAGGGGCACTGTGGTAGAGGTTTGCAAAGTGAACATTTTCTAAGCCATTGGAAAAAGGTATTGTATTCACTTTAAATTATGCAATTAGAAGTAAGTATAAAATATTTCATTTATTTCCATTGCATACAACTGTGTATTCAAGGAACATTTTCTTTCATGGAAGAAATACTGGTGATCAGGTCACCACAACAGAGACACATTACCATGGTTTTATTAGTGATGCCACCAAATAAACAAGGATAAAAATTAAGCAGCAATTAGTCCTTTCCTGTAATTAGAGACTAATGTACAGTAAATAGTTTATTGCAAAACAATGTTTTTTGTAAAGCTTTGTTTTGTGCAAATTACTCAATTAAGTACATTAAATGCATTGATAAATTAAAGTGTGTGGCACTCATTGCAGAGATTTTCAGAATGCTTGAAAGTACATGTATCCAGTTAAAGCATACCTCTAGCCAAATGCTTTTTTTTCAGAGTGTTAGGGGGTTAGAATTGTATGTGTTCCTGCTGCAGAGATTACCCGCTATATTTGTCTTGGTCACCATTACCACAAGGGCAGAAAGAAATGGAAAATCCAAATAGGAGTGAAATTATCAAGGGGGACACCTGTTCAGGGAAATTCAATTCACTTTGGTAAGATTTTCTCCCACTTGCTGTTGTGTCTTTGGGACAGGAAGTAAAGAGAAGTTTCCCTAAAGAATCACAGACAGCCAATAATTAAATACTGGCAGGTGTTTTCTCCCTTTCTGATACTATCCAAAACTGAAAAAAGAAAAAAACAGAGTTTGGGCTTTAGATATGCTTTATTGGGTTTCATTCCCTGTTGCCTACAGAAAGGGAAATTATCACTTCATATACAAGTATTGATAGAAAGCAAAATAGCAATGTACTCATACTTGCAGAATACAATATTTGATGACTTTTATATCTCAGTAAAAGAAATTAGAGGTCACAGGCTGCTTATACAAACAGAGCAAATATAGCCTGAATAAAGTTGCTGAAAACTGAACTGGCCACTAAATGAATGAATAAAAAACAGTTTTCTCTTAAAGTGGCCACTGAGAATAGGTCCGGGTTCCTACACACACCAACTATACAGGCTAAGTGTTGGGGTGTATTTTTAGTATTTGCTGCTGAATAACTTGAACAGGAAAGGGGTTTAGGGTTAAAGGATACTCCAAAGCGATAATAGCAATCAATGGGAGAACAAACTACTTACTAATTTTCTCTATAGCAGCTTTCCCTGGAGGTAATAGGCAATGGTCATTATATCTAGGCCTGACCCAAACCTAGCATCATGGAGGTTGTCAGGAAATGCCTTCCAGTAGTCCAGGTGAAGCTCTGCTGTGCACAAATATGCGCATGCGCAGGGTTCTGGTGAGCCGAACAGATGTGCGGGCGCCTGGACAGAAGCGTGTGTGGCTGCGCTCTCGCATGCGCACGCGCACTCGCACATGCGGGTGCGCGCCTATCACTAATGCTGACGCCAAGAGGGCTATTTAAACTGGCTGCTGTGGTTACCTCATTGCCGTATTGTCTTTTCCCCTGCTATTGTTCCTGACTTGTTCCCTGTTGCCAAACCAGCCTGTTTCCTGACTTCTGATTGATCGCCTCCTGCCCTGACTACTGGCTTGTCCTTGGATTGCTCTTCTGCCTGCTCCGGCTTGATTGACCTCCTGTTATTGAACCTGGCCTGTGACCCGACTATTCTCGTGCCTGCCGTCTAAAGCCTGATCTGTCTCATCTAATACCGAACCCGGCTCGTCTGACTTCGCTTCTCTCTACACGGTGCTCCCGCATCCATCCATCCGACACGGACACATCTGCACCCTGCTCTGGTCTGCTACTCATCAGTCCAACTGCTATCTCCGGACAGATCTCAGGCCCTCATACCCCACCGTGCTCTTGCGACCGCTGTCCCACTCTCAGCAGTCCTTGAGCTGTCTTCACGACAGGCTCCCTACCCAGGTACGTGACAGAGGTGATGAATGGGTAGACATTTATTAACCCTTTTTCCTTTTCCCTTTCCTTCTTTCTTCTTTCTTCCCTTGTTTCCCCTATTTCTTGCTGCCATGCACAGTATTCTGTATCACATGTTCTGTCATGTGCAGTTGCTTTTTGTTGTTTATATTATTTTGCTCATTGTGTGAGATTTGGACTTATTTTTTGTTTGCCTTTACAGTGCAATATTTTCCAACAGCAATGTTTGCGAGGCTTCAAAGGTCCTGATGAAGTAGTTTGTTTGAAACGCGTAGACCATAAATATAGACCTCATTGTACTTGCAACTTAACCTCCTGTATTATGTTGATTTTAATAGTGTTTTGAGATGCCTTTTTGTCAGTTTTTGTATTAATTGGTAATAAAATACGGTTAATGTTTTATCATATGATTTTGTGATGTATGCTTTGAATATCAGAGGGATAAATTAAATCTCATTGGTACTATTTACATTTTTTGTGAATGCAGTAAGAACATGAAACATGCCAAAGTTGCCTACAATAATTTTTTTTTCCAAACCAAGTTTACTGAACAAAAGAAATAAATGGGGGATACAAATATCCGGAGTGTGCTATACAAAATTCAGGAAAAGTGCATTATCTTAGTTGCATACCAAAATACATCTGGTGGCACTTAAGCACCAAACATATTAGAGTGGAGAAATCACAAAATATTTCCAGAGCAACTGTCTATATGATAACAGTATATCATATATAGTAAGATGTAATTAGTGCTGGGAATATAAATGTGAGTAGATAATGGTAAATTTCAATTTCAAGCATAAAGTTGCTTATAGGCAAGTTATATCAGATTTTAAATATGTATTGTGTCCCTAGGTGACAGGGTTGATATAAGTGTCATAGAGGTTCTTCTAAGACTTGTACGTGGCCTGTAATAGCAATTCTCAGAAGGATAAGGCTGATATTGATAGGTGTAGGAGGATCTGGATTTGGGGGGGGGGGGGATAAATGATAGCAGGGTAAGAGTGTTGATACAATCTTATTGCCATGTGTTGTAGGGGCTTATGGTCTATGTGATGTTAAGTTGTGGTGATTAGAATATGCATCTCCTTTTGAGGAGATATGAATAGGGTAGTAAGTGTAGTGGAGGTAATATAAAAAAGAAAAGAAAAGAAAAGAAAAAAAGGCGGGAAAAGTTACCACCGTCAGCCAGTTGATATGCCATTTTTTTCCTATAATAATTTTTACTCAAGCATGAAGACAAATGCTTGCTATAATATATCTTTGAAGATATTATTTTTACAATTGCCTGCTGGCCATGAAGCTGTAAAACCAGTTTGCCATGACATAAACATTTTTATTTAGGATGAAGCATAATTTTAATTTACAAATTATTAAGGATGCACATTTTTGAGAAAGCACTTACTAAAAAATGACTTTGTGCCAAATGAGAAAAAGCTGTCTATCCTTCACTTCTCAACACTGCATGGCCTTTGAACTTAGGTCAGCTGGCTTAGAAGGGCCATTATGTACTATTCCCCCTCACCATAAAAGGATGGATTCCCAGCACCAATTGTCAGTGTATGTTGGAGTAGTTTAGGGATAGCTGACAGTCTATGTAGGTGAAATGCTATACAGCACTCATCTGTGTTATACTGAGATAAATTACTGTGGATTGCAGTATAGTGGGCTACATTTTCTTTTGTACCCCCTGTTTACAGTTCAGAGACCCAGTATTGTTTTTTAGGACTATCTTTTTCTGTACATCAGCAAAAAAATACTTGCTGTTTAACTGCTGGGTCTTTCTTTGATTTTTTTCATTGCCTTGTTTCATTTTTTTTTTGTTTCTTGTTTTTATTTTCTTTTATTTTGAATTTATCCATATTTATTCATTTTTTGGTAGGTAAAAAAAGTTGGGCATTTCGTTTTTTAGGGCTTATTTTTTAAGATGAGGTATATTTTATTTTATTTTGGAATTCACATTGCTCACGTGTTGCCAAGTCTGCCCCTTGTTTGCAGGGTATCAACACATACTTGTTTAATACAGTATTATGCACCAAAAGCATATTTCCCAATTTTCATAGGTGCTGTTAAATATAGGCAAACTCCTTTTCTAAAAATGTGAGGCAGGAATAAAGGTAGAGACACAGGTTTTGCATATGGTGGTGGTAGGGGTAAGCAGGTTCTGCAGGACAAATTGGTGCTCAGGTCACAGCATCCATGCTATACCGCCACAAAATGCAGAGGAGGTAGTTAAATGGATGACAAATCCTTCCTTTTCTTCTTGCTCCTAAGTGCAGAGTAGCCAGTTGTCTGCAGTCACTGCTAATGTGCCCTATTCTCCCTCCTCCTGATTTGTTTATCCTGCCATAGCCCAGCAAACTGGTAATGAGTGGTTGGCAAAATTGTTTATCACACAATCACTAACTTGCTGCAGGAGAATGATTTTAGTACCAGGACCAGAGCGGGAGGACACATTAGACAGGGAGCGACAAGAGGCAGTGATATTTCAGTGCCTGAAGCTTATTGCCAAGTGGTGGCTCCATTGATGAGGAAGGGGTGGATGATGAGGTGGCAGACTATCCATGGGTGCCAATGATTGGCAATGAGAAAACATTTGACAGAGAGGCATAACAGCAGTGAGAGAGGATTTTTTCCAGGGGAAGGGACAGCTTGCAGAGGACTTGAGGGAGAAAATGTCCTAATTTATTTGACTGGATTGGAGATTTAAGCAAAATAAGAAATAGTCATCCAGATATATATAGTTATTCCAATATGAACCTGGATAAATTATGTATACAAAGAGTTTAGAGGGCCTCAATAAGGCCCCCTGCTGACAGACACTTCACTTCTCCTGTCAATATCCTGTTTAATTTACATCTGCTGTTTTGTCTAGCATACTTCAATCTCCATCATTAAGCCTGGATGAAAGGGGTTGTTTTGAGGCCCCCACAATGTGTTGGCTCCATCTTTTATCTGAATTCATATTGTAATAAATATATACCTCTACAATTAACTCCTGGTGTGGTGCTGTGATCTCACATCATTCAGGCACAAGCCCAAGAAACTGTGGATATCCTATACTAACAGGGTAACCATAAGGCTTCAGCACCAATTTTCCCACTTTCCCAAGTCTAATTTATTTGACAGGATTGTTTTACAGGAACAGGCCACTGCTATCCTTAGGGCTGGTCTTCTGCGGACAGCATGGTTGTGGTCTATAATGTCTGCCTGCAGCATATCAGCGGTGGTAGCCAAGATACCTAGCCATTTGGGTACCTTGATGAAGCATATGGCTCTGCACCACTTTGAGATTAGCACCTTGTTGAGACAAGTTGGCAGCAAAATTCTGCACTCCTCCTCCTTCTCACTCTTCACTTTCCATATTCCTCCTCCACAAAACACTGTTGCTGCATCGGCTGCAACCTCTGCTGCCTTGGCTGCAACCTCTGCTGTCTCTAGTGACAGTAAGAGAAGTCTCACAAAGGGGTTCAGAGGCTAATGCTGGATACACAGACAGTTTTTTTCATTCAACTAGTGCATTGAAGAAAAAAAAAAAGTTACAGATTCCTGCATCAACACAAGCGATGATGATGCAGGGCTCTCTCCAGCTGAGATTCCCCCCAGAATACACTGATCAGCACTCACAGCTATCTGCTGCAGGTGCTGATCAAATGCAGGTTTTCTAGGATGACCTTCGGTTTCTGTTGAACAGACAGCTGTATACACAATTTCTGGCCCCTGTGTGCTGGGCCAAGTGAGTTACAGGGGCCACACTGATGATGGTCAAGCAAAAGCTTGTTGAGGACAGTGTTTTCCCCAATGACACTGAGGCTTGGGGTCCTCTGCTATAGGCAATGTGTGGCAAATAGGGTGTTTAATGCTCAGGTTCCTGTGTAAGGACCCCAGGATTTGGATCATCAAAGAGGGGGGCAACTACTGGGTGGCCACCCTATTAGGTCCCCACTAGAAAGGTAAAATGGCCAATCTCCTGCCACTCTCCCAGGGGGAGCCTAAAATGGGGAACCTTAAAAAGGTGCTATGTAAGAACCTTTTTGACACATCTCATGACAGTAGGATCCTCTGATTACCAATGTGCCTCTAGTCATTTTATCCCTGAAAGGTTGCAGTGGCTGCCACAGAGCTGCTTTTAAGAATTTTTTCTTAAACAATGGCTTCCAGGCCCAGCTGATTGAAGGCAGTGCTAACAAGCAGTGCCTGAATTTCATGATTGCTGACTACATTGGGTCCAGGGCTGATGGTAACATACACAGAAGTGAGGACTCTGTAGACTATTGGGTGTCCAGGCTGGGCCATTGACTGGAGCTTGTACAGTAAGCGCTGTAGCTTTTGGCTTGCCCTCAAACCAGTGAGCTGTCTGAAAAGGCCATCGGCATAGCAGGAGGTGATTTTCGTTAAAATTAACCAGTCTTCCAAAACTAGTGACTACAAAACTGCTACTGCTGATGCTACAGACTAAATTTTTAATTGTTGACAAGTGCTCCCCCAAAAATAATTCTTGTCATCATTACCAGCTTCTGTGTTAGCAGGCTGTTTATACTGAAATAGGGGCAACATCCATTCTCATATATCATACTGTGATCAGTAGCTTTGACACTAGGTGGTAATGTTTATTGCTTGCATAATGTAATGTTCTTCTTAGTGGAACTACAAGGTTATGATATCATTTCTGTCTCTCTGTTCCTGTTATTTTCCAATAAAACAACACCATCTTGACTGGTAAGAGCCATATCTACAGCTGCATACCAACACGTCATGGGTTCAGCTACAGCCTCAGTACTAAATGCTGCATATACAGATATAGCATCTGAGTGTCAGCAAAACAGTCTCTAAAAAACAAAAAGGTCAGAAAACATACAGTACTGTTGTGGCCACAAATATTGGTACCCATACATTTCTGTCAGATAATGCACCACTTTGCCCAGAAAATTGTTGCAATTACAAATGTCTAGGCATTCTCATGTTTATTTCTTTTGTTTGTATTGGTATGACATAAAAAAATGGGAGAAAAAAAGCCATATCTGACACATTCCATGCAAAACCCCCAAAATGGACAGTAGAAAATTACTGGCACCTACTTAAAATTATAAGAAATAATTGCATTTCAAGTTTGTGTTGCTCCTGAAATTTGTAATTAAACTCACCTGTATCAATTAACAGGTCTTAATGTTACTGTGTCCACTGTGCACAACATTGTCAAGAGGTTTACAGCCCATGACACTGTAGATAATCTCAGAGCTAACAATCAGAGCTACTGATCACAGCATGATATATGAGAATGGATGTTGCACCTATTTCTGTATAAACAGCCTGCTAACAACAGAAGCTGGTAATGGTGGCAATAATCATTTTGTGTGGTGCATTATCTGATAGAAATGCAGAGGTGCCTATATTTTGGTCATGACTGTGTATGGTGGCTACTAACAAACCTTGATCAAAGTTAATTTGACAAACCAGGATTACCATGGTGCTGATAAGAGAGGATACATAGAAGTGTACACAATCCAGACCAAACCAACCTACAGATGAATGAGCAGAAAAGGATAAAAAGTTCAAAGTACTATATCCGTGAGCATAGATGATAACCAAGTTGTGTACATATGCAAATGTGAAACTGCAAAAGAAATGTGGCAAAAGCTTCAGAAAGTACACCAGAGCAAATCTTAGCCATAAACTGTACTTGATTAGAACGTTATTCTGCTATACTATCAGAACACGTTAATGAAAGGCCAGCACATGCAGGATAATATAGGATGTACCGTAGGAATGGTAGAAAGGAAAATAAATAAAAGAATTTCACAAAGCAGAAATACTCATAAAGGAATCCTCATACTAGCTAAAAGAAGAAAAAAATCACATAAGAACTGTATCAACTGAAGTACAGTGAGGTAGAAAAACATTTGAACTGGTTTCACACGTGGCATTGTTGTCATGGACAAACGAATCCTGAAACTAAAAAGAAACCAGTTGGTGATCAGCATGCCAGTGGCATTAAAATAAGTCCATGAAGGCGCATGCACGGGCTTCAGAAGGATTGCTGCTTTCTTCTTTCTCTGTCTTTTTCTGTGTTCAGGGCAATGTCCTGTAGCCTGGTAAGGCTGAACACTCAGTTCTTCCTACATGGAAGATAAATATATTTGAAATATATTTTAAAAATGTTCTTCCCAAATATATTGACATATATTTGAAATGCTACAATTTTGGCCATATTCAATATATTTCAAAATATATTTCAATAAATATACATATATATACTGTATGTTGAAATTAGTTTTTATTACAAAATATATGAAAAATATTTTTTAAAATACATTTCAAATATACTGTATGTCTTTAAAAATACAAATCTACATGTTTGGAATTCTTTTACAAATGTATGTAAAAATATATGTTAAAATTACTTTTTTATATGTTAAAAAAATCTGAATAAGGCGGCGAGTGAGAGTGAGAAGTAAGCACTCTCCGGCAGCCAGCCTCCTATCCTTCAGACACTGCCCTCACAAAGCCATCAAGGATACCCGAAGAAACCTACTGGTGAGAGGGGGGGTCTCGGTGGAGGAGTAGTGGCCCGAGCAAGGTGAAGGGGTGACGAGGCTTCCTTTGGGTCTGCTGCAGCGGGATTACTGTGGTCCCTGGACGGAGCGGCGGGCTACTTGGAGACAGAGGGACGCGGTGACAGCCACGTGACCAGCCGCAAAGGAGCGCTGGGAGGAGGAGAAGTCGACTGGCGTTTCACAGGCAGAGAGCGACGCCGGTCATTTCCCTGTGAACACGGGGCTTGTGGGACACGAGACGAGACCCAGTGAGAGGAATCTCCCCCTAAGTGTGGAAACAGCATTGGGAAGCATAGCCCCAGAAGGAAAAGCCTGAAGCCACCTCACGGAAGAGAGGAGACGAGGGGAAGGTGAGTGAGAGCGGCTGGGCTTGATGTACTGTACGGAGTGATCAATTCATAATGTGAAATTAAAGGGGGAGATCCCCACCCCCAGGGGGTCTGAAAGAAGGAGAAGACAAAGTGTTGTGGCGCAGGTCCCAGAAGAAATAGAATTTAAGCAATGGGGGAATTAAAGGGACTAACGGTACAATAAAATAATTAAATCCTCCCCAGCGCTTGGATAAGGGAATTAAGCCTTATTGATGGCATGAAAAATAAAATTGCCAAAGAAAGCGGGCCCAAGGATTCCCAATCAGGTATGATTAAAAAATATACCTCACAGGGAAATGTGACCCCAGAAAGACCACAAGGAATAAGTGAAAGGAGTGAGATGGAAATCAGCATGGAAAACAGCCCTAGACTATCACTAGGAATGGTTAACAGCAGTCAGCAAATGATAGACAGAATGGAGGTGGGAGAACAAGAAAAGGAATTACAACTGCCAAATAAAAAAGAAATAGCAGAAATCTTGAAAAATCTTGAAAAATCAATAAAAAAAGAGATAATACAGAAAGATCTGGCGCAAATGTTATCTAGAGTGGAAGAGACAGAGGAAAAAGTAAAAAAACACGCCCAAATTATCTTGAATTAGAAAAACGGACAATAGAAATGAGAAAAGAACAAAGAAATCTGCTTTATAAAATGGAGGATCAAGAAAATAGGGATAAGAGATGTAATCTAAGGATACGAGGAGTAGCAGAGATTTCACAAGGGGAAGACCTAATGGGAATAACATGTAAAATGTTGAACACTATAATTGACAGATCTGCATTAGAGACTCTTAAATCAGATGGTGTTTACAGAATAGGAAAGTTCCAACAAGAAAGGGGTAAAGAAAAACCTAGAGATATAATTGTGCAATTCCATAATTATGGGGATAAAGAAGAGATATGGAAGAAGATCCAAGGAAGAACAATTATTAAGTATGGAGCAATAAATATCCAGATTTTTGCAGATTTAGCAGCTGGGACACTGACAAGAAGGAGATCTCTGAAACCATTATTAGAGCAGATGAAGAAGCAAAATGTGTAATATAGTAGATGGTGTCTAATCGGATGGAAAAATGGAGTCACAGCAAGTTTGAGATTTCCTGAAGATATGAGAGACTTTTGTGAGAGACTTGAATTGCAGAGAATGGAGATACCTGGGTGGGAAGAGGAGGAAGGAGAGATATGGGCTATTGAAAAAGAGGAATGGTATCCAGTTAGAAGGAGACATAGAGAGTAGAGAAGGGGGGAGGGAGTGAGAGGGGAAGTGTAGGGGGGGGTCTTTTTTTTTTTTTTCTTCCCCCAGTCTCTCTTTCCCTCCAACCCTCCCACTCGGATGGCTTGCGGGAGACCTATTGGATTAGAGAATGGAGGGACACTGAGGAGGATGGGGGGGCTGGTGAGTCGTACATGGGCGGAGCATCACCTCAAGGTTTGAATCTAAAGTGGGATTAGGTCCACAAATGATTTGTAGGCAAAGTACCAGCCTAAAAGAGGGGAGGGTGGGTACTGGGGAAGGGATAGGGGAGGAGCGGCGGATGGGAGGGTGAGGGGGAGGGAAGAGAGGGGGTGGGGGGGGTGAAGGGTATGGGGAGAGGGTAGGTTGGTTAAGACTCTGCGACATAGTAGGAGGTACATTAGTATGGAGAAGATATGGAAAAGAGAGGAGGAGAGAGGGGACGGAGGAGAGGAGAGTAAGGAAGAATGGAAGAGATACAGTTTGTAACTTACAATGTTAATGGATTAAACAGCCCCGGGAAGAAATTTAGGTTATTTAAGGAGCTTCAGCACAGATTGTCTTCAGTGGTTTTCTTACAGGAGACACATTTGGGGAGAGAAACATATGTGAAATTCAATTCTAGATACTATCTAGCGTGGTTCTATGCAGATTGCCCAAATATAAGAACTAAGGGAGCGGCAATAGGATTCGCAAAAAATATAAGGTTTGAGTTGGAGGACAGATTGGTAGATCCTGAAGGGAGATTTCTGTTTTTAAAGGGTAGATTACTGGAAATAGATTGTACATTAGCAAATATTTATTGTCCAAATAAGAAATCGGAGATATTCTTAAAAAAAATAATGAATTTCAAAAAAGGTGGTTTGATTGTGGCGGGAGATTTCAGTCTGTGCATGGATCCGCAGATAGATATGACATCTCCTGTGCAAGGGGAGGAGAGTAAGTCTCTGAGATCCTTGAAGAAGATGATATTTCAGTGTCAGCTTGTGGATATATGGAGAATTAAGCATATGAAGGACAGAGATTATAAATTTTTCTCACATGCACACGAGATGTACTCAAGATTGGATTATATATTGTTGGAACCAGGGGCAAACTGACAACTCATGTGGCCCCCCGGGCAATAGGGGATCATGGGGCCCCTGTGTCCTCACCAACACCCAAAAAAGCCTATGAAAAAGCCAATGAAATGTACCAGGGGCATCTCATGGGGCCCCCTACTGACCCTGGGCCCTCGGGCACTTCCCGAGTGTTCAAATGATCAGTCCGCCCCTGGTTGGAACATCGACTTATAGAGTCTCTGGTCAAAGTAAAAATAGAAGTAATGTCAATATCGGACAATGCTCCTATTACAATGAAATTAATATGGGGAAAGGAGTTGAAAGGGGGAAAAGTATGGAGCTTAAATGAGACACTTCTCCTGGATCAAGAGACTGATCAAAGAATTAAAAAAGAAATAGAGCAATTTTTTGAGGAAAATGATACAGGAGATGTGTCTGTAGCAACAGTGAGGGAGGCTCACAAGGCTTATATTAGAGGAATCCTTATTGCGATTGGAGCAAAGTAGAAAAGGGAAAGAAGAGAAAAAATTATTGGGCTCTTCAAGGAACTCTGAACTTGAACAGACGCATAAAAGTAGAGTAAAAAAGAGATAATGCAGAGGGTAATAAATAAAAAAGAACTAAATAATTTTCTGGCAGAAGAAAAGAGAAGAGCATTTAATAAAATGATAAGTGAGAGGTATAGATGGGGAGATAGGCCAGGAAAGTATTTAATGAGGGCTCAGAGGAAAAAAAAATCTTCAAACTATATAGAAAAAATAAGAGACCCCCAAAGGAGAATTAGTATATTCAACCAAAGACATTGCTTGGGTGTTTAAAGAATATTATAGTAATTTATATAATATTACTCCCCATAATTCTACAAATATTGATGGAATAGGAAAAGTAGAAAAAAGACGGACATATTTAAAAAATGCAGGATTACCGAAAATAAGTGAGGTGCAATTGAATTCCCTAGAATCAGAAATACCGCAGGAGGAAATACAATTAGCATTAAAAAGTACCATGGTTGGGAAAAGCCCAGGGCCAGATGGATATACGGTGAGGTATTATAAAAAATATAAAGAACTATTAGTACCTAAATTAAGGATATATATGAACGCATGGGGGGGGAGAAATGGAAATGAAGGGGGAATCCCTACAAGCACATGTAGTTCTCATTCATAAAGAAGAAAAAGATGTCACTCAATGTTCAAGCTATAGACCAATTTCTTTACTGAACACAGATACTAAATTATATGCAAAAGTTCTGGAAAATAGGTTGAAAGACCTAATGCCTGAATGGATACATATAGATCAAGTGGGCTTTGTTCCAGGGAGAGAGGGTAGAGATAACGGTTTGAGATCCTTGTTCCTCATCCTTAAAAGCAGAAAAGAGAAAACCCCTGTGGTGGTGCTCTTGATCGATGCCAAAAAGGCTTTTGATAGGGTAGACTGGGGATATATGATGGATACACTGGAAGTACTAGAGATGGGAGTTAGAATGATAAAATGGATAAGGAAGTTATATAGTGTATCCTCTGCAGCAATCATGGTCAATGGGGATTTAGCAGAGTATTTCGGGATGCTAAATGGAACAAGACAGGGATGCCCTCTGTCTCCACTATTACATGTTTTGTCATTAGAATCTCTATTGTCTACAATAAGAAATAATGCGGATATAAGGGGAATACGGATAGGAGACACAGAGCATAAGGTGGCAGCTTATGCGGATTATATGTTGTTTTATGTAGGGAGCCCTAGGATAACATTACCAAACTTAATGAAATCACTGAAAGTGTATGGGGAGATATCAAACTTAAAAATGAATCCAACAAAAACATACAACAGATTTTAAATATAAACCTTCCAAATAGAGAGAAAAATAAGATACAAGAGGAATTTCCCTTCGTCTGGAGAGAAAAAGAATTAAATATCTAGGAATAAAATTAACTGCCTCCTCCAAGAATTTATATAAAGTAAACTATATTCCATTGTTAAATGAGATTAAGGATAAACTAAGGAAATTAGGAGGGGGAACCCCGTCATGGAAAGGTTGTATAAATTTGATAAAAATGGTGATTGTTCCAAAAATCTTATATAAGTTTCAAATGATACCAATTAAACTTCCAGAAGAATATTTTAAAATAATGAAAAAAATGAGAACAAGATATATTTCTGCTATCTCTGGGTAAATGCTGCTATCTGCTCTCCACTCTAAACTATAACAATGCATAGACTCTTGCTATCTCTGGGTAAATGCTGCTATCTGCTCTCCACTCTAAACTACAACAACGCATGGACTCCTGTTAATTTCTGAACAAATAGTGTATATATATTTTGTCTATGTTGATTAGTTCTCACCTCTTGCTGCACTCTTTTTATGACTGTGGCCTGTGTCTGGTCTGTGTTTGAGAAATATCCCACCCTATTCATGTGATCCTTATCAGTTCCTATTTGGGGTGAAGAAGAGTGCTCATTTGACCATCTCCCTATAAATTTAGATCAACTCATGGGGGCTTGGTCCCAGATCGGGGGGGCATAGTCACAGATGGGGTGCTGCTTTTGCGTGAGTGCTGTTTTTGATGGAGTGCGGAGACGCAGTTAAACACAGCAGTTTAACTAAAGCAGGATAACTCAAGCAGCAGGAAGATACAACAACAAGAAACTCTACTGCATGCTGGACAGACTGCAAGCAAACACCCTGTGAAACATCTCTTACAAGTCTGAGTCCCACTCCGTGAACTTTTTAATATGTCCCCTCCACTCCTCCTTTTCATATTACTATCCTGCGTTCCCAAAATCTCCTTTCTTTACCCCTCTGCTCCACCCCAAAACTTGTACATCTCACCCTCACTGCTACCATCTCCCTACTACTGTTATCATACCCTCCTGCTGATACTTCACTCTCCTACTACTGACCCAAACACCAGGACTGGAAGGCATGTGCACTCATCTACATCCTGCTCCCATGTTACTTTCCTCACCCTTCTTCTTCTCCTAACCTCTGGGGATATCTCCCCAAACCCTGGTCCTCCAGTATCTCACCTCCACACCAGGCATCCTCTTTTTTCAGGGAATAGCCGCAATCCCCTCAATTTAATATCAGTCTTCGTGCTCCCAAAAACCACCCTCCCTTTTTCATGTGCGCTATGGAATACCCGCATTGTCTGTAATAAGCTCACCTCTGTCAATGGCCTTTTTGTCTCCCACTCCCTTAATCTACTAGCTATTACAGAAACCTGGCTTCAAGCAGCAAATTCTGCTTCTCCCGCAGCACTGTCCTATGGAGGCCTCCTCTGGACCCACTCACCCAGACCAGTGGTCGGAAAGGTGGTGGAGTTGGTTTGCTTCTATCCCCACTGAGCACCTTTCAAGTCCTCCCTAACCCTCCCTCTCTATCCTTCTCTTCCTTCGAGACTCACTGCATCCGGCTGTTTTCTCCCATTTCTCTGAGGAGTTCAGTGATCTATCGGCCTCCTGGACCGGTGTCCCACTTTCTTGATGAATTCTCCACCTGGCTACCCTACTTTCTCTCCTCTGAACTACCCACTACAATTTTAACATCCCTATTAATGTCAACAACCCGGCTACATCCCAACTCTTCAATCTAACCTCATCTTTTGCATTAGCACAATGTATACAGTCCTCCACTCACTCTGATGAGAATATATTAGACCTTGTTTTCTCCCGTCTTTGCACTCCCTACAACCTCACAAACACCCCCTTTCCTCTCTCTGATCACAATCTCATCACCTTCACAGTGTCCTCGTCTTCAAACACCTATCCCTCCAAGCAGCAAACAATTACCCGCAGAAACCTTCACAACTTGAACCCTGCTCCTTTCCACTCTGCAACTGACCGCCTCTATGACAGAATCTCTCCCCTGTCCTGCCCTGACCTGGCCACTGCTGTCTACAATAGTTCGCTTTCATCCACATTAGACTCACTTGCTCCTCTAACAACACAAAGCATCAGGCCCCGACAATTACAACCTTGGCAGACTGACGACACCAGAAATCTTAAACGACATAGTCGTGCGCTGGAGCGATTGTGACATAAAACCAAATCTCAACAAGCATTCACCCAATATAAATCTGCATTCTTAATATACAATTCCTCCCTTCATGCTGCCAAACAAGCCTACTTTGTCACTCTTATTAATACCTTGTCATCCAGTCCTCGTCATCTCTTGTCTACTTTTTACTCTCTACTTTCTCCACCTCCACCTCCACCCAGTACCTCACTCACTGGTCACGAGATTGCAAATCATTTCAAAAACAAGATTGACGCAATTCGTAGGGGCATCGCCACTGCACAGACATCCATCCCACTTAGCATACCTTATACTAAACCTCCCTCAACACTTTCCTCTTTTGACCTTGCTACTACCGAAGAGGTCACTAAGGTTTTCTCAGAAGCCTGTCTCGCTACCTGCCCCCTGGATCTTGTCCCCTCACAACTACTATGGTCACCCTCTTCTTCCATCCTATGCTCCCTCACTCACATCTTCAATTTCTCCCTCTCTACTGGTGCCTTCCCCACCCCTCTAAAGCATGCACAGATCACTCCCATACTTAAAAAGCCCTCGCTGGATCCCACCAACCTGAACAACTTAAGACCCATCTCCCTGCTGCCGTTTACCTCTAAACTCTTAGAACGCTTAGTCTACATTCGCCTGAGCTCCCACCTTATCGACAACAACCTTCTGGACCCTTTACAGTCTGGCTTTCGCTCACTACACTCCACTGAAACTGCCCTACTAAAACTCACTAATGATCTAATAACTGCTAAAACCAATGGCCACTACTCCATACTCTTACTACTTGACCTCTCTGCGGCTTTTGATACAGTTGACCATCCCCTCCTCCTCAAAAAACCCCACTCTCTTGGCCTCAGAGACTCTGCTCTCTCCTGGTTCACCTCCTACCTATCGCAGCGCTCCTTCAGCATTACCTATAACTCTGCCTCCTCCTCTTCACTCCCTCTTTCTGTAAGGGTCCCTCAAGGTGCCGTCCTATGGCCCCTTCTCTTCTCTATCTACACCTCCTCCCTTGGTCACTTGATAAACTCCCATGGCTTTAAGTACCATCTCTATGCTGATGACACACAAATCTATCTTTCTACCCCTCACCTCACCCCTTCAGTCTCCTCTCGCATTACTAACCTACTAAGTGACATATCGGCATGGATGTCACTCCACTTCCTCAAACTCAATCTTTCCAAAACTGAGCTCTTAGTATTCCCCCCAGCCCGTGCCCCCCCCCCCTGACTTCTCCATCAAGATCAATAATACAACAATCAGTCCCTCCCCTCATTCCAGGGAACTAGGTGTAATCCTAGACTCCCATCTGTCCTTTCAGCCCCAAATCCAATCACTGTCCAAATCTTGTAGACTTCACCTCCGCAACATCTCCAAGATACGTTATGTTCCAGGCTCATGTACAATACAGTTCAGAACAAAATACAGAGAGAATAAAATGCACTTTATGTGAAAGAAGCATGCTTTTTGATTATGCCACCAACATACTGGAGAAAGGCAATTAGGACAGTGTTCTCTCCAAAACAGCTTACTTGAAAAATTAACATCATATGGGGAAACTCCATATGATGTAAGGAGTGAAAAGAAGTCTAGCCTGAAACATATCAAAGTCTTTGAAAGCAAAGCATACGCACATATTCCTAAAGAAAAGCGTACAGAATGGGAACCTGTCAGTTGTAGTAATTATCAGAAGGATTATAGAATTTTGGAATACTAAATTCTGGCAACTTAAAGGTAACAATCAGCATAAGTGTAATTATTAATGAAACCTTATAGCTGGTCAAACACTATGACTAATATTTTTTAAGAATGTTCTTTCAACTTTCTAATTGGCGGTGTGGTCAAATCGTTGTTCTTTTCCAACCTCAGTGATAAAAAAAATTCAGAGGAGCGGGATAGAATTTTTTTCTCGAATGAATGACTTTCTAACAGTGGAATGTGGCTTTTGTTTGGCAAATCCTATTCACTCCAAAACTGAACGTTAAAAGCAAACATTTTGTAAGTACCTTTGAATGATATTCATCATGCCATTGATTGTATTGTGAGAATTTTCATATGAATATTTGTATGACTGTTCATGTAGTGCAGACCCCAAGCTGGTCTGCTATTTTGTCACAGGTTCTATTCTCTCTTGAGTGCATGGCTGCCAGGCACACAGTAGCTTTCCAGTCACTCAACACAATAACCAGGCTGCAAGTGTCTTTTTGAAGTGACTGCTGGTTAAACTTGGTTGGAGGTGTAGGGTGAGCTATGGGATACTCCAACTTTAGTGCAAACTGTAACAGAGGACAATCTCTGGTAGTAGCTAAACTTCTCAGGATGGACCTCTTTGCGATAGGAGATAGTGGACATACAGCTCAGAGAACTCTAGTCTGGGGACTCAGCAACTCTAGTCAGTGCCAGGAATAAGCAGCAACAGTCTCTCTAGGATCTATCTCACTCTCTCTCTCAGACTTTCTCCAAACTGTTCTCAGCAGCTATAGTGATGAACACCCCAGATCTCTCTGTGCTGGGACCTCATTGAAACTCCTGTAGTCTTCAGCTAACCTGTCCAGAAGGGCAGGAGCTCTTCAATCTGGGTTGTCTCCTTCAGGACAAGGACCCTGCTGTTCCGGGCCCCAGACTTTTATACAAACATCAGCCTTCTGCTGGTCATCCCCTTGATGTAGTTTGATGAACTCCTCTAAATCAAATCATCTAATCTCTAATTAGGAATTTGGATTTAACACTACTAACATACTGGGTACCCAGCTTTTATGAAAATATAAAACTGACCAAACTACGAAACACTATGCCTTCAGCTATTAAAATATTTAAGGGTGCGTTCACCTTAAAGTGATATTTGTTTTTGGTAAATACTTAAATTTACCAGTTTCCCTTATCTCCCAGGAATTACAGTCATCAGATATCCCCTTTTGTCTTCATACATGCAATTAATAGAGGACACTACCTTACTTGGTTTGGTGAGATCTTGCTGCTGGACTCACCAAAAGTTATAAGACGCAAGCAGCATGCATGTGACTCTGAATACAGTCAAAATACCTTATTTGTGTGGACTAACCTTTTAATATTGAACACTAAACAGCAGAGTAAAAACCGTGGTTTAGTTTCCAGACAGACAGCATCACCTAATAAAAGTTATTGTATGATATATCCCAAACATTCAAACCTAACCAAAAAAACACAAAGAATGAGAATAGGAGATATTGGGGGAGATTTACTAAAGATGGTGCACACAGAATCTGGTGCAGCTGTGTATAGCAACCAATCAGCTTCTAACTTCAGCTTGTTCAGTTAAAGTGTTACTAAACCCACAACAGTAAAATCAGTCTATATATGCAGTAAAGCATGCTTGTCATACTCACTGTGGAACCTAAGCAATTAATCCTCTGCATTGTGTAAAAATGCTGTTTGATCCTGACTTCTCTGATCCTCCCCTTCTTCCAGTGTCCCCCTCTTATCTCCTGATAAAACATATCATGTGGAGACACTCTGCACATGTTCAGTTTAGTGTGTATTGCTAGAGAGGTTTTTCTTTTTTCTTGCATGCATGCGATCAGCACAGGGTCAATTAGCACGGTCCAGACAGAGGTCAGGGGTTTTGCATCCTCCTAGAGCAGAAAGAAAACTCTTCCTAAAAGCCTTAACCAGTGCTCGGCTGAACACTGATAGAAGTCTCGACTGCTCTAACTGCTGATGAGAAAAGGTATTTAGCAGTTTATATTTTCTAAAATAATTGCATTTCCATGTAGTATATACTGTGGGAGACCAGATATAGTGAATGCAGGGTCCTGGGTTTAGTAACACTATAAGCTTTGACAATAAAACCTGGAAGCTGATTGGTTACAATGCACAGCTGAACCATATCCTGTGTGCACCAGTTTTAGTGACTCTCCCCCAATGTGTACAAACTACCGTATTTATTGACATCAGACCAAGGGAAAATGGGAAAATGCAGACTATCAATTGTGATAAATAAACTTTCCAAAAATGTACTCTAATGATATTCTGCCTAATCTGCTTAGCAACATTCAACACAGTTGTTTTTTTATATCTTTTTTCCTTAAGTGTGTTCAATAAAACATTTCACTGATAGAAATCACCTCTCTGCTTCAGACGTTCACTAGCTCAATGCCCTAAGTATAGATTTTGTTATTGGGATACATTGAGGGTTGGTGGGAATGAATATCCATATGCTTGTGAATCTGCATGGTTGGAGTCAAATCTGACTTCACCAAATTTGGCTTGCTCATTCCTAAATAACAGCACTTTAAAATAAAGGTGATTATTTGAATTTCTCTTCACATATTACTTTCAACTCTAATGGCAGATTTCTGTTAATTCATTGATTTTACCATGTAAGAAAATGTTTTGTTACCTTATGTCTTGTCCTTGTTAAAGCTGGATATAGACTTTAATAAGCAACATCGCAGGAATGCATATTCATATTGTATAACTCTACATGCCAAATTTATTCCTGGCAGGCACCCTTGATAATTCGGGGGGAGTGATAACTTTTTAAATAATAATGACAGAAAGAAACAGGTGACAGTCACCTGAAGTATATGGCCATCTTTACCCAGTTCCCTGAATGGGAAGATCACTTGCCTCACCATACTGATGAAATGTGGCATGCTCACTGTGTTCTTGTTTTAATGTACAATTAACAGATCTTTTTGTAGATAGCAGATATATTCAATGCCTTTGATTACCCTGTTTCTCATTAATCCAAATATCAGAAGCAAATACATTCTTCCTGGACTGGCAAACTATTATGTCATGAACTGATTACATTTCTCAATCCTAGAACTACAAGACCAGAATACGACCAAAAGTGTACATATAAGAGATCATTCTGCAAGACAATGTTGACATTCAATAAGATGTTTTTACTGCATACACAATAATTCAAAAACTTTAAATACCCTTGTCATTTCCTCCTTGACAATTAGTCAGTGTGTCACAAAGTATGGGAGTGTTTTGTAAAATATTTGGAAAAGTAAATTACTTCCTTGTATTAATATTCAACCCTATTGGGTCAATTCATGGAAGCTGGTATTTTATTATAAGTTGAAGCACATAAATTTACACCCCCCTTGGCATGTAGTCCCACCTTACTAGTTAATTTTCATGCTTTCAAATCCTTGGTCCTGCGTGGGTACCTCCATCCCCTCACGAGCAGTCAGAGAGAGAAAGGGACGTATATCACCAACATAGCTATGTTGGCTTGATAATTAATTTTTTTAAATCCCTGGGGGCATTATATAGCTTGCCAATGTATTTACATTTTGCACATTCCTAAAATTTGTGAAATCCCATCGGTTTTTCACTCTCTGACTGCATGCTTCTCTGACAGATTTACTGTTCACTTTTTAGGTCAGAAAACCATGGGTATTTGATCTCATGAAAGAGATTGCAGGGTTGGATTAGGATTTCATGGCTTGCCAGCAAAGCAAATTTTGGTTATTCTCTCTAAAAAGAATAAAAAACATGCATGTGTATAGACTACTACATTAACTGCTGTTTATACATACATTTCTCACTAAAGGAAAACATTTCTTTAAAGGTTATTCATTCTCTCCGAATTTAAAGTGGTTGTAAACCCTTACATATACCTAGTGAAGTGATTAGCCTCAGTTGATACACAGAGATAAAACAAATCTTCATACACAAGTTGTACCTGTCTATCTGTTGCAATTTCTTCTCTACAGCCATTAAAAGTGCGTGATTTATAAAGCTTGTCTGAGAGTTCAGAAAACAGGGGGCAGGGATCTGAACTAACACACTTCAGAGTTCAGTCAGGTGAGCTCTGAAAGCTGATTGAAGGGAAAAGACACACGTCCCTTCACACAGCTCACATGAACAGAGCTGAGGCTGTCAATCTGCTGGAGGTCCCTCACTGTCACAGTTTTTCTCCTGGTGTCAGGAAAATTTGCAAGAAGTGACTCATGCTGATAGCAGAGGAACAAAGCAGCAGACATAAATGACACTTAGTGCTCTTAATTGAGACAAGTACACACTATAGAGGGATATGCTATGTTCATATTTCATGCCTGAGCCTTACAACCACTTTAAAGTAAAACTTGTAATACTTGGATGGTAGAAAATTACACAAATTAAGGGTTTATGAAGACAAAACTGAGCATCTTGAGCAAATCATCCCGATATGGTCTATATTTAACCGATTCTGCACCACCCTATACCAGAAATACTATTACAGGGTGGCACGGGTGCGCAAAATCACGTATATATATATATACGTGACTTTGCAGTTTCTGGGTAGGGGGGCGCATGCTCCCTACGTGCGCTGCCGTTTGCAGCCTCGGCTGTCAATCACTGGGTCCCGGCTGGTGATTCCTCGCCGGCATCCGGTGATCGCCGAGTATCTCCGATGGGGGAGAGACCTGTGTATAAACAACAGAGATCTCTCCCCTGTCAGCTCCTGCAGACTTCTTTGTATGGCTCTGCATAGTGTAAAGCACACTGTGAAACATCACACAACACACAGTTAACCCTTTGATCATCCCACATGTTAACCCCTACCTGACCATTGCCATTAGTACAGTGTCAGTGCTTTTTATTAGCACTGATCACTGTATTGGTGTCACTGGGGATGTCAGTGACACCAAGTCAGTTCCCCCCAGTGTCAGAATGCCTGCCGCAGTCCTGCTATATGTCGCTGATCGCCTCCATTACTAGTAAAAAAAATTCCAGTATGTATACCGCCATTTGTAAATGCTATAACTTTCACATAAACCAAATATTATACACTTATTGGGATTTTTTGTTTAGCAAAGACATGTAGCAGATTACATTTTGGCCTACATTTATGACGAAATGTGATTTTTTAAATTTTTGTACTGGACATCTTTAATAGCAAAAAGTCAAAAATATAGTTTTTTTCTCACAATTGTCATTTTTTTTTGTTTATAGCACCAAAAATAAAAAACGCACAGGCGATCAAATACCACTGAACAAAAGCTCTATTTGTGGGAAAAAAAGGACGTAAACTTCATTTGGGTGCAGTGTTTCATGGCCGTGCAATTGTCAGTTAAAGTAACACAGTGTCGTATCACAAAAATTGGCCTGGTCAGGAAGGGGGGTAAATCCTCTGGAGGGCAAGTGGTTAAACTATCAGCAACATATTTTAGTCTGAACATCCAATGGCATAAGTACTCACAGTTTTGATGAACCCTACACCAGTAGATATGTTTTCTGGAATCCATTACATGAGGAATAGCAGTGGGTGGTATCGACATCCTCCTACCAGACAACTTCAGTATACTGTAAACTTGCCCTGCAGATGAAAAGTATAACTTAGTATAGTAAGAATAATTTCCAAAATACTGTATATCACAAACATTAAGGCTGAAGTTTAATCCGCCGTTTTTTCCTCCCCTGTTTCCTCCTGGCCCCCTCATCAACATGTTAAACTGTAAAATAACACCCTTCTGTTTTCATTACATTCCTTATGTAGAGCCAATGACATAATTACTGGGTCTTTGTACCTCTGTTTGCAATGTGGGCAGATCAAGGCTGGTGAGGGGAGCCAGGAGGGTGTTGTACATAAATTCTGGAAAACAATGCAGTTCCCTGCCCCAGTACTCCACTCAAGAGTCTTCAGCCTTGGTGCAAGAAGTGGGCTTGCTCTTGGGAGAAATGTCATTCTAAGGAAGTGTGCATTCCCAGGCAGGCTGCATTTACACAGAGTCTGTCCTATGTAATGCTCACGTATGTTGCTGAGCCTCCATTATTAATAAAAAAAATGAAATCCAATTATGAAAATCCATTCTGACTTCTAAACCATACTGTGAGAAGCTTGCAGTGTGCAGTGAAAACAGAGTAAGCACTTTTAGTACAATAGAGGAGCCTGTTCAACTGTACAAGACTGTAGGTAAATCTGGAGCCAGGGGCAGACTGACCATTTGGGCACCCGGGCACTGCCCAAGGGCCCGGGGTCAGCAGGGGGCCCCATGAGATGCCCCTGGTACTTTTTATGGGCTTTTTTGGGTGTGGTTTGAGTGTGGGCAAGGACACAGGGGCCCCATGATTTCCTATTGCTCGGGGGCCCCATGAGTTGTCAGTCCACCCCTGGATGGAGATCAACTTTAAACCACCGAGTGCCTAAATACTAAAGCTCTAATGTAATAACCAAGTTTGGTAACCTCATTTCATTCTTTGACATAATGTCATCACTAGACCCAACAACACCATGGAAAGTATTAGCAGTTTTAGCTTTTATAAGGGCTTTTATAATAGCTGCCCTGATCAAAGGTCCTGCAATCAGATTAATGACTCAGGCCCCTTTCACATAAAGGGTCCAATCAGGTCTGCCTATCACTTTTTCAGGCAGACCTGATTGGACTCTTCATTCACCCTATGGACTGGTGGGTGTAAAGAGATTTGTGGATATGATTGGAGGGCAGTCTGTGGAGACTGCGGAGTCTGTTTGGGCCAGGCCTCCCATAGAGCAGAGCGTCCTCTATCCATGTCTGTTCTGCTTAAACTGGGCGGACACGGACCTGTCATCCGCCTGCTCTACTCTGATCAGTAGGGGATCATCAGACAGATCCCCTGCTGATCAAAACAGAGTCCACCCAATGTGAAAGGGGTCTAAAGGATATATTTTACATTTGTTAGGTAATGATAATCTCTTTAAACTTCTTCCATCAACATTCACTACAGCGTATGCTGCACATTATTGCTCTGGACCAACTTACTAATCAAGTCAATGGTGGACCATGATTGTACAATACATATCGATATGGCCTCTTGTAGTCCCCACCAGGGACGTATATGACAGTGTAACAATGCTGGAGTGCATATAGGTAATCGATCAATGTCACCCCAAACAGGATGTGCCTCAGCAGGAACTTTACTGGCAGGATCACCAGGTATTCTTTTTACTGAAAGCTGCATATTTGAAAACAGCTTTTAAAATTACATTAACATGCTAAAGCTAAAATTAAATTTTCATAACTGGGTTTGGGTATACTTCCGTGGTGAATTTCTCTGTAGTCAACAGCAACCAATTATAGCCCCACTGTCATTTTCCTAGTGCAAGACAAAGCATGAATAGAAGATTCTGATTATAGTTTTATGGCAAGAAAGGCTTTTCCACCTCCAAGTCATTTTATACAGAGATTCTCATGTAATCAGACTAGGATCATTTGCAAAAGGATATAGTAACAGTCAGTATATTACCTAAAATATTATACTGTATACCTTAAAAGAAAAAACAACATACTGTAATTAAGAACTGTTAAATTGTTTGTGAGTAATATGACAATATACTTTTCTTCCAAAAAACACATGGGGAGAGATTTACTAAAACTGGAGCACACAGAATCTGGTGCAGCTGTGTATAGTAACCAATTAGCTTCTAACTTCAGATTAAGCCTTGACAATAAATCCTGGAAGCTGATTGGCTACTATGCACAGCTGTTCCAGGTTCTGTGTGCTCCAGTTTAAGTAAATCCCCTCTATAGAGGTCTACATATGTTTTCAGGATTTAAATATTTTTTCCAATGAAATCTAAACTGTGATTGTTTTTTATATGAAAACATTAACAAACCAAACCAAACTAATAATTGCATACCAGTATAAGAATGTTATAGGGTGTATCTCGCAGAATTTAGGGTAATTAAACTAAACATTTCCAGTCTACCTCCTAGTGTTAACACCCTAATGTTATTTCTTACATTTGTCAATATTATACTGTATACAGTATATCGATAATGATAAAAGGGTTCTCAAACAATTTGGCTAATTATAATTACTCATAAATGGATTAAAAATTATCTTTATTTAAATAGCTGTTTAGGTGCACTGGGGGTATCCAAATGAGAACACCTATCATGACACTCAATGTAAGGTGCATCCATAATTTACCATGCAGGGGTAGATTAGCTAAAGGCAAATAAATTGTGAACTTTGCATGTGCAGTTGCACTGTATCCAATCACATGCAAAGAAAAAAAACAACACAAATTTTGGCTTGCACATAATTGGATGATGGAAGTCAGCAGAGCTTCACCTATTTACTATGCCCTGGGTCAAATTCCCTTGCAAAGTGCAACTGCATTTGCAAAGTGTAAAGTCTATTTGCCTTCAGTAAATCAACCCCAATGTCAATGTGTACTGAGCTCTATTGTATAGATTTGAACTGAACCCTATAATAAAATATCACAGTCCTTACAGAATTTTAGTGATCATGTGGTTCACCACATGGGTAAACCGCTTTGGTGTGAATAATGGTTTAAAGTAGAACCATAGGCAAAACTTTTTATTTTTCATTTTGGATAATGTAAGGGATGGCTCTATCCCCCTGTCAGATTTCTTTTTTTTTGGCCATCTGTGTCCCATTGCACAGATTTCCCTTCACTTCCTGTCCCATAGCTAAAAAGGAAGTGAGAGAAAATCCCTGAAAACTAAGGGAATTCCTTGGGGACCCCCAGGTCATCAGAACTAGTGTTTCCATTGGAAGATTTCCCCCTTTATTACTTTTCTGGGGACAACGAAAAATTTTGGATTTTCTTTTACTTTCACTCTCGATGATAGTGGTAAACAGGACAAATAGAGAGGATGAATTTCCTTAATGGGAGCACATACAGCAATAAAAACTTACAAGTGTTCTAATCCCTCTCAACTCTATCAAAAACTAAAAACTAAAAACAAAACAAAATGGATTCCCTTTAGTTATACTTTAAACTCACCACACACATTACAATCTGATTGTACAATCCCCTTTAACTCTAACAAGAACTGCCTGATTGAATACAGATTGTTTGGCTAGATTAGTTATGTTCTCATATTACATAGTTTAGGTAAATTTTAAGTTGCTTGTACTGAGATAGTATGGCCAGATTGTAATGTGTATGTGTGTGTATGTGACTCTGACAGTCCATTAGCCTGTAAACATTTTTTGGGTGTAGGGGCTAATATAAATGGTCTCTGTTCTCTTTAAGATGGTGAAGAATTTGTTGGCACTGTTCAGATTATAACAATGAATTAATACATTTTGTTATAAGGAAAATTCTACTTAATTATGAACACATGGATAATATTATAAAATTGATAAGAATTGTTTACTTTGGGAGTTGCAAATTTTCACTCAACGAGGTTGACTTACTGAAGGCATTGAGAGTCTTTTCATTTCAATTTTCCAATCATGTGCAGATGAAATAAGTATACAGGAATTTGCTTTTCAGATGAATTTCAAGTGAATCTTCATATGAATGTACTGTGTGAGCATTCTCAACTCCCTTACTGATTTCACCTCTTAAAATTGCAGTGATGTTCACTTAGCAAAACCCAATCATGTGCAGATGATGCAAAAAAAATAAACTGAAATCTGTTTTTCACATGATTGGACAATCAAAGAGACTCTGAACTGAGATTATTGAGTGTTGATTCTCAACTCCTTAAATAGTAAATCAGTCTCACCATATGAGGTATTACACTGATAGGTCAGTGAACCAGTATGAAATGAAAACACAGAGGGTGCGTTCAAACCATAATGCACGCGTCAATGCGTGTTGCGGTAGGGTGCATTGCTGTATGCGTTTACGAACCAGTTCAC
Organism: Staurois parvus; assembly: GCF_062004578.1. Taxonomy (NCBI): domain Eukaryota; kingdom Metazoa; phylum Chordata; class Amphibia; order Anura; family Ranidae; genus Staurois; species Staurois parvus. Next base: position 3,489,166 of record NW_028317878.1, on the reverse strand, counting down.
ACCATGGGATAGATTTACTAAAGCTGGTGCATTCAGAATCTGCTGCAGTTGTGCACGGTAGCCAATCAGCTTCTAACTTCAGCTTGTTTAATTAAGCTTTGACAATAAAACCTGGAAGCTGATTGGTTTCTATGCACCAGATTTTGCACTCCCCAGTTTCAGTACATAAACCCCCATGTCCTTTGAGCTGTGCTGCTTTGCATTGTGCAAGAACACATAGAAACAATTGTTTTCTATGTGCCCTGCTCACACCATAATGATGTGTTGAGGTGGGTTGCCATGTGTTGCAACATAATATGAACAAACTGCATTTTAACTTAACAGCACCACAACAAAGTTGAAAAGAGTAAGCATTGAGATGTGTTGTAATAACCACCTTGCATCTATTTTAGCACACTGAGTGGTGTGACTGAGATATAAATGCATTGAATTGAAAGGATCCCCCACAACGCAGATGCAAAACGCCATTTTTTAAACACACCACAATGCAGATCATATGCAAAAATTGGCTCCATTTAAAAACATTAGTTTCCTTGTATCCTGCATTTTGTCTGGGCTGCAAAACTCAGAAGGGCACACCAGTGTGAGTGAGCCCTCAACCATGACCAATTAACGAACATCCCTGCACATAGAACTGGCTGTAAGAAGCTGCCAGAGGTTCAGCTGGCCAAGGGAACTGATTCCTTTAGTAAACCATAAAAGAAAAGTGAGAGAAATAGACAGAGGCACTCATTCACATAACTAAGAAAAATTCATTCATATTCTTCTTGCCTTTCATATGGATCAAACCAATGCAGTAAACACTTGTGTGCAGGAGAAAGGTAGAAAACTATGAAAGGATGTCTTCCTTCCTAGTCTCCTTGGCTGTGTATGTGTATATGAGACTAATTGTTTAGCTGTATGTTGGCCTAATTGTGATGACTATAAATAGTAGTAATTGCTATAAATAGTAGTAATTGTGTTTTGGTTGGTTCCGCTCACTTGGGTAACCTGGAGACAATCAAAAGATCACAATCAGCACTATAATTACGTCTGTTCTTCTATATGGACAATGAAGACTTCTGTCTTCTATGCCTGTTCCGAAACTGCGGGCAGTGCTGGTTTTGGTACTCCTGACCACACAATTCTGTCAATGTATTCACTATAGCTCCGTAATCACAGCTTTTATCTACGGCATATAAAACGATACTGGTGATGATATTAAAACGTGCTGCATTTATCCTATTACCTCTGTTTTTTTGTATCCCTATATAATTATACATTGCATATAGCTCAAGCACAGTGCAGAGGTGCAGCCTGAAGATTTCCCAATATATGCAATCCTACATTTGTAAACATCATATTATATACCAGCAGATTGGATTGTCCTTATACAGAACTGCGTCCTTTTGCACATAACAGTATCATTTTATAAGGAAATGATATTTTCATGATCCTATCCCTGACCTGGAATACAATAAAGCTGGCTTGTGTCTTAGTGAAAGAGAAATGTTTATCTCAGGAATTTACAGGGTTTTTGCTCATAAAGCTAAAGTTTGTTCTTTTTTCAAGGTATAAACTTTGCACTATTTTCTCATGCTGTTAAATTCAGTTTTGCATAACGTTGTGAGTGTGAGGGCTGACATTCACCCAATTCAAACATTTGGACGTATTTTCCAGGCTAAATAGGGAGCTGAAAATCTTTAAATGGAGAAGGTAGTCTGTCACCATTGACTAGCGTTCATTAAAGTTTCTTATAGCAAAAAACACAGTGCTAGGTTTTAACGTTGATCACAGTAGAGACGGGGCATAGGAATATATATATATATAAATACACACACAAAAATAAACCTCACGAGCAGTAACTGGATAAATGAAAGAATGGATAGATATAGATAGATAAATAGATAGATAGATGGATGGATAGATAGATAGATAGATAGATAGATAGATAGATTTATCTTTGTGAATTGAGCAAGAAAGTACAACATAATAGTGAATATTGAGGGACAGATGCATAATATATATATATATATATATATATATATATATATATATATTGTATTTACATATACGTGCAATCTGTCACGTGCAAATACAGTAAATAGATGGGTAAATAGATTTCTTAGATGGTTTTTAGGTGGATATGCACAGTATTATACATGTATAAACATAAACAATACTGATATAAAGATTACATATATATATATATATATATATATATATATATATATATATATATATATATATATTCTTAAAACAGGAGAGTGCAAAATCTGGTGCAGCTCTGCATAGAAACCAATCAGCCTCCAGGTTTTATTTCCAAAGATGTGTGTGTGTATATAAATATTATATGAGATATGTATACTTTCTCTCTATATATTTAATATACAATATGAGTGTGTGTGTGTATATATATATATCATATGAGATAGGTATACTTTCTCTCCATATATATATATATATATATATATATTATACAGTATGTGTATATATATATATATATATATATATATAAAATTAGATAGGCATACTGTCTCTATATATACAGTATGTGTGTGTCACTTAAATACATACTTCATCAAGTACATCGGCATAGTGACATTAACTTACTGGAATCATATTTAGAGTTTCAATATCTGAGCTGTGGTCAAGTTAAATAGATAATCACACATGCCACAATCTGAGATCAACAAAAAAAGAGACCGACAAAAAAATTATTACCTATAATAAAATTGGAAGACTTGCACACAATATTTATCTACAGTCTGGATATATTTATAAACAATGGGAAACCCCAAGGAGAGGTCTGCTTAGCTCACTTTTGGCCAACTGACTGGCAGCCCATTAGCCTGGCACCCAAGAGGTTAAAGGCAGCCATGCATTACTTCCATACAGCCTCCAGCTGCTATGTGGCAGTTCACAGAGCATCAGTCAATATCTGTGCCTGGCATATGCCCCATCCAAGGCGCTGCTAGCATGTCCTATAATGAGCTTCGCTTTAAATGAATACAATGGAAGAAAAATCGCTATGAGGCATTACCTGCTCATTGTCCTAATAGACTTCAATTGCTGGGGCGGAAGGAGCCAAGGGCTGAGAAAGAGCAGACAGCCAGTCCTCTTCCAATAAGGTGCTAGAAATTCCTGTTCCTGGAACATAGAGGGTCTTTAAAAAAAGGAAACACTTATTTTGCAACTGTATTCCTGAAATCTGCTGCTAGTAAAGTGGAACAGTTTTCACTGGATTACCATTTACTGACTCATTTACATGAGGCATCAGGGGGGTTCACATTGCTGGCTATGGGACTGTATCATTAACATCATTTTTATATCTATTTTCCCACTGATTTCATCCCTTATGACACTCACTGTTATTTTTCACGTCTTATTATAAGATATGAGGGCAGTTCCCAGCTCTACAGTAGAGAAAAGCTTCCCCATTACCCAGATGGCAGACCGCTGGACATGGTGCTAGAAATACATAAGCGTTCACAGAGCTTTCTCCCTGGAGGAAAAGAAAAACACCATTCATATTTCTGCTCTTTATACTCTGGGAAGATTGTGTGAAAGCACTGGCTCGGCTTTATGATGGAAATCAAAATACAGTCAGCCAGTCTATAAAAATACTGGGGATGGTAAATGACAGAGTGGAACCTATATTTGCCTTTCTAATACAATAAATGCAGATTTAAAACGGACTTGGGTAATTATATTATAGCTTCTTCTAAGATATTAGAAATATATTAATCTGTAATCATTATGTAACGTTTGAACAATTGAGAAAGGAAAGAAAGAAAGAAAGAAAGAAAGAAAGAAAGAAAGAAAGAAAAGAAAAGAAAAGGAAAGAAAGAAAGAAAGAAAGAAAGAAAGAAAGAAAGAAAGAAAGAAAGAAAGAAAGAAAGAAAGAAAGAAAGAATGTCATCTGTCTGTTTTTTTTAATTCTGAGAAATCCTGACTCAAGAAGCCTTACACAAGGAGAAGGTTATTTATTTATAGCCATGTGACTGTAATTTTAAAATCTCATTGGGTAATGCTGAAACTGTCACTTATTTTGAAAATAATTATTCTTATCTAGGTGTTTTATTTAGCTTTGTGAATTGAGCAAGTGAAAATTGAGGGATAGATGCATACTAATATATATATATACGAAATATATATGTCTATGTATATATATATATATATATATATATACTATTATTATAATAGTAATATATATAAATATATATTTTTTTCTACTATTATAATAATTATTATACATATGCATGTATTTTTATCTAACACGTGCAAATATAAATAAAAAAATAAAAATCACACAAGCATTAAGGTAAGATCTGCATTACAATCAAACTAAGAAGGAAACTTTTTTTTTATCTTGTAGGTATGTGTAGGCAGTAAATGTTTTTAAATATAGTATTATACAGGATTTATATATGAACAATGCCAATTACCTTGCTGTGCCAAAGTTGGTAAAAGACCAGAAGCGAGTCAAATTAGATGTTTGATGCAGGCAGCTCACCACAAATTCGCTATTTCAGGAATCTGAAGAAAATAAATACAAAGAAATATTAATATTTATGACTAACAGTAAAAAGTGAAGAAGTAAGAATATTCAGAAATCCAGCAATACAGTCCTTGAGGGGTGAACAGACTATCTCCACCAGGAAAAGACAAGAAAGAAAAGTTCTTCAGAGATAAGTGGAAATAAAAAGGACAGTTATGGCACTCAATGACACATAAAGTGTATATATCTTAGAAGAATGACAATTTCTATGTCAAAAAAATATATAAAAGAAAAAAATAGAAATGATGGATCCTCTGATGAATTATGCAACAAAGGAAGAAATAACTAAAAGCATACTTAATTATCGGGTGATAGAAATGGTGAGAGCTATATGGTGCTGCTGAGAGTTCCCTCTGGAACACTAATACAATGCACGATACTCTTGTCCTTGTTTGTTTGCAGATGTATATCTTTGTTCACACTTTGTGCATCATCCTTGTTCATCTGGTGCATCAGTACCATAAACCATTAGCTCCGGCTTTCCTTTCATCTTGAAGGTGGCGGACGTTGCTATTTATCCAGCAGCAATCAATGAGTGGCGTCAGCAGTGGTACTGTAATGACGATTGCACCATTAAGGATGACAGCTTAGAAAGAAGAGGGCAATGGTGATCCCTCCCAGAGCCAGTACAGCACAGAAGAGTGCAGGCAGCACAGGGTCAGCTCCATCTCTCTATTGCTCATCTGCCTGTCGCTGCTGCCAGCACTAGTCCTCCCTGGCTGACTCAGAGACACAATGGAAGCCAGAAAGGAGATGGTCATGTTCCTGGAGGGAGGTCAACTTGGCACTCTAGTTGGCAAGAGAATGTCTAATTTGTCGGACACAGTAGGAAGCCCCATTCAGGAGCCGCAGGAGAAAATGCATGCTAGAAGTTGCCTGAGCCCTAGATCTGGCCCCTTGGCAGCCAGAGAGAGAGCGGAGGAGGAGGTGGAAGTTGTCTCAGGGACAGGAGCGGCCAGCAGATCGCCAGCGCTGCGCCTCTCCTCTCCCCATCCCGACTCCTTATCTGGGAAAGGACAGCACAGCGGCTCCGACACCGAGTCGGATTTCTATGAGGAGATAGAAGTCAGCTGCACCCCGGACTGCACGACGGCCAGCAGCGACTACCAACACAGCAAAGGTGCGGGTCACAGCCTCCATTCCTACTACCTATCTACATCCATCTCTATCTATCTATCTATCTATCTATCTATCTATCTACCTGTCTATCTATCTTTATCCATTAATTCAATTACTATATATATATATATAATCTATTTGTCTGTCTCTATCTGTTATCTAATCATCATATATATAGTTTATCTGCCCATTCATCTTTTATTCTTCCCTTCTTTAATCTATCTATCTATCTATCTATCTATCTATCTATCTATCTATCTATCTATTTATTACGTTTATACACATATAACAGTATGTCTATGTAACAAACTATCTAATTTATCTATGTATGTATGTATGTATCTATCTACATATCTATCTATCTATCTATCTATCTATCTATCTATCTATCTATCTATCTATCTATCTATCTACCTGTCTATCTATCTGTCTATCTATCTTTATCCATTAATTCAATTACTATATATATATATATATATATATATATATATATATAATCTATTTGTCTGTCTCTATCTGTTATCTAATCATCATATATATAGTTTATCTGCCCATTCATCTTTTATTCTTCCCTTCTTTAATCTATCTATCTATCTATCTATCTATCTATCTATCTATCTATCTATCTATCTATTTATTACGTTTATACACATATAACAGTATGTCTATGTAACAAACTATCTAATTTATCTATGTATGTATGTATCTATCTACATATCTATCTATCTATCTATCTATCTATCTATCTATCTATCTGTCAATCTATCATTTATTCATTTCATTTATTCAGTTATTGCCCATGTTTATACAGTCTCTCTCTTCTCTCTATCTATCTATCTATCTATCTATTGATCTAATACTTCATTTATTTGGTTGCTGTTCATGATATTGATTTTATATATATATATATATATATATATATATATATATATATATATATATATAAAACTTCATTTAATGTTTATATATGATATTCATCTTTTTTAAATATAGATAAGATTTTTGTGGTTACATTATGTTGGTAAATGCTTCAGATGCAATTGAAAGCTTAGTTGTGTCCAGCTGTGCATGCTGATTCTATAGTAAGAAATGATTTCCAGAGATATTGAGGTTGCTCATATACCTCCAGGGCCATGCCACCATCCTCTGTGCACATGAAAGCCTTCCAAAGATTTCATTTTTGTTTCTGAATATTAGAATGGATGTCTGTTAAGACGATTTTAGGCACCCAATATAACAAATCAGTGTGGTGCCGGGGCCTGAGAGCATGCTGGCCTCTGTAGGTTGTTTGACACCTTGGTCTGTGTCAGAGATCAAAGGTTAGAATGAGGAAGCTCGTCTGGGCCGTTGTGTATAGGTAACCATAAAGACAATGCCATGGGGTTTGGAGTCTCCTGCCTGCCTAGGTGCTGCTTTGCATGCCCCTCCTCACACACCCCAAGCAGCCCATGACTTTCACAAGTAGCTGGCGCCAGCTCACAAATTGTCTCTGGGATGTTAAAGGAGGCTCAGGTGTCCGACACAAAAAGCCCAGGCTGCATTTGAAAGGACACCAGTCGGATGACCCTCCTATAGCCCAGGCGTGACTTTGAGGAGCCCAGGTAGACTTCACACCTTGCTAACTCCGACCCATCAATAGGCAACTTACAAATGTCCTTTGTGTAGACCAGCAACCATTCTGAAGGCATTTTTTAATTCGGATGGCCATTTTACCGTCTGTGAGAACACATAGCTGTGCAGTGTCCATCTGCTTTCTATCTACAAGCTGCTCCAGTATAATGGACATGTATCTTCATTACAAGATATCTATTCGGGTTGTCGTAATCCATAATTTATTGGACAGCAGATAGATTGCTGAATTGCATGGTCGCCTGGACAGATTAGTGTGAAATTGGTACATGCACGGTAATTTAGGGGTTACGACCGATGGTGGCTCTTATAGTTCCACGTAGACCTGTCATTGCTGCTCGACTGCTTGGGGACCATCTCCCATCCATCCCTTCCAGTGCCAGATGACCCGGGGGTCTAGAAAAAGGTGTATTTTCCAATCTTGTTTTGTAGAATTGTGCAGTTTAGTTCTACTAGCACATTTATTAAAATTAGATACCTCTGGTAATAAAGTCGAATGGTAACATTTATATTTGGAGTTGAATGACAGCTTTGGTGTCCATGAATGGTAAAGAGGGTCTGCTTGTAAAAGTGCCACCAAGGCTTGGCCAGGTCATGAATGGAGTTAATGACTTGTGTTCCTTCTGTGCAGGACACTGCTCGGACAGCATGGGGGGCAGCCCTGTCCAGAATGGCAGCGATCCATCCAAAGGAAGCAGCGGGTCTCAGAGCTCTCTGTCCTGTGCTGGGGACCAGATGCGCAGATACAGGACAGCCTTCACCAGGGAGCAGATAGCACGTCTGGAGAAGGAATTCTACCGGGAGAACTATGTGTCAAGGCCCAGGAGGTGCGAACTGGCCGCAGCCTTGAACCTGCCAGAGACCACCATCAAGGTAATATTCCAGCCTTGGGGTCTTGGTCCATGTATTTTAAACTGCCAGGGACCACTGCAAGGTATTATTCCAGCTTGAGGGTCTTGGTCCATGTAATTTAACCTGCCAGAGACCACTCCCAAGGTATTATTCCATCCTGGGGATTTTGGTCAACAAAGTCTAACCTGCCAGACATCACTATCAAGGTATTATTCGATCCTGGGGGTCTAGGTTCATTTATTTTAACCTGCCAGAGACCACTCTCAGTGTATTATTCCAGGTTGAGGTTCTTGGTCCATGTATTTTACCCTGCAAGAGACTACTATCAAAGTATTATTCTATCTTAGGAGTTTTGGTCCACAAAGTTTAACCTTCCAGAAACCACCATCAAGGTATTTTTCCAGCCTTGGGGTCTTGGTCCATGTATCAACCTGCCAGGATCACCATAAAGATTCTGGTCCACATATATCAACTTGTTAGAAATCATGTATTATTCCTGCCTGGGGGTTCTGGTCCATGTATTGTAACCTGCCAGAAACCACCATAAAGATGTTATTCCAGCCCGGGGTGGGGGCTTATTCCATGTTTTTAACCTGTCAGAGAACCTGTCAGAGACCGCCATCAAGGTTTTATTCCAGCTCGGGTGTCTTGATCAACATATTTTAACCTGCTGGAGACCACCATCAAGGTATTATTCCAGCATGGGGGTCCTGGTCCGTGTATTTTAGCCTGCCATAGACCACCATAGAGGTATTATTTCAGCCTGGGGGGTTTTGATCCAGGTATTTAACCTGTCAGAGACCACCATCAAGGTTTTATTCCAGCTTGGGTGTCTTGATCCACAAATTTTAACCTGCTGAAGACCACCATCAAGGTATTATTCCAACATGGGGGCCCTGGTTCATGCATTTTAGCCTGCCAGAAACCATCATAAAGGTATTATTCCAGCCTGGGGGTCTTGGTCCATGTATTTAACCTGTCAGGGACCATCATCAAGGTTTTATTCCAGCAGGGAGGTCCTGGTCCATATATTATAACCTGCCAGAGACCACTGTCAATGTACTATTGCAGCCTGGGGGTCTTGGCCTATGTATTTAACCTGTCGGGGGCTATCATCAAGGTTTTATTCCGGCAAGGGGGTCTTGGTCTATGTATTTTAGCCTGCCAGAGGCCACCATAAATGTATTATTCCAGCCTGGGGGTTCCTGATCCATATATTTAGCCTGCCAGAGACCACTATCAAGGTTGTTTCAAGCCTGGAGGGCTTGGTCAATGTATTTTAGCCTGCCAGAGGCCACCATAAATGTATTATTCCAGCCTGGGGGTTCCACTATCAAGGTTTTTTCAAGCCTGGAGGGCTTGGTCAATGTATTTTAACCTGCTTGAGATCACTATCATGGTGTTAATCCTGCAATGGGGTCTTGGTCCACAGATTTTAACCTGACTGAAATCAGTATCAAGGTATTATTCCAGCTTAGGTGTCCAGTTATTTTTGAACAGTTTAATATCATGTCACTTCATTTGAGCTAGAGTTCTGTTTTTTTTTTTTGTGATATTAAATTACTTTCTAATGTTTGTTAGATTAAGATGTTCCTCCACATTTATTATTGTTCTGAAGGTTGACCTGATCCTAAATATATTCTTTTCTGTTCACAGGTGTGGTTTCAGAACAGAAGAATGAAAGACAAGCGACAGCGGTTGGCAATGACCTGGCCTCACCCAGCAGACCCAGCCTTTTACACCTACATGATGAGCCATGCAGCTGCCACTGGCAATCTACCTTACCCCTTCCCATCTCACCTACCTCTTCCTTACTACTCTCACATGGGTCTTGGCACCACTTCACCCTCAGCTGCCAATCCTTTCAGCTCACCACTAAGACCACTGGATACCTTCAGAGTCCTCTCTCACCCTTACCCTAGACCAGAACTCCTATGTGCATTCCGACATCCATCCATCTATGCCACACCTGCCCATGGACTTGGTGCTGGGGGTAACCCTTGCTCCTGTTTAGCATGCCACTCCAGCTCTTCCAATGGGCTAGCGCAAAGGCCTGCAGGCTCTGACTTTACCTGCTCCTCCTCTACAAGATCAGACTCCTTTCTGACTTTCACCCCTTCAGTCCTGAGCAAATCATCTGTCTCCCTAGACCAGAGAGAGGAGGTACCACTGACCAGATAAGATGTACCCACCCTCTCCCCCTGACTGAACTACCTATCTTGCCAATGTCTTTTTGGGCACCCTGTCAAGAGGTGGCATTCCAGGACCTTTCAGGTTATCACAAGCTTTCTCCTCCAGATCAATGACTTTACTATAAAATTAGCTCATTATCTTCAAGAAGACAAAGGACTACTTTTAAAGAATGAATATTTTATAGGCATTGCCACACTTTTGTTTATTCTATGTTGGTAACAAAATGGCAGACGTGTAGATTTTAGGATTACCTTGCTGGGATACTTGAATATTAAGTTAACACAGAACAATAAGGTCATTAATGTGTTTTTTCCCTAAATGTACAAAATACATTTTAAATATCAACAAAACACAGTATTAAGATGTTACATTGTTATATTGCAATGTACCTGTCTCTTTACCCAACCACCAATTTATGACACCTTCTATGAATGGTTCTTACGTCAGAAATTCACAGTTTTTGTGTTTTAAACTCATATTTTTTATAATTTGAATTTTTGATTAAACACTGGGCTTGGGGTTATGTCTGAGCCGTGCAGAAAATTACAATATTTGTATAAGGAATGGCAATGGTTTATCCTCAGCTGCTGAAAAGTGAGCACACTGATTAAATTATCAAGTGATGTATATGTAAGGGGGATCTTTCTGGATGTATAATAATTTTCCCAGAGTGCAAACCTTCTGCTAGTCCTTAACAAGCCGCATAGGGAAGGGATTATGTCGCCAAAGCTCTGCAGACAGGCGCCCACCTCTGCAAATTAGTGTACAGGCACACTGTTAACAGTCTCCATCCATTATGCTTGTGTACAAATCTTCACCAAACCACAAGGAGGGTTTTCGTTTATACTTTTAATTCTATTTATATTTTTTATATCTATGTTGTGGTCCATACTTGATGATCAGGGATGTTCAGTTTACATGTCATTTGTTTATTTATATTTGCTTTTGTTGCACATGTGAAGCTCAAATGGAAATGTCTACCTGTCTAACGTGTCCTTTGACGTCTTTCAGGAATGGGTAGAGCGTTCCTTTGCCAAGAATGTTTTTGTTTGTTTGTTTTTATTTTTTGGTTTTGTTTTCTTTATTTGTAAAATTGATTTTCAGCACCGTCCAAAATTATAACAATAACAACTACATAATAAACACTGTTACAATAATCTGCTGAAATTCGCAATAAAATTAATCACAAGGACAAATTGCTATCCTTTTTCTAAAAGATCTCACCGATCTTAATGGAATATTATGATTTATTTTTTTAGAGGGTGGTTTTAAGTTAGTTGTAATACACTGATGAATTCACTTACCTGTACATGTTTTCATAATACCATATATATATATATATATATATATATATATATATATATATATATATATATATATATATAATTTTGTCTGTAGCAATCTGGCTTCAGACTTTACAAATTACAGCCAAAAAGGTAAATTTGAATACAGACTTTCCTATAAAAAATGGAATAGAAACTAAGTAGATATAGCTTTCCTTTTCTTGTCAGTTTTCCAGTGCTGGTGCATTGTATGTAAATCCCCGACATGGTAGAAAGTCACATGTGGGGTGGAGGGCTTGGATCAGTAATATTCCGCAATGAATGAGTAATATTCCACAATGAATGTAATTCAATACATTTGATACCGAAATACTGCAAAACATTATCTAAATAGTGAACTGCTGCATGTTCGATCGTTTCTTGGTGACAGGTTTCCTTTAAATTTGAAATATTATACAATTTAGGAAAATTACAAGCTTCCAGATTAGCATTACTGTGTAATTGTATCTTTTATAACATTACAAAAATATATATATTTTTTGGGGGGGCTTTATTTAGCAAAACAGTGATGTACTATCATTCATATTAACCAGTCGCCGTTCGCTGGTTCTACAGTACACTGATGCAGTAACCCATAAAATCCAATCATATGTCATCTGCTTACAGTAGACAGAACAATGCCAGATGATGGCTGATAAGTAGAGGTTACTTGTATAGGATAGAAAGAGCAGTGTTTGTTGATTGGTTGCTATGGGATACCATACTTGAGATAAGCAGAATAATGATGGATGATTGTTGATTGGCTGCTATGGGATACTACGCTTTTTATAACTTAAGCAGAACAATGACAGATGGTGGTTGGTTGATGTGGGATGCTACACTTTATATAACATTAAGCAGAATAATGACAGATGATGGTTGGTTGATGTGGGATGCTACACTTTATATAACATTAAGCAGAATAATGACAGATGATGGTTGATTGTGTGTTTTGGGATATTACACACTGGGGTTGATTTACTAAAATTGGAGAGTGCAAAATCTGGTGCAAGACTGCATGGTAGCCAATCAGCTTCTAACTTCAGCTTGTTCAGTTAAGCTTTGACAATAAAACCTGGAAGTTGATTGGCTACCAAGCACAGCTGCATCTGATTTTGCACTCTCCAGTTTTAGTAAATCAACCATTTTATGTATCTTAAAACTAATATTAACAGATGATGGTTGGATGGTTGTTATGGGATACTATGCTATGGTTGAGAGTTACTAAATCCAGTGCACACAGAATCTGGTGGAGCTGTGCATAGTAGCCAATCAGCTTCCAACTTCAGCTTGTTCAATTAAGCTTTGACAATAAAAACTGGAAGCTGATTGGTTACTATGCATAGATGCACTAGATTCGGTGTGCACCGGTTTTAGGAAATGTCCCCATTTATATAACTTAAGATGAACAATGACATGCATTGTTAATTGGTTGCTCTTCCATAATACACTTGTATAGGAAAAGAAGAGCAAAGAGAGATGACTGCTGATTGGCTCCTATGGGATAATACACTTTGTTCAGAACAGGCAGAGCAATGAGTGGTGACTGCTGATTGGTTACTATGGGATAATGCACTTTGTACAGAATAGGCAGAGCAATGAGAGATGACTGCTGATTGGTTACTAAGGGATAATGCACTTTGTGCAGAATGGGCAGAGCAATGAGAGATGACTGCTGATTGGTTACTATGGGATAATACACTTTGTTCAGAATAGGCAGAGCAATGAGAGATGACTGCTGATTGGTTACTATGGGATAATACACTTTGTTCAGAACTGTCTGCTGATTGGTTACTATGGGATAATACACTTTGTTCAGAATGGGCAGAGCAATGAGAGATGTCTGATGATTGGTTACTATGGGATAATACACTTTGTTCAGAATAGGCAGAGCAATGAGTGGTGACTGCTGATTGGTTACTATGGGATAATACACTTTGTTCAGAATAGGCAGAGCAATGAGTGGTGACTGCTGATTGGTTACTATGGGATAATACACTTTGTTCAGAACAGGCAGAACAATGAGTGGTGATTGCTGATTGGTTACTATGGGATAATACACTTTGTTCAGAATAGACAAAACAATGAGAAATGATTGCTGATCGATGTCTGCACAGATAATGCAAAACAAAGACAGATTCCTGCTAATTGTTTTTTGTTGTTGCTTACAACACTTTATATAAACAGAACAATCAAGAATGATTGCTATATGTATGTTATAGGTTATTACACCTTATAAAGGCTAAACACGGCCTTTAGAGAGGTGTATGATTGGTTGCTGTGGGTTACTTCATTATGTACATAGCTCCTTACCTTACTAAATAAGCCTGACAGCCTCATAAAGCACAGAGAAGGAGAAGAAGATAGGCTGAAAGGCTTTCCTGCAGCTAAATAGCTCATGGCAGGTGAATCGGCTTGCTGCAGGTGGCTGGAAAGCAGACAGGACTTGGGTTTAACAAGGAGGTAAATGAGATGTCCGAAACAATATTAGCAGATATAAGATCAATGATAAGCTCTAGTGTCCACTCCGAAACATTTAATTGCCTGTATTTCCTGGGTAATTGTTCCAGGATCATGAAACTGAACATGTTTCAGACATTCTTGTATGGAGCTGGCTTGTCCTGCTATTACCCATCCCTCTATATCACCCATTCCCTATAGCATGTGAACGAATCAGTAACCCTCAACACATTGCTTCTTCCTATGGCAGTCATTTGGAAAAGGTATTAGAGGGAGAAAGCGCTTTAGTCGCATTATGCGGCTTATTTCCAGCAGAAGAAGCTGTGTTGGCCTCTGCAAGGATGAGGAGAATCTGGTTAAGTACTTGTAGAGATCCCAGAGGATGCTGTGTTCATACAAGGCAGAGCCCAGTCCCCGACATCCCCTGGTTGTTAGTATGTGATTGATTGCCTTATTAAAGCGTGTTCTTGTAAGTGTGACCAAACTGATTGCAAACTACATGTTTAGAAGAAAAGCTCTATGCTAACAGCCGAGGAAAAAAGGGAGGGAGGATATGAATAGCTGGTTAATAATTTATCATCCCACTGGAGATCTGGTTAACTAAATTTACACGGTGTACAGGAAAGTTTCTGGGTGTAATCAGTCATGCCTTCATCTGCTCTTCGACTTCGTGTCAAATTAGAGGAGAAATCTGCTGGTTAGTGCGGAGGGCCATCATTGGGTGGGTGGCAAGTGACCTGCAGGGTGACAACGCTTAGGAGGTTATTTACATGGTGCAAAATGTAGTGCAGCTCTGCACAGAAACCAATCAGCTTTCAGATTTTATTGTCAAAGCTAAATTGAACAAGCTGAAGTTAGAAGCTGATTGGCTACTATGCACAGCTGCACCAGATTCTGAGTGCTCCAGTTTTAGTCACTTCCCACTTAGGGGGTTATATACATGGTGCAAAATCTTGGGCAGCTCTGCATAAAAACCAATCAGCTAGCAGATTTTATTGTCAAAGCTAAATTGAACAAGCTGAAGTTAGAAGCTGATTGGCTACCATGCAGAGCTGCATCAGACTCCAAGTGCGCCAGTTTTAGTACCCCATCCCCCTTAGGGAGTTATTTACTAAACCTGCGTGGTGCAAAATCTGGTGCAGCTCTGCAAAGAAACCAATCAGTTTCCAGATTTTATTGTCAAAGCTAAAGTGAACAAGCTGAAGTTAGAAGCTGATTGGCTACCATGCAGAGCTGCATCAGACTCCAAGTGCGCCAGTTTTAGTACCCCATCCCCCTTAGGGAGTTATTTACTAAACCTGCATAGTGCAAAATCTGGTGCAGCTCTGCAAAGAAACCAATCATCTTCCAGGTTTTATTGTCAAAGCTAAAGTGAACAAGCTGAAGTTAGAGGCTGATTGACTACCATGCAGAGCTGCATCAGACTCCAAGTGCGCCAGTTTTAGTACCCCATCCCCCTTAGGGAGTTATTTACTAAACCTGCATGGTGCAAAATCTGGTGCAGCTCTGCAAAGAAACCAATCATCTTCCAGGTTTTATTGTCAAAGCTAAAGTGAACAAGCTGAAGTTAGAAGCTGATTGGCTACCATGCACAACTGCATCAGATGCTGAGTGCTCTAGTTTTAGTCAATTCCCACTTAGGGGGTTATTTACAACAACTGCATGATGTAAAATCTGGGGCATCTCTGCACAGAAACAAAAAAAAACTTCCAGGTTTTATTGTCAAAACATAATTGAACAAGCTGAAGTTAGAAGCTGATTGGCTACCATGCATAGCTGCATCAGACTCTGGTTGCACCAGTTTTAGTACCCCCTCCCCTTTAGGGGGTTATTTACTAAGCCTGCATGGTGCAAAATCTGGTGCAGCTCTGCATAAAAACCAATCAGCTTCCAGATTATTGTCAAACCTAAATTGAAAAAGCTGAAATTAGAAGCTGATTGGCTAACATGCGCAGCTGCATCAGACTCTGAGTGTACCAGTTTTATTATTATTATTATTCAGTATTTATATAGCACCAAAAAGTTTTCTCAGCGCTGTACAATATAGTACAGTTTTAGTACCCCCCTCCCTTAGGGGGTTATTAACTAAGCCTGCATGGTGCAAAATTTGATGCAGCTCTGCATAGAAACCAATCAGCTTCCAGATTTTATTGTCAAAGCTAAATTGAACAAGCTGAAGTTAGAAGCTGATTGGCTACCATTCAGAGCTGCACCAGTTTCTGAGTGCTCCAGTTTTAGTAAATCTCCCCCCTTAGTGCCTGCAGGGTGAGCCCTAGGGGCTCTGCTCACATGTGGCTCCTCCATCACTGGGGGCCAATCCAGCCTCCCTCATCACACCTGACAGTCCCTTTGTTTTCAATTACTATCCTGCTCGATTTGTTACATTATTTTACTCAAGTTGAGCAGTCACTGCATGTACCCGCCACCATATGTCAGCCTGCTCACCAGCTTGCCAACTACAATGGTTTAATGAACAGTCCCCTGGACCTTTGTTCCACAAACATGTCCTGATCTATTCACTCTCAAGCTAAATGTGTTAATCGTTTTGTAATAGGACCCAGAACTTGGGGTCAAAAGGATGGCGCTATCCACCACTGCTACAGGACCTGCAAATCAAAGAATGGCAAGTCGGCTGTGTTGGCTTATTTTCCATATCTATCTTAAATATCAGGCTAATTATATTTTTCAACTAGCTTATGTGACACATACTAATGCAAACCTACAATAACTGCAATATGATATATATATATATATATATATATATATATATATATATATATATGTGTGTGTGTGTGTATTCTGGAAAATACATCCATATGTGGTTACTGCAAACACATAAGGGTGACCTGCAAACCTATAGGAGTTGATTTATTAAAGGCCAATAGGGAAGTTTCACTTTGCAGGGGAATTTTTCCCAGAGCTTAAGTGAAAGTAGTGACTATTCACTTTGCAACCAGTACCCAAGGAAAAAAACAGCAGTTTTCCTTGTACATGATTGGATGATGGAAGTCAGAAAAACTTCTCCTGTTCACTAAGCTCTGGGGATAATTACCTTGCATAAATAACAGTTTATTTGCCTTTAGTAAATAAACCCCATATTGTCTCTTTCTAAATGTTTTAACATAAGAGCCACACAACTTTTTTTGACCCAGGATTTATACAAATTATTTCAATTAGAATCATTTGTGAATCTAGGGAGAAAAAAAGTGTGAAAACATTATAAAGGGGGTTGGTTACTAAAACTAAAGAGTGCAAAATCTGGCGCAACTTTGCATAGAAACCAATCAGCTTCCATGTTTTATTGCCAAAACTTAATTGAAGAAGTTGAAGTTAGAAGCTGATTTGCTACCATGTACAGGTGCATCAGCTTTAGTAAATCTCCCCCAAAGAGTCCAAACCAGAGATTGTAGCATTCTCAAGATACTATTTAGGAAACGTTCAGAAATACATTTTCTTTTTAAACCCATATGCCTCCTGGCCTCCTGGCTTGGGAAAGGACATGGCTCACCCAAAACTGTTGCTGTTTTTCAGCTTTAAAGCTGACGTTTATTCTACTTATATGTATATTATCTACCCTGGTTCAACCATCTCCCTTTATAAACATGCTAGTGAAATGTTTTAGATAATGTTTTCATTACATACCTTATTTTAGACCAAGTGATTTCATCACTGGGTCTCTGTTCTTCTGTGTGCAATGCAGGCAAATCATGGCTGTACATAGCTTACTTAAAGAGCATACCATTCTAGGTAACATCCACATCTGATGCTGAGACTCCATTATTAAAAAACTGAAATCCAATGAATGAATAGGGCATGCAAGGGTCAGTTTGGCTGGGAGGGGCATTGGTTGATGCTGGGCACTCTCCAACTAGGAAGTAAGATGAGCTCTAACTGGCTTGCTGCAGCTTCTATAATACACTGTGAGAAGCTGCCAGTGTGCAGAGAAATCAAAGTAAAAACGTTTTCATTGCAAGAGAGGAAGATGAACAACCATGCAAGATTGAAGGAGAGGCTGGAGTTTAGCTTTAAACAAAGACTATCTTAAGAGTGCTCTCTCTCTCTCTCTCTCTCTCTCTCTCTCTCATAATTCATTTTTATTATCTGAAATAAAAAACCACACTTTATAATCATATCCACAGTTTATAATAATTCCCAGAGTAGTATTGTTTAGGAATTTCTCAGGAATTAAAATTAATGATACATCAATGTTAAAGTGGTATTAATCCCAAAACCTGAAATGCAATATACTGCAGCTTACCAATCATTAGATGTGGTGGCTGCATTATTTTTCTTTCTTTTATGCCCCCTCCCCCTCTGTTTTCACCTGGTGATCTGGCCTGTATTAGAGTGCCCTCACTCTGGATGAAGGAACACAGGGGGCACCTTTGAACAACAGCATTGTCAGTCTGGGGGAAGGGCAGTGTTAGATGTACTAGCATATTTAAATACAGTAACAAACTGAAGCCAAACTCAAGCTAACACTTTATAAGCAGTTACAGCAAAAGTTTTGTTCCTTTTGGAATACAGGTTTTACATTAAAAAAATAAAAGCTGATCATTGTGAGCACCCCTATCAGTGTTAAATGATTTCTCTCATCTCTGTAAACGATACATTCTGCTGGACAGCTTGTTGTTTTGGAAAACAACAGACATACTGGCAGGATCACCAGATGAAAATAGAAGAAAGAAAGCCTGCAAGAAAACTAATGAAGCCACCACATCTCAGAATTAGTAATCTGCTATATAATAAATGTTTGCTGTGGGGTTTAATGCCTCTTTAAGTAGCTGGGCTTGCACTGGAGACACAACAAAACACAATGAAACAGTTGTAATAGCTAAGGAAGCAATACAATGTAGCTAATACAGTGTATGGATTTTTTGTTGCAAAGTAAAATTTTTTGCAGTACACTGAAATGGAATCATTTGTCGCAAAGTAACATTTTCTTGCTGTGTCCACACTTGTCCTTGGGTTTAAGGGCTGTCCAATCTGTTCACATATTTTGTATAAACAGTTCCATAGAATGTAAAGGTTGATAGATGTTAAATGGAGCAGACGGGTTTTGCACAGGGTTTATTTTGTTAAGTGGCTTTAGATCAATGTGTAATAAAATGATTGCATAAATATTTAAGTCAAAGCTCTGAACCCAACGTTCACAGGGAGAAACAAATCTGCGTCTATTAGTCTTCCTAGGATCTTGGATAGTCTGGAGAAAGAAGAGCATATTAAAGTCCTCTGCAGCCTCATTTGAATCCAGCTCTGCTTCTGCAGAATAAGGAGTGTGAATAGACCAATCACTTCATAATGATGATGAATGAGGAATTAATTCACATACAAGCAAGGCAATTTAGGCCTTCATCTGTTTAAATAGCCTCCCCAAATTATTCGCAATTGCAGGTCACAGATTTAATCAATTGACCAATCTTGTGAAAGTCATATCCTTACATCTCAATCCGAATTATTTATAGAGCAGCAGAGAGCAGTGAAAGGTATTGTGTTAACAGGCACAATTACTTACAGGAGAAGGCGCTTCAAATGGGAAACAAATGTCTTGTTTGGCAGCAAATGATGAAAAAGAGTCAGTGTTCATCTTGCTAAAACCGTGTAAAATCTTCCTCTGGGTCCATCACCGTTATAAACACATGGAGAGCCCAATTACACATCCTAATAGCGCTGGAATTAATACTGTAGAAGCAGAACGCATCAAAATCTGCACCAACTCCAGCCTGGTCCTTGTTTATCAGATAGGCAGACCTCTGCTAACTATCCGAAGGCCACACTAATATCACATGTGCAACATAATACAGGATACCTGTGTGTCTTCTTGTCATATAACATAATAGGCTGCGAGAAAAAATAGTGGAGGAAAGAAAGCAAGAAAAGAAAAGAAAGAAAGAAAGAAACAAAGAAAAAAAGAAAAAAAGAAAAGAAAGATAGGGCAGATCTTTACTGTAACTATTATGCAGTATTACGCAACTTTTTTTAAAATGGACAGTAAAGTGCACAGGAAGGCTGAAGAAATCACTAATGTTTTGTATGGGATACAGAGTTATACTGTATATACCGTATCTATACAGTGTATATATATATATATATATATATATATATATCTTGATCTTGCTAGCCTTTATTTGATACTGTAGCCTATGTTACAATTTATTCAACAATCTATCACTCCATATCCATCTGTCTTGATATACCTGATACAATAAAGTGGCCAGGGACAGTAATAGAATACATTTTATTTTATAGGGGTTACTAGCCAGTTCTTATTGCCCAACTGATCAATAGCAATATTATTTATCTATCTATCTATCTATCTATCTATCTATCTATCTATCTATCTATCTATCTATACATCTATCTACCTATCTATCTACTGCTGCATCTTTATCTATCTATCTATCTATCTATCTATCTATCTATCTATCTATCTATCTATCTATCTATCTATCTGTTCTTTAATTACGTCTATCTATTGTATCTTTATATTTTGTATTATCTATCTATCTATCTATCTATCTATCTATCTATCTATCTATCTAATCTATCTATCTATCTAATATACTTTTATGTTTATTATCTATTATCCATCAATCACACTTCTATCTACAACGCTATCAATCCGTCATCAGTTTATATATGCATCTTTGCAATGTGCACCATGACACATGGCATATACTGTGAGTGTATATATATATATATATATATATACAGTGTATTCCATGTGTCATTTGCATTGTCCCTGGACTCACACAGAAACAAACGTGGAGCAAAGTCTTGTTCCAAAGTCTAATTAGGAACCTGGAATGATTCCCTCCTCATGACATCTCTGTGTGTTGTAATATTCCTACTAACCTTGGTTATGTGTGACTGTTTTACAGTGTAGTTTTGTGTTTTTTTTTCTCTCTGTTTGCCTTCCTTATTGCGGGACTCTCTCCTTCTCCTCATTTTCTAGTTAATTAGCGCATTCAGATATTTCATAAAGGAAAATCGAAGCAGCGATGAGAGGGATTAGAGATTTGTCCGAATAATCATTTAGAATGATTACCATACAATGTGTAGGCAGCAGAAATGTGACAAATGAACTTTTCTTATCAAATAGATGCTGTGCATAATGAGTGGGATTTCTTGGCAGCCAGCGATCACAGCCATGCTGGTGGGGAGATGGAAAGGTGAGCTGAAGATTTCTCAGCCTTGGAGGAACCGTCTCAGCATTGACTTTGATGTATCGCTGTCCAATTAGTGCTTGTTATTGGTGTCCCATGGGATGGCCAGGCTGGGCCCGGAGCAGGGAAAATCCACTGCTAAATCTGCAAGGTAAAACAGGAGCTCATCACCATCAGGAGAGAAGAGTACATATAAACAAGGAAACAAACAAGGACTTCAACCATGACACATCAACACAGATATCAGCCCATTAACTCTTTATACACCTTGAATTGTAAGCTCCTTGAGGGCAGGGACTGATGGGAATGTATAATATATGGAAATCGCTGCGTAAATTGTCAGCACTATATAAATACCTGTAAAAATGATAATATACACTGTCTACCTGTAAGAGACTCTCACTACACCTACTATATTTCCAAACATTTACTATAGCATGTAAAGCATGTGCAGCTGGATGATTCTTTTTAAAAAAGCCCACCCTCCCCCATCTTTCCTATAGTTACCATGGCCTTCACATGGCCAGTTGGACAAGCACCCTGTGGAGTACTGCTCTGTGAGTTCAGGGTGATGAAGGCAGATTGAACTGAACTAAAAATAGGCTTCATGGATCTGTCTGGATGAAGACACTGACAGTAATCACCATGCTTTTATAATACATCCTACAAATCTGCACTCAAAGGCTTTCGGTGTGCTGATAAAAGGATCATTAAGCTGACCAAACACCTTAGATGACAGTTGGAAATGTAGACCTGATTCAAGCATCAAAGGAGTTCTTTCTAGTCACCTACAGGTTTGCCATGCATTCATGTTTATGAATTTAGAGGACAGGGGAGGAGGGATGAGACATTGGCAGCACAATTATAGTTCACAGGAAAATGTTTGGACAAGGTTATAAAAATTAACTGGACAAAATGTAACTCATGCCTATGACCAAGGTTAATCTGTACATAGATGGGCACATCTCTCACAATCAGCTAGGAAGGGGTCTCCAAACTTTCTAAACAAAGGGCCAGTTTACTATCCTCTAGACTGGGGGGCTGGACTGCGGCCAAGGGGGAGTAAAAAATCCCCCAGAATCAGTGGGAGTAGACAATGTCCCAGGCTTGGTGGTCATTGGGAGTAAAAAAAAATAAAAAAATTACAAACCACTTGTGGTCAGTAGGAGGAGGAATGGTGTCCCATTATTGATGTCAGTGGGAAAAATGGTGCTTTATTGTTGGTGTCAGTGGAAGAAATAGTGCCTCACATCAGTGGGAGGAACAGTGCCCCAAGGACCAGATGAAGGCAAGCAAAGGGCCACATCTGGCTTGTGGGCTGTGGTTTGGAGACACTGGGCTAGGTTGAGGGGCAATCAAAGATCTGCACAAGCTGTTCTCAGGAACTCACATTGCTTGTCAAAGGTGGTGCATGCCATAGACCATCTACCTCCCAGCTTGTTTATGAACTGTAGATGGAAACCACAAACAGCATTTTATTTTAACCGACCAAGATGATGAGGTTCATATACTAAAAGTGAAGACAGCCCATTTCACAAACTGAATACTCACCAGACTTAGTAAATTCTGTGTTTTAATTTATCTAGCACATAATTGGGTATTGGGTCTGTTCGAGGTGAATTCTGTGAGTCTGAATTTTGCGATCCCAGCGAGTATTTGTGAAAATATGCCTGGGAGTATTTTTTTTAAAACCATAAGGAGTAAGAAAGAATATGTTGGTTAGGACTTTATAAGCACCAAATTAGATACACCAAAAGTAAAAAAAATTACATTCTTTTTTATTAATTACAAAGATTAAAAGCAACCAACAGGTCAGAAATCCTAACACAGATGTAATAAAACCAGTGCGAACCAGCACAGATTCTATTTTTTACTCAGCATATGCCAATATCCTGTTCCGACACAATGAACATCAACGCATTTCAACTCATAGAGAGTCTTCACCAGGGGTGAAAAACAAGGTGCATTCTGAAATATAAATATATGTAAATGACACAATACAATAAATTAAATATAAACTTCCATTTCTTGACAAGCTTTATGTTGCAGTCATACATAATAGAATATTGGTAGTTGGAGTGAGTGTGCTCACCAATGTCATCCTCACAATGTAAACCAGTTTTTTGTTTCCTGTGTTGTGAATACTGACAGATTGGTTGCTTTTAATCACTGTAACCAATTAAAAAAGAATATCATTTTTTAACTTTTGGTGTGTCTAATTTGGTGCCTATAATACCCTACCCAGGATATTCTTTCTTACTGAATTCTGTTATGGATGTTGCACCATTTCCTTCATGTAGGCATGGACTGACTTTTTTTTATAATAAAACCATAATGCACTGCATGGCTTTTGAACTATGGACAGCAGGGCCATTGAGGGGGCTCTTGAATAAGTCATTCCCCTCACAGAGTAACCATAGTGTCAGTGAATAGGAAGTCATTGCAGGTACACCTGACAAACTGCATTGGTAGAAATTTGGGTCAGTTAGGAAACTGTATTTAAATTCCAATTGCTAGCTCTTTGGGCAATTCATAACATTTCTGTTTTTTTCTTATTATTGGGTGATTTTTGTGGTTGATTTGTGATCAGCGCTCACTTTTAGTTACTGTCCTGCAGATAGCAATTTTTTTTGGGGGGGGGAGGGCATATTTTCGTTTAATTTGGGGGTATATGGCATTTTCCTCTGTGTTGATAGGGTCTTTATTTTAGGTTAAACTGCTGAAGGTCTTCCCTGTAGAAACAAGTGGGCTTTGTTTCGGGAGTGGTATTTTTGTGGTTTTTTTTTTTTTTAATTTTGTGTGGGTAAATTCCCATTCATGTCTATGGGGATGAAGTGAGGGTGAGTGGCCCAGAATGCACACTGTCTGTCATTACTTACTCCATTGAAAAGAAAAGGAAAAAAAAAAGAATTGCAATCAGGGGCGGACTGACAACTCATGGGGCCCCTGGGCAATAGGGGATCATGGGGCCCCTGTGTCCTTGCCCAAACTCAAAAAAGCCTATGAAAAAGGTACCAGGGGCATCTCATGGGGCCCCCTACTGACCCCGGGCCCTCGGCAGTGCCCGAGTTTCCAAATGGTCAGTCCGCCCCTGATTGTAATATAGAATGCGCACAGTACATACGCCATAACACAGTAATATAGAATGAGACTATAGTAAGTGGGCAAGGGCTGGGGAGTGAAGTGTTAAAAGTAAAAGAAACTTGGAAAGGGTGGAGGAGGGATATGGGAAGGGAACAAACAAGCAGGGAAGTGAGAGGATATGGAATAGGGGTGATAGGAAGTAGTATTTGGAGATGGGGTCTAGAGATGACTCCTCAAGGCTTGCCCAGAAGAAGTGAATAGCAGTGAAAGAAAAGTTGTGCTAAAATGTACTCTGTTTAGTCAACTATATATATATATATATATATATATATATATTTATACAGTATATGGTCAATGGGCCTCCTAAAAAGTTGTAACCAGAACAACTATAGCTGGGTTGAATGAAAAAGATAAACTCACAGATGCCAGGCAAGTGATGTGGATACAAAGATTTCTTCTACTGTGCTATCGTATTCTGATAGTGCCCCTGCCCCTCAAAATACACAGATTAGCACTGCAGCCAATAATCAAATGCTGATTTTCCAGTAGGACTATTCAAAAGAGATTGGTCTAATGACCAGACTCTTTTGAACAGAAAGGGGTACACCAAACTGAAATTAAAATGTATATCTCTAAATTAGTGGGACAGGTATAGACAATCCATCCACATGTCCTGGAGTTTTTGTGGGCATCCCTACCAGGCAGGAGTTGTCTCATGCAAGTCATTTTTGCATTGTCCACCTTTGATATCACTGTATTGTACCTGAATATTTCACTCCATATGCAATATCTCATTCAGGATGTCCACCCATTCCACTAGTGAAAAGACGTGCCAACTTCAAGTACCTTGTTATTGACTGTCTAGCAGCAAAAAGAAAAAAATCTAAAGATAGTCTTCTTGGCATCAGAGATATTTTGTGGGAATATTGTTAAGAGAGCCAGTTTCAGGGAGTTGGTAACATTGTTGAGGTAGACGGTATTGTATATTTCAACAATTCTGACACAAAGGTTTAAAAGGGGAAACAGTCCCACTGGATGCATATCTGTGATCCAGCAGACTAATGGCAACGGCAACATCAGATTTGTGCATTTTCAATATTGCACTCAAAATCACATGAAAAGACCTTCTCCACACTGTGCTGTATTTTTCGGCAGTGCCCAGTTTCCCATGTATGTTTTGACAGTAGTTTGCCTATTCTATTAGTTTCAAAAATGGGCAAAATATAACAAGATTTGGCCCCTCTAAAGATTTCAAAGGAATTTCCCTCTAAACTGAACAAGCTTAGCCAGTCCTTTGGCAAATCAAACCTAGGCAAATTCACACAGCACCATTTCCTGAGTAAACCAGGTCCAATACATCATCCCTGCTGGGGCATTGTATATGGACAGTGGCAGAATACATTAGCAGCTGCTGATCGACAAAGGTTTTTCAACTTGTTCATCGGAAATAACTCGACCTAATGATCAGTGTTTGTCAAAAATGGACAGCCATAGATCCACCTATGGCCAGTTTAAGGCACTTAGATATTTGTTATTCCATCTATAGCTGCTAGCTACCCTATGTTAAACACACAATTTATTAAGCAAATTAGGATAAATAAATGCAATAATTGAAAAAAAACATTAGTTTGGAAGTGACCTTACACTAGCTGTAGCTCACCTGTTTTATACACTGGTCAACTGCAGTGAACAGACACATAATCATGAATGGACAGATATCTCACCATCCTTTGTTCTGGGTGATACATGTACTCACTTTTGACCATCACCTGATGGACTTTTGATGTTGATATGCTCTGCCTCTAGAGTCTGATATAATTTCCCTTAACTCTGAGGCCCTCACCCTCTCCTTTTTTCAACTTTACTTTTCACTTTCGCTAAGGTCTATTTGTTCCTAGTTGTTTAGGTTTACAGTGTTTCCAATTTTCTGATTCTTTAGCCAGTTAGTCTCATGCAAGAAATGTTTGCATTGTCCACCTTTGATATCACTGTATTGTACCTGAATATTTCACTGTACTTCTGTATGATGCAGTCAGTACTATGGTTTGCTGATTGCCTGTATACTCTTTTATAGTCTTTTCAGTAAAAGTGTGGAAGGGTATGAATCACGTAGTGAGATTTAGGATTTTGACTTGTCATTTACTTTAATAGCAGTTAAGAAGGTTATGTTTAACTATATTATAGAGTAGAAACAGAGCTATATTAGAGAGAAGAAACAGAGCTATATTAGAGAAAAGAAACAGAGAGCATCATGGTTTGAAGACCACAAATGGAAATCTTCATCATCAAATTTGATGTTTAATAAAAGCATGGAAAAGAGAGACAGCTCTCAGAGTTGCATGTCAGATCAAGGATGTTCACAGACCTAAGACCATGGTTAGTTGTGGAGGCACAATAAACACTAGACAATATTTTTCTGGTGGGTTTCATGCAAAAAGAGGTTGGATGATAACAGATGTGGAACAATCTTTTCCCTGCACAGTGGTTGACTATGTGCTATATGCTGATGTTGAAGGCTGCAAGAGGACATAAAAGGACAGTTGAGCATGCTATACAATTCACTTTCGCTCAAGCAGTGCCATTGACTGGTGGGATCATAAACAGGAAATACATTCTCAGAAGAACATTACTGTTCATGAAAATGGGGAGAGGAGATGAAAATTGTCATGTTATGCCTGCAGGTACCAACAGACTTGATTGTCAGTTTGACTTAGTCCAAATCAGCCAGATCTGGTGAGAAATACCTAACCAATTTTTCATGGCCAATTTTTCTATTGAAGGATTACAAATTGCATAGCATTTCCTACTGTTCCCTCCCTATACAACAATATAGATGATTAACGAGTGTTGAATTTAGAACAATATAGTGTTTTCTTACATGAGAAGTAGCCAAACTTTAGAAAGTAATTTTAGTAGATACATATGAGAATATTCATAAAACTCTGGGAAGTCTAGGCACATTTACCATGTTGGATTCATCGGCATTTCGTGTACATGCATCATTAACAATCAATCACCATATTTGTAACAGATTTCATGTAATATGGGGCAAGTGCTCAGTCCAGTGAATGTCACAGAAAGCATTACATACTGTATATGAAAAAGCAAAATTCTTTTTCTAGTTTTTGACAGCATGGGTAGGAGTTAGAACATCTGTCATGGTTTTATAGTAGTATATGTCCCCAGTGGATAGATTCACCCTGAGATTTCTGCTGGTAGCCACTGTCAGGAAGACAAAAACTGAGGGGAAATGCAAAGTTTTAGAAAAGTCACCAGAGCGGGAGTTTGAAGGAAATTTGTCTAATGGCAACAACACTGAGCATGACATTTATCTAGAGGGGAATTCCCTTTATATTTGATATATTTCTTCTTTGTTCTTATGGTATTTCCAGGACAGGAAGTGAAGGGAAATCTCCTCATTTTGACAGCCAAAAAAAAAAAATTACAGGGTTTGAACCCTTCCATTTTCTGTCCAAAATAAAACAAAATTTGGGGGTATACAAACATTGATAAATATGCCCCCAGTGAATTCATGACGTTTTTAGACCATTCTTAAAGAGAACTGGGCCAAAGGAAGTAGGGTACGCAGCAGGTTTTCTATGAACACCGTCGGATTATTGCCTTCCGCACCCTCTTCTAGGCCCACAATGCGGATGTTGTTCCTCTGATTACGATTCTCCACATCCTCTGTCTTATATTCCAGTGCTCTGACCTTGGTTTGTAGGAAGTAGAGAGCAGTAGTATGGTCAGCGACTGTATCCTCCACCTGACTGAGCTGCTGCTCCGCCGTGGAGATCCGGGAGCGGAGCTTATCGATATCCTGGCGCAGTATTATTATTATTATACAGTATTTATATAGCGCCAAAGGGTGTTCTCAGCGCAGGGGGGACAGAACATGAGACAAGACAGTAACAATACAATACGTGAGGGGTTCGAAGGCCCTGCTCTTTCGAGCTTACAATCTAGGAGCCCCACATCCAGCTGCACTACTTAAATTTTAGGGGTCAGAGCTGCTTGACAGGAGGCAATCACCGCCATCACATCATATAAATCAGGGGAGCGGGATCAGCCCTCTCCTCAGACTCCGCTTGCGACGCCATAATGGAGAACTGCCAGGGGTGCGGCGCCATGTGCCTGCTAGGGATCAGAATATCTGCTTCCTCAGTCAGCGGGAAATGAAGGTTCTTCCCCTTACTAGCAGGTGCCCCAGAGGATTGGCGACACATCAGGAGAAGAAATAAGAACAGTGCAGGTATGATAGAGCAGAAAAGCTGGAGAAATTAAGACAGGTCCAGTGGAGCTCCAGCAAATGCAGCCGCTCAGGTCGCCATCTTGGACATGCCCCCAGATATTACCTTTTGAGTTGTACTTTGATACATGCCCTTCTGTTTCTCGTTTAGGTTTCTGTATGCTGGCCCATTAGATATCTGTGCAACTCCAACCGAGCCCAAGTTTTCTAATTTTTTTAAATTTATTTTTGCTTCTTTGTTCATCTTGTGTTTATTTAACACGTATATGTATTTAACCACTTGCCCTCCTGAGGATTTACCTCCCTTCTTGACCAGGCCATTTTTTGCGTTACGGCGCTGCGTTATTTTAACTGACAATTGCGCGGTCATGCAATACTGCAGCCAAATTAAATTTCCGTTCTTTTTTTCCCAAAAAAAAGAACAACACTTTTGAGAAAAAAAACAATATTTTTGACTTTTTGTTTTGTTATTGTCCAGTAAAAAAAATTTAAAAATCTAAATTCATCATAAATTTTAGGCCAAAATGTATCAGCGACTTATAACGGGTCTGCGGGACTGCGGTGGACATTCTGACACTGGGGGGAACTGACTTGGTTTCACTGACATCCCCAGTGACACCAATACAGTAATCAGTGCTAATAAAAAGCACTGACACTGTACTAATGACACTGGGCAGGAAGGGGTTAACATGAGGGGAGCTCAAAGGGTTTACTGTGTGCTGGGTGTGTTTTACTATGGGGCTGTGTCAGTGTGCTTCACTGTAAACACACTGCTTTGGATGGCTGTGCTGTGCCTCAGCTGACAAGGAGCAGAACTGTTAGTAAACAAAACAGTTCTCCCCATCTGAGATCCTCGGTAATCTGTGAGTAATCACTGGCCAGGACCCGGTGATTGACAGCCGTGAATGACAGCTGTGCACCCCTACCCAAAAATGCAAAATAATGTATATATACTTGACTTTGTACACCTGTGCCACCCTGTAGCAGTATTTCTGCTATAGAGCATTCGGAAAGCATTTAATTTTTTATTGTGTTTTTATTTGTACCTTTTGGCCGTATTTTGCAAGGGCATATTTTCTGTTTATTTTTGTATTCTGTACGTTAAATCTTTCAATAAAACTAGATTGAACATATAATGCTTGCATACTTGTACCTTAATGTTCAGAAACTGCTGCATGCATGATTTATTGAATGCATACCACAATTAACTAAAGATTTGCAACTTAAACTGACCATACAATTAAATAGTATAGTTTTAATTTTTTTCATTAAAATGCATGTATGTGAACAATGCCTTAAGCATTACAATGATTATGCATTCATCTAATTGGGGGTTGCTTGACCCTAATTTGAGGTGGAAATTACAGCCCTCTCCCAAGTATCACGTTTTAATTAACACATGGTTTTCAATTAATAAACAAAGAAATTGTATACAATTTTCATCTTTACTGACCCTGTCTATGTTATTTCTTTTATAAATTTAATCAAAGAACTCCATGACAGCTATTCACAATTTTAAATGTAATCCAATTTTCATCTTGTTTAATAAACAATGATTTCATATTAAGTAATCAAATCAGTTCATATAATTATGCTTCTATATAACTTATGTATGCAGTGATGTAAAAAAATTAAATGCTCAGTTGTTTCACAGTGAGTGGTAGAAATTGATTATAACTTATGTTTCAACCATCTGTAATGTATAAATAGAGATTCCAATTAAACTGTGCTAACATACTGCTATTTGGTGTAAGAGAACAATGCATGCAGCAAGCAGTGTGTTGTGCACATCCCAGTAGGATACAAGGGGTTAAATGGTTTGTTCTCTAGGTAGGTTTTTTTTATCAGTACAGCTCACACAGAGTAGCATTATGCTCAGCCAGCACAAAATCTGTAACAAGAAACTGAATGTATAATTAAATGTATATGACATGCATTTGTATGCAAAGCTCTTAGGCCCAGATAGAGCACTTTGTTATAAAATAAGGAATAGCAAGCAGGAAAAAGCATAATGCTACTTAAGTATACAGTGTTGTATAGAAAAGCCCCAATATATCAAATAGGGCACTCACAGGAGGTTAGTTATCAGTAAAATGGTAGTCAAAAGAAAAACAATGCAATACCTAAATAACATTGTGTCTACTGACATATTTCAAATTCTGATAATGGCTATTTACTTATATTATGTGGGTTTTTCTTCTAGGTAAAAAAATAACCTACCTATGTTATCGGGGTAGAGTCAAGGCACCCAACCATTTTTAAAAGAGGAGCACAGAATGGGACAATTTACCAGGATATTACCTTTTCTAAGGGCATTTGTCCGGTGTCTTCTGGAATGTATGTGATTGCTTATCTCATTCTACTTCTTAGGTAGGTAGAACTTAAAGAAACAATAAAAACACTGTCAATGGGAACCACTGTGAAACAAAAAGAAAGGTTTGACCGACTCATCTAAATACTGGGTGGTGTCCTCGGGGCCTAATGAGGATTTAATACAAAAAAGGTGTGGGAAGAATCCCACAAAGAAGAGGTCCCAAATCATCCGGCTGACACTCTTACATTCCCTGTGATCCATCTAGAGTGCTCTGAGCATTGTATCCATAAGCTACATGCCACACACAGCTATCATTGCTGCAGTTTTGTGGAACTCCCTTTCATCTTTCTAGCGGTCCCAATACCACTGCCCAGTAGAGGACCCATATTGTCAAATTATTGTTGCCATTGTAGCACATCATATTTGTTTCTATTGCCATGTGGATCCTGCTCTATTAGCCTTGTGCTTTATTGTTGGGATGAGTATGTTGCATGCTTGTGAGCCTGGGCTGTTCCTATGACTATGTCATCAACATTTTATTGTGTAGGGTGAAGGTGTTTTTTTGCCATGTATGTCTTTACATATTTTTAAACTTTTTGCATATTCATTAATAAATTACATTTATAGTCCGTAACCACAGTTGGCCTCTTTATTTGGGACCTCTTCTTTGTGGGATTCTTCACAAACCTTTTTTGTATTAGAACTTAAATAAAGACTATAAGCAAATTAACATGTACAGCATATATGAAGTATACTGA
Organism: Staurois parvus; assembly: GCF_062004578.1. Taxonomy (NCBI): domain Eukaryota; kingdom Metazoa; phylum Chordata; class Amphibia; order Anura; family Ranidae; genus Staurois; species Staurois parvus. Next base: position 3,457,480 of record NW_028317878.1, on the reverse strand, counting down.
TCAACCATAACATTATGACCATTGACAGGTTAAGTGAATAACATTGGTTATCTTGCTATAATGGCATCTGAAAAAGGGTGGGATATTTTAGGCAACAAGTGAACATGTTGTCCCTGAAGTTGATGTGTTGAAAGCAGAAAAAATGGGCAAGTGTAGGAATTTGTGCGACTTTGGCAAGGGCCAAATTGTAATGACTAGACAACTGGGTCAGAGCATCTACAGAATTGCAGCTCTTGTGAGATGTTCCCGGTCTGTAGTGGTCAGGACCTACCAAAAGTGGTCCAAGGAAGAAAAACTGGTGAACTGGTGACAGGGTACTAACATTTATAGGTAAAGTTGATCCAGGGAATATCCAATTGCCTCTCGGGGGATCAGGAAGGAATTTTATTTCCCTGCAGGAGCAAATTGGATCATGCTTTGCTGTTTTTTTTGCCTTCCTCTGGATCAACTGTAGGTATAGGATTATAACTTTTTTTTTTTAATGGTTGAACTGGATGGACTTTTGTTTTTATTCAGCCATACTAACTATGTAACTATTTAGAGTAGTGGACAGCCAAAGCTCAATGATGCACATGGGGAGCGAAGGCTGGACCATGTAGTCCAACAGAAGAGCTACTGTAGCTCAAATTGCTGAAAAAGTTAATGCTAGTTCCGATAGAAAGGTGTCATAACATACAGTACATTGCAGTTTATTGCACATGGGGCTGTGTAGCCAGAAACCGGTCAGGGTACACATCTATAAATGCCTACAATGGGCATGTGAGCATCAGACCACAATTGCACCGCAAAAAGGTGACCTGCTCTTATGAGTTCAAGAATGGTTTGAGGAACACAACAACGAACTTGAGGTGTTAACTTGGTGTCTGCATTCTCCAGATCTCAATCTAATCTAGCATCTGTGAGATGTGCTGGAAAAGCAAGTCGGATCCAAGGAGGCCCCATCTCACAGTTTACAGGATTTAAAGGATCTGCTACTAATGACTTGGTGCCAGATACCACAGCATACCTGTAGAGGCCTAGTGGAGTCCATGCCTTCACAGGTTATGGTGTGTGATCATAATGTTGTGGCTGATCAGTGTATATTTCTATATACAATAAACATGCTATTTTACCTAAGCTCTCATTTTAAATCAAACAACAGTCTTTTAATGATGGAATAAATACCTGCTGATCCTGACAGTGAGAGGCACTTTGCCAACAACATGAGTCCTCCTGCAGTGAAATCATGCCAACGTTATAACCTGTAACTGCTACGACTGCCAGGCTGCATGGTTATGTATGTTGAATAAGAGGGTGATCAGTATTGTCACCAGTAATAACCCTCTTCCTCACTGCCAGTTTTGCCAGGCCTTGTGACTGGCAGTATAGGGCTGTCCACATTGCCCGTGGTAAAGGGCTAGTGTGGTTCTGTTGAGTGCTCTGCATCTAAGGGAAATGCTATAAAGTATCCTCTTGAATCACCTTCTCCCTGGTTAAACCCCAAGAAGATTTCTTCACTCCTGGAGGTGACATTACTTGAGGAAGAAGAGGATAACAGGGCTCCAAAGAGCAAATAAGAAATAACAAATGGGCCAATGTATACAGGGGAATAGTTTTAGCCAAAAAATAAATTGCCATGGAGGACCTTTAAATTGATTTTAATGCAATTTCATGATAGTGGAACATGAACAAGTATAATTCAAATCTTCAAAATAACTGTTCTAAAGTAACTTTAACTCTTTTAAAAATGATGGTGTAAATTTTCCTGTTGCTGATTATTTATAATATTGTTTTATGAGTCCAAGCTATTTTTTTTCTCAGATGTGGCAAGCAGAATGCTTATGTCTCTTGTAATGTAAGTGAAACCTAAAGCTGAACTGCAAGCAAATATTTAAATACTCTGCTGATATACATACTGTTAAGGAATAGTTAAGAGATACAGTGGTCAGGGCTGGTGCTAGACTATTTTGCACCCTAGGCAAGACTGTTTGCACTTCCCCCTCCCTCCCAAAAAAAAAAAAACATTCAATGCAGGTTTTACGCATTTATGCACATTTTCAGTGTTGAAAAATGCAGCACTAGAATACGTTTTTCTCACATACGCATTCACACTGCATTTGTGCTGCGTTTAAAAATGCACCTGACTGCATCTGGTGTAAATGACCGGTAACAAAGTGATTAATTAACTCTTTCATGCCTGAAGAGGAATTCTAAATTCAGATGATGAGAGGTGAATATTTTCCATTATATAAGGAGGTCAGTGCTGGAAGCCAGGTCTTCATAGTGGGGAAGGCCACCCTCTGGCAGTGGAAGGGCTAGCCCCAGCCAGGTCACAGCCCATGTCCCCTTCCTATCGGTGACCACAGCCCCCCTCCCCTCCCCCAACACAGCCGCTTCTCCTAACCTCCTGCTTATCCAGCAACAAGTGTGTCTGAGGAGATAACATTCCAGGTCATGGCTCCTCTCCTGGCTCTGCCCTCTCCCCGGGCCCACGGCCTCCTCTCTCTCTCAGACACACAATGGACACTCCGCACCTTTTGCTATAAATGTATCAACTTTCCGTTTCCTTCACACCCCACTCCAGAGAGCAGAAAGCCTCTCCACACATTCACAGTCCTAGGGAACCACCCGCCCAAGCACAGCACCACGTGGTGATTGGCTCCTTGCCACGTCCATCTCATGCTTTTCTTGCTGGAAGGGAGAAGAATGCAAGAAGAGAAGTTCTACAAGTTGTTAAGATTGTTGGAACTTCAGTGGATACATTGTAAGGGATCAGGGGATCTGTCAGTACAATGCCTGGCACTGTCTAATCTCATTGTAGTGGATGTCAGGGGGGAGAGGTAATACTACAGGCTGTCACAATTGTTGTGGCTCCAGCAGGGAAAGATCAGGGACATTAGGGAAACCAGAGGCCATGGCTCCACCCTAGGCTGTTGCCTAGTTCGTCTAGTGCTAGTGCTGGTACTTACAGTGGTCTAAAATCTTCACCTGCTGATTTGAGAGTGAAGGACCAAAATGAGACTAATGAGGTCTACTCTGTTTGCTCCTCCTCTTACCTTGCAGTACATGATTTTAGGGATGGTGATCACTCATTTAATGATTTTGATATCACAAGGACACTGAATTGTTCTCCCCTTAACTGTAATAATGACCCTAGCCCAGGGGCGGACTGACCATTTGGAAACTCGGGCACTGCCCGAGGGCCCGGGGTCAGTAGGGGGCCCTATGAGATGCCTCTGGTACCTTTTTCATAGGCTTTTTTGCGTTTGGGCAAGGACACAGGGGCCTCATGATCCCCTATTGCCCGGGGGCCCCATGAGTTGTCAGTCCGCCCCTGCCCTAGCCTATCCTGTGCATATATATTTATGTACATACAGTATATGTATATATGTAGTACATATCTATGTACGTTTTGTCTTCCTCTTAGCTGCTCTTTGCAAGACTGAAAAATCATTGTTGCAGCCTTTATTCTTAAATTAGAATCATCTGTAAACCGTAAAGAAAAAAATAACTAAATTAAAGTTTATCCCTTTATTGTCCCCTGAGTAACCCTTATTATCTCCTTAGTTAACCCTAATTAGTTTTTATTAGCTTCCTCATCTCTTTCTCATCTTAGCTATTTTTTTACTGTAAGTGTGCACATTTTTAAAATGTTCATTCATTTAGTTTTGTTACACCACATTAAAAGGATGCTTTGTACCAAAAACATAATTTTAGTACCCTTGAAACAGAAACAAATCAGACAATACCATTTTGAGTAATGATGAGTTATAAGCAATTTTAATACCCAGATGGAATACCAAATTTTGGCTACAATAATGTTAACAAAGATCTGACTATGTTTTACATGCTCATTATGTTGCAACACCCCCTCCTATCCTTTGGTTTTTCCATGGCCCGAAGGGCAGTTACCCTAATGGACAGTATCTGTCATTTCTGCAAGCTGGCCTGGCCACTGAAAGTGCAGATGAACAAGCTCTAATCAGTCAAAGCCGAGGAAAGGGCAAGTCATTTTGGCATCTTTGCCTTGGGTGTCAGAGTGTCCTAGCAATCCTGGGAATACCTGGCCTGAAATTTGTTTTTTTAGAATACCAGATTACCAACACAGTTTGGAGAATTTAAAGAGGGTATTTTTGTGAACTGCAGCTATAAATGCTTGAAAACAGAAGGTATGACAACAGGCTGCAAATCTTAATTGAAATTAATAAACAAGGGTTAATTTTTGACTAGCATGTGCTTTTAACCTTGTAATTAGAGATGTCATGAGTAGACTACTTACTTATGAGGGTAAACTTTCATTTTAATGTCTATAATGTCATAATTGTATTGAATTCTATTTTTATTAAAAAAAATTATTATAAAAAGTTATAGATAGAATAATTCTTATTGTAATACATATTTTGCTCAAATTATAAGAGTAATAACTGGGCAAACTAAAACTAATCCTCAAATTTGACAGATCACATGATCCAACAGGAATAATATAGAAAATCTCAGAGGAAATGTTGTAATAAAAGTCATTATGTGGCCGTGCGGGCCATGTTTTGCGCGGGCACGAGAGCCCATTAGTTTGAATGGACTCCCATGCCCTGTGACATGCAGGGAAGAAGTCCCTGCACTTCTTCTGAAAACGCAGCCCACACGGGAACCTCTGTTCCCAGTACGGTTGGGTTTTCCAGTGTGGGCAGCATGCCATTAGAAATAATGGCAGCCGCCTGCGTGTCCGCATTCCTCGGGTGGGGCGGCTGCATGGATTTTCGGGTGGATCCGCAGCCTCACCACCCACTCATATGTGAACCTAGCCTTAAAGGTGAATGCCAGGTAACTGAAAAGGTTTATGACTATAAAGATTGGCTTATAAAAGTATCTGACAACTGCTCCTGTGCACACTTGTAGGTGTATAGAACACCTTGGTCTCTAAATCTGAACATGCATGCTACAGGCTTGCAGTGTTATACCACAAGGAGGAGAATTATTCAAACAATGCTATGGGGTTAGCCCTATTTATCAATTATTCGCATTCTTACCCTAGGTTCACACCTTTGCATGTTGTGCGGGCTGTGTTTGCGCAGGCAAGGCAGAAAAAAGGTCTCTGCACCTTTCCACAAATCGCAGCCTGCGCTGGCAACCACACTACAGTTTGGTTCCCAGTGTGGATGCGATTTCCAGTGTAGACGGCATGCCATTAAGATCAATGACACCCGCCCGCGGGTTCCATGTTTTCATGTTCACATGTTTTGTGTGCAGGTGGTTGCAGCTAAGCGATGAACTGTGGATCCTGCAGCGGCTTCCACCCGCACTATGGTGACACATTTTGACACAATGTAACTTTTTGGGCTATAACAATTGTCCTAATAAAAGCATGTTAGATTTCCGAAATAGATTGCACTACATGAGTGGTTCAATTCATACATTTTTATTTTAAAATTAAAACATTTAATTGAAAATGTAAAAATTCTAATTGAATACAATCAAGTAGATCTCATCTATAATTGTTTTACAGTGGATCACTAGAAATGATTACAAAATGTATGAACGGTTTGTATATATGGTCAACCTCAGGATTCTAAGGCTGGCCATACATTATACAATTTTCTTGAGATTTTTGGTTTATATTTAGCAAAAATCATATAATAGGAGGTCAAAACTAACAACACTTTCAATTGTATCCAATTAGGCAGGCTCTTGCACTACAAAGTTGAAGGTAAATCTAAAGGAAATTGGGCAGAAATTGGATAGAAAATTGTATATTGTATGGCCAGCCTTACCTCGTAACTCTTTATCATTCCTGCTTATTGCTCAGTGCTCCATTGGTGCACTGCATTTGGGGAGTTGTAGTTCGAGTGAGTCACTAATGAGCAAATGTTATCTTCAATCTGAAAGGAATTGTAGGAACTACATTCTAATAATTGAAAAGATTATTTAAAATTATATTTTTCAAAATGAATAATGTAATATACCAAATGCAGCATTAGCACAATTTAGGCAATTTCCTGTTAGGCGTATTGTGTGACTAGAGTTCAGCTTTAAAGTGGTTGTAAACCTCAGACATAAAATAGTAACAGGGGTTTATTTGCAAAAACTGGAGAGTGCAACATCTGGTGTAGCTGTGTATGATAGCCAATCAGCTTCTAACTTCAGCCTGTTCAGTTAAGCTTTTGGCAATAAAACCTGGAAGCTGATTGGTTTCTATGCACCAGATTTTACGCTCTCCAGTTTCAGTACATAAACCCCCATGTCCTTTGAGCTGTGTTGCTCTGCATTGTGCAAGACCACATAGAAACAATTGTTTTCTATGTCTCCTGCTCACACCATAATACTGCGTTGAGGTGGGTTGCCCTGACCAAAAAAACCTGGAAGCTGCACCGGAATTTGCACTCTTTAGTTTTAGTAAATCAACCCCACAAAGCACATCTTTTTATAGTGTACTTTTCTCATTAGACTGCTATTACATGGGTCACTTCTGACAGTTTTCCAGACACAAAAGGTAAAAAGGTTTAGCTCGACATGTTCTTTGTGTACTTTGAGGAGGGGTGTGTGTCCCTTCCCTCCAATCAGGGCTCAGAGCTGTCACTGAAATCTTCAGAGTTTAACTTCATCTCTCCACCCCCTGCTTCCTGAAAGCTCAGACAAGCTGTATGAATTCTATACTTTGAACAACTGTAGAGAGGAGATGGCAGCAGGTAAACAATTATAACTTATGTTAGAGAATTTGTTTAATTTCTGTGTATCACCTAAGGCCAGTCACTTCACTTGGTATATGTAAGAGTTTACAACCACTTTAAGGAATTCACCACTGTATGCATACTAGTCACTTTTAGAAAACCAAGAGGTCATTTTGGAATTTGTACCTAATGTTTTCTTGAGTCTCTGGAACATAACACCTGATGTTGTTTGTAAAGTCACACAGTGAGAAATGGCCACATAGTTCAGTGTTGAGCTTAATTGGTACATGTATGTTACTTCAATGCTTAACTTGGAAAATAAATATTTTTCACACTAATCCTCAAACACAAGATGTAAGTTTAACCACTTTCCCTCCAGAGATTTTGCCCCCCTTCCTGACCAGCCCTTTTTTTTATACGGTGTTGGGTTACTTTAACTGACAATTGTGCGGTCATGCAACGCTGCACCCAAATTTTGGTGGTATTTGATTGCTTCTGCTGTTTTTTATTTTTTGAGCTATAAACAAAAAAAGCGACAATTTTGAAAAAAAATATATATATTTTTAACTTTTGCTATAAAACATATCCAGTAAAAAAAATTAAAAAATAAACTTTCTTCATAAATTTAGGCTAAAATGTATTTTGCTGCATGTCTTTGCTAAAAAAAATCCCAACATGTGTAAATTAATTGGTTTATGTAAAAGTTATGGCGGTATATTCTGAGACCTGAGTGGAGGGAATGGATACGCCCCCTTTTTATTTATTTTATGTACTTATAGAGTGCTGTCAATTTATGCAGCGCTTTACACATATATATATTGAACATTCACATCAGTCCCTAACCCTCAAGGGGTGTACAATCTAAGGTCCCTAACTCACATACATACACATGTTAGGACCAATTTAGACAGGATCCAATTAACCTACCAGCATGTCTTTGGAGTGTGGGAGGAAACCGGAGCACCTGGAGGAAACCCACGCAAGCACAGGGAGAACATGTAAACTCCATGCAGGAGGCACCATGGTCAGGAACTGAACCCATGCCCCATTTACTGCAAGGCAGATGTGCTAACCACTAAGCCACTGTGCCGCCCACAATACAATATTACAATGAAACATGCACAGCTGAAGCTGTCAATCACAGGCTTTGTGCTGGAGCTCCCCTCCTCCATTCCCCTCCATTGCTTTGAGTACACACAACCTTTCAGAAATTACTCATGCAGATAGCAAAGGAGCCAGACAGCAGACAGAATTCAGCTTTGGGCAAGTATATATTATAGAAGGATATGCTTTGCTTTTTTTCTATGTCGGAGGTTTACAACCACTTTTAGTGAACAGCACAGTTTGGTCAGCCTGGTGTCTGGAAAATAAAAAAAACAGAAGCACACTTATAAGTCCTCAGTTCTATGCATTCTGCTCTTTTCCTGTCAGTGTGTTTCCTGTTAGCACATATGCACTGCAGCAGTATCTGGTTCTCAGTGTTGGCTATCCTTCTTACAGTTGGGGTGTTGATGTGCACAGGATTGCTGAAAGATTATATAAAAAAAAGTACATCTACATTGTTAGGTGTTTTCTACTTAAAGACCATAAAATAAGGTCCGAAAGGTCCACAGGCAATCTCAAAACCATTAGAATGACCTGTCTGCTTTTACCCTTTCCTCGTCAAATTTTTTGCCAAACTTTAGCCAAGAGAAGGATGAGAGTTTGAATTTTTGTTGAATATTTACAGCCGTAAATGAACCAATTGAGGAAATATATTTTCCTATCTTGTCCCAGTGACTCTAGGGCAAAGGGACAGAAAATAATGAGAAGTCTTCCCAACAGGGACAGATACAGTAGCAAAAACACTTTATTTTAGTAAAGTGGAGAAGGGTCAGAACCTGTCAGACTTTTATTGCTATCAGGGTTTACCTGTCCTGGAGACCTCCATTGCCCTAATTTGTTGTTCTGGTATCACAGGTAACACATGAAGTATCTAAATCTAAAAAGGACATGGGCTTTGTATCTGGTATAGTTCTATCTGCTTCCCAGGCATGCCCTATGCACTAACCAGTTGATATTTTTCCCTTAGGCTGCAGATACCAGAGTATTAAAACTTGCTAATTTTTCATTTCAGAGGAAATGAACAATGATTTTGATTATTGTAATAATTGGCTGTTATCACAGGGAAACGCCTTACACCAGAAAAAATCCATGACTAGCTTGAAGAACATGGTTGTCAGGGAGTCATTTAGACTGGCCACTCTTATTGTCAATACTTGTATTAAGCCGATACTTGTGTCAAACAGGAAATCAATATTATACAACATCATTCATTTAGTGTTCGTTCTAATAGCTATTGCTGATCTGTATTCCGATTTTCTTACATCACACAGTAGTTTGTACCAGACTTTTTCTTTTTTTCTCAAACAAGTTTTTTATACATTTTTATATATAACTGACAATACAGCCATCAACAGCAATATGTTAACAGTAATAGTAAGATGTCATCTCAGTACAACTTGCATAGGGTTTTTAAGATTCTGGGAAAGCTCAATGTTTGCTATCAAAGTGGTACAGAAGTACTACAGCTTTGGACATCCCAGATCAACAGGAATGAATGAACCTTCAAGCAACACAGATGTAACCACAAAGACAAAGACACATAGCGGGAGGGTTTTCGACTCTGCTTTCATAGAAGTCACTTCTTGCTTTTAAGACCAATGTTCAACATGCTTATGTTCATCTATTATCATTAATGTGTGATGTATCACAATCTATTGTAGTATGGGGTCTGAAGTTGTCTCTAGAAAACAGTTACAGGAGTCTTATTTCTTGAAGTGTAACCAGTTTGCGCAAATATTCTAGTATTTGTTTTAGTCAGCCTTCTGAAGAACTGTCATTTCTTCCATAAAATGTATCTTCCCCACTCTTAGTATCTGCTCCGCTATTGATGGTGGATTAGGAGCTTTCCAATATTTTGGGATTAGGCTCTTGGACACAATTAGGAGGTGTGGGAGCAAATATGTCTTTTTTTAGGAAGAAAAAGGGATGTTCTGTGAAATAAGAGGACCAATGGGTTCTATAGGAGGGTTAAGCCAGCCATAGATGGATTGAATCTCAGCAGTCCTTGCTGAACCAGCTGAGGTCTGATTCATCTATGGGCAGGCTGATTGTACCTGGGTCGATCCATTGATTGACTTGGGTACAACCAGCCTGTCTGATTTTTAGCATACGATTACTGCCTGCAGCTGTAGCCAATAGCAGTAATCATTGTGTTCTCCCAATAGTTCTGTGGGAGGAATTGATGTCCTCCATCAACACAGTCAGTGTTGCTGCTGGAATTGAGTGATTTTCTTTCTTGCAGCCAATGGTTGCAGGAAATAAAACCGCAAAATCTATGGCTTGCCTTATAGTAGTGATATTCACTATTAAGTTGATCATTTGTACTTAGTATGGTTTAATTAGTGAGCACTGCTTCTAAATGTGGGAGAGGGTACCTGGGGCCACTTCACATATCCTGAACAATGGTGAGCTCTAGGTAGCCCAACTACTTAGACACACTGGGTCTCTGTACCACTGAGCAAGGAGTTTAAAATTACTCTCTAAGATAGTAGAATTTACAGAACTGCCAAGGGAGTCATCTTAAATATTTACAAAACAAAATTCTGACTTTTAATCTCAAAATTCTAACTTTGAAATGTAGAATTTTGACTTTTAATCTCAGAATAATTCTGGCTTCGGAACTCAGAGTTCTGACTTTTAAGCTCACCAGTCTGACTTTAAAAGTCAGATAGTGTGCATTTGGAACATATGCCTATGTGAGTGCAGGGATTTTACACAACCCTTGATGCATAACTAAGTACAACCGCATCTTCAAATTCACCTCAGTGGATGGCTGTATGTGGCAGCTGCAGGTCCCAAAAGAGTGATTACATAAGCTATGTATGGTGTAAGACCCCTGTATGGTTATTTGCATAAAGTATTACTGGGCAAGTGGTTCAATTCACACGTATATACTCATACATATTTGCATATACATACGTAAATTACTTGAATGTAAAATTTCTATATTTTTACACAGCTCTGAATGTATTACTGCATTACAGAACTTCACTCAGCTTTATGTATTGTCCCATAGACAACAATGCATCTACATAGGCTGCACAGCTACAAATACAACATTTGTTTTTAATAAATAACTGAACTATACCTGATAAAAAGTCCAATATTCCTATTGGTATTTTATCTATAGGTAATATGAATAAAACTATATACATTTTATTACAAAACAGTATCTGTACATCCATTTGGTCCTATGCAAAAGGGTTGATTTACTAAAACTATAGAGTGCAAAATCTGGTGCAGCTCTGCATGGTAGCCAATCAGCTTCTAAATTCAGCTTCTTTGATTAAGCTTTGATTAAAAAAAATACGTGAAAGCTGGTTGGTTTCTATGCAGATCTGCACCAGATTTTGCACTTCCCAGTTTTAGGAAATCATCCCCAATGTGTTTAATGTGTCTCTAAAAAAAATCAGATGCTGGTACCCCAAGACATTTCTACAGCTACATCCATATATAATTAACATGTTTAAAAAAAAACACAAAAAAAAAAACAACTCAAAACCCCCCACAACATTCAAGAGACACATACTCATGCAGATGCAGACCTCAAGCAATACTATCTTCTTTCACTGTCTTTTATCACTATGTAATTATTAGTAGATATACCTACAATAATTCAAAATGATAGCAAAAAACACATGCATATGGCTGACTTTAGTCTGTCCAAATAGAAAACGAGGTAATAAGATGAGTCAGTACCAGCGGAGCACTTTGCAGTGCTTTGAAGTTTTTTTTACTGATGTAATCATGCTTGCACACCCAACCTATGTCTAATGTCTACAGACAGCATTAGTACTTATACATTATGTCTGGTGGTTAATGGGTTAAAAATGGGCTGACTAGAATTAGTATTTTGGGCAAATACTCTCTGCAGTGTTTACAAAGCAATGCCTATTTGCTTTAGCCCAATAAAATGGAAAGGGAATACAAACCATCAACACATTAAGGAGCTTCAGAAGAGGGTATAATTACTCTTTTCTCTTTTAAACATAATTAGAAGTACATTGTAATTAAGCCTTCCTAGAGCACCAGTTATTGCATTTACTTAACAGCAAAACACCAAAAGATGTTATTTGAATGTCAATTTATTCATATGATCTGGGAATTTTCGCTTGGAATTTTATATGTAGTTTGCATGCATTGTAGCTTAAGACCATGATTAGCATATTAGAAAATATATATAGTGTACATGTAAAGACTATGGACTAAAGATCATAAAACCATAAGGCAATGAACAGTGGTGGAGGATATACAGTTGCAAGAAAAAGTATGTGAACCCCTTGGGATTACGTGGAGTTTTGCATGAATTGGGCATAAAATGTGCTCTGAACGTCATCTAAGTCACAACAATAGAAGAACACAGTCTGCTGAACATAATACTACACAAACATTAGATGTTGCCATGGTTTAATTGCACATAACATGTAAACATTCACAGTGCAGGGAGGAAAAAGTATGTGAGGCCCTAGCTTAATGACTTCTCCCAGAGCTAATTGGAGCCAGGAGTGAGCCAACCTTGACTCCAATCAGTGTGATGATATTGGATGTGTTGCTGACAGCTGTCCTGCCTTAAAAAAACACACACCTGTTTTGGGTTTACTGGTTTCAAGAAGCACTGTCTGATGTGAACCGTGCCTCACAGAAAAGAGCTCTCAGAAGACCTACGATCAAGAATTGTTGACTTGCATGAAGCTGGAAAGGGTTACAAAAGTATCTCCTTGAGCCTTGATGTTCATGTGTCCACGGTAAGACAGACTGTCTACAAATGGAGAAAGTTTAGCACTGTTGCTACTCTCCCTAGGCGGGGTCGTCCTGTAAAAATGACGGCAAGAGCACAGCGCAGAATGCTGCATGAGGTAAAGAAGAATCCCAGAGTGTCAGCTAAAGACCTACAGAAATCTCTGGCACATGCTAACATTTTTGTTGACACATCTACAATAAGGAAAACATTAAACAAGAATGGAGTACATGAGAGGACACCACGGAGGAAGCCATTGCTGTCCAAAAAGAATATTGCAGCACGTTTGAAGTTTGCAAAAGAGTACCTGGATGTTCCACAGCACTACTGGCAAAATATACTGTGGACAGATGACACCAAGATTGAGTTGTTTGGGAAGAACACACAACACTATGTGTAGAGAAAAAAAGGCCCAGCACACCAACATCAAAACCTCATCCCCACTGTGAAACATGGCGGAGGGAGCATCATGGTTTGGGGCTGCTTTGCTGCCTCAGGGCCTGGACGGATTGTTGTCATTGATGGGAAAATGAATTCCAGAGTTTATCAAGACATTTTGCAGGAAAACGTACGACCATCTGTCCGCCAACTGAAGCTCCGCAGAGGATGGGTGATGCAACAGGACAATGACCCAAAGCATACAAGTAATTCAACAAAACAATGGCTGCAACAGCACAGAATACACCTTCTGGAGTGACCCAGTCAGAGTCCTGACCTCAACCCCATTGAAATGCTGTGGCATGACCTTAAGAGAGCGATTCACACCAGACATCCCAAGAATATTGCTACACTGAAACAGTTTTGTGAAGAGGAGTGGTCCAAAATTACTCCAGATCATTGTACAGGTCTGATCTGCAACTACAGGAAACGTTTGGTTGAGGTTATTGCTGCCAAAGCAGGGTCAACCAGTTATTAAGTCCAAAGGTTCACATACTTTTTCCTCCCTGCACTGTGAATGTTTACATGTTATGTGCAATTAAACCATGGCAACATGTAATGTTTGTGTAGTATTATGTTCAGCAGACTGTGTTCTTCTATTGTTGTGACTTAGATGACGTTCAGAGCACATTTTATGCCCAATTCATGCAAAACTCCACGGAATCCCAAGGGGTTCACATACTTTTTCTTGCAACTGTAAGCTGAGAAGTAGGTGTAATGATTGTGAGCTGTTTTTGCATCTGTGTGCGGGTCACAAATCAGTTCCTCACACCTCAGCACAGGCTTCTAGCAAGTTTGTTTGCTATTTTAAACCAATAAACATGACAGTCCCACCATCATCCTCTCCAATAACAGTGCTGTTTTTGGTCAAAAGGTCCAGCAAAAGGTGGGTATCAGGCACTGGGTTAGGCTTGGTGACTGAACCTCAGCAGCAATACCACAAAATGGTCCCCCCCCAAAAAAAAAATAGGGACAATGACCTCAAAGAGAAAACAAAGAGTGCACAACCCTTTATTTTTTTTTAACACTCTTCTTCATTTAACAATTTTACATAAAGATAGGAATGCCTAAATAACGTGCGCAGAGTTCAGAACAAGGGCGGACTGACCATTCGGAAACTTGGGCACTGCCCGAGGGCCCGGGGTCAGTAAGGGGCTCCATGAAATGCCACTGGTACCTTTCATAGGCTTGTTTGAGCGTGGTTTGAGTGTGGGCAAGGACACGGGGGCCCCATGACCCCCTATTGCCCGGGGGCCCCATGAGTTGTCAGTCCGCCCCTGGTTCAGAATATGTCAGTTCAAAGGCAACATAACAAAATAGACAAAACATAGTTCATGCCTATAGAATGTAAAATCACTTATGGGGATCAGAGCCTAAATAGCAAGCTAAGGACAGTACGCACCCCATCTGTAGTTTTACAAAAATAATAACACAGAAGACAAATTTTCAACATATCGTCAAACAGAGAAGACCAAAATGCCAAAAGATAGAAAAATAAAGAAACAAGCAAGGAGAAGGATGGGGAAAAGAAAAAAAAACAGTGGCTAAATGGTTAGCATTTCCGCCTGGCAGTGCTAGGGTTGCTGGTTCAAATCCCAACCATGGCACCACCTGCCTAGAGTTTGCATGTTCTCCCTGTGCTTGCGTGGGTTTCCTCTGACACTCCAAAGACATGCTGGTAGGTTAATTGGCTCCTGTCTAAATTGGCCCATAGTATATGTATGTATGAATATGAGCTAGGGATCTTAGATTGTACGCCCCTTGAGTGTTAGGGATTGATGTGAATGTACAATATATATGTAAAACGCTGTGTAAATTGATGGCGCTATATAAGTATCTGAAATAAATAAATTTTAAAAAAGGGGGGGAGGGGGATTTGAGAATGAAAAGGGAATTCTCACTCCCCCAAGTGCACAATAAATGCATAATCACTTGAGCAGGTAAAATGAGTCCAATAGAACCATTTACGTCTGAACTTCTCCTCCTTTCCTTGAAACGAGGCTATAGTGCTTTCCATTGAGTGAATTTTAGCAATTTTATTAAACCACATTGAGAGCGATGGGGATGTCTCCTGTTTCCAGAGTATTTGCTTGCAGGCCTGGGCAGCATTCAACAGGTGGACTAACATATAATTTTTATAGCATTTCATAGAGAGGTCAGAGCAGTACAGTAACTACCTGCAAGGATTTTTCATATGTTTGGCAGTCTCTCTGACTTAAGACCAAACGTTGGTCAGCTTTCTACAAGACCAGAAGACATGGAGGATAGTGCCCTACTTTTCTTTAAAGTGCCAGGAAATATTCATTGCTTCTGGGTAGAGCTTCCTAAACAGGGCTGGGACCCCATACCAGGGGGTGAGCGTACTATATCCCAACTCCTAGTATTTGTTTGCAATGGAGGAATAGTGAGCAAAATATATGATATGGTCCTGTTGTTCTGCTGAGAATTCCCTATCCAGATCCCTCTCCCATTTAAGTAGATACAGAGGTACAAAAGTTTCAGCAGGTCTGCTTAATAGTTTGTAGGTACCTGAGACCACATGGGATGTAGAGTCTGGAACCAGACAGATCCTCAAAGGGAGTATTGGGATGAGCATTGATCCCTCAATAGGATAAAGTAGTAAGAAAATGGATAAGCTGTTATGTAGGGTTGGTGAAAACAGCTGCCTGATGGCAGACGGAGCTTTTATTTCCCGACCAGACATGATTGCAATTGCAAAGTTGACAAAATGCCTCAAGGTATAAGTTTGAATCTCTCATCTGGTAACCCTGGTAGAGAAATAAGTTTACCAATCACTGGATATAATTGAGAGGGCAGAGTCTAAGATGCCGGCACCCTGGCAACATTGCAGAACCTCCAGAGTAGGTCCTATAAGGGGATGACCTCTGATGACGTGCAAACTGGGATATTCAAGCCATGGTAGACATCGTAGGGAGATATCGGTGGAAGATTGTTCAAGATCATTCCACTGTTTGAGACCTGATCTGCTTTGCTTTGGAATGGTGAACCACATAAAAATAGCGAAAAGGGTCTGGGAAGGCCATTCCTTCCTAAATCTTCAGCATGGATAGGGATGTATCTGAAAGACGTGGGTGGAATTTTGCCCACACAAAATAGATGAAGGCAGTACAAACGTTTTAAAGAAAGGACAAAAGAATCACAACAGGAAGCATCGGAAATGGGTAAAGAGCTGAGGCATGATGTTTTTGAAGATGGCATTTTTGACCATCCAAGAGATAGAATCAATGGCTCATGCGCAAGTCATCTGTTATATGCCATAAGATTGGGGGGCCTTGAAAATCTTGTCAAGGGTGGGGGTAATTTATGTTCCCAGATATGTGATAGAAGAGGTAGCCCACTGAAATGGAAAGAAACAACAAAGGGCTCAGGACCTAGTCGAGGACAAGGAGATATTCAAGAGATCGAATTTATGTGTATTTATTTAAAAATTTGAGAGAGCGCCATATCATCTAATTTCCTCCATAAGGTTCAGAAAAGTAATCTCTGGGGATGCAACAAAGAACATCAGGTCATCAACCAAAGCTGCCATTCCCAAGGGGTCCAATGGGAATCCCTTGATATTCTGATTTCAGCATACATATTACAGAAAAGGCTCCAAAGACAAAATAAATATTAGAGGTGACAGGGGACACTTCTTGCAGATATCATTGGACAGCAGGAAATAGGCAGAGGTCACCTCACTGGTATGCACTGAGGCTGTCGGGTTGGAGTAGATGGCCTCAATCCAAGTAAAAAAGTTGGATTCCACTCCTATGTGGCTAAGTGTCTTTCAGGAAAAGCCAGTCCACCCTCTCAAAACCTTTCTCAGCATACAGTTATTTATTTCTTATACACATGGGATAACAGAAGAATATAAGACAGTCAACACAATTTGAGGACCAAGTAGTACCCTCTTCATCAGGGTTTAACGAGGAAATAAAAAAGACTTCCTATAAGACGGTACAGAAATGAGTGTCTCATACACACTTTCCTGGAACCATTACAGATTTAATCCTATAGGAAATCTTTTCCATTAAAGTGCTACTAAACCCTGGACCCTGCATTCACTATATCTGGTCTCCCACAGTACACAGAGCATGGAAATGCAATTACTGTATTAAATGTAAACTGCTAAATACCTTTTCTCATCAGTAGTTAGAGCAGTCTTGTGACTTTGTCAGTGTCCAGGAAAGCACTGGTTACAGCACGTAGGAAGAGTTTTAATTCTCCTTGAGGATGCAAGACCCATGACCTCTGTGTGGAGAGGGCTGATTGGCCCTGTGCAGATCACATGCACCCTCCCAAGTAAAAAAAAAACCAACTCTCTAGCAATACACACCAAACTGAGTATGTGCAGCTTGCCCCGAGCCTCTGTTCTATTGGGAGATATTTAGGAGATACTGGAAGAAGGGGAGGATAAGAGAAGACGGGATCAAACATCCTTTTTCACAATGTGGAAGATTAACCCCTTAGGTTCCATAGTGAGTATAACAAGCATGCTTTACAGATAGGTATTGGCTGTCCTGTTATCTCAATTTTACTTTTTGTAAATTTTGGTACTTTTATTGTTTTCTAAACTGCATGTCCAAAAGCAAAAAGTACAGCTAAACAGCTACTCACAGTTCATATTTAATCATTAATCATTGTGTTTTCCTGAAGTTTCTGTGTAAGATATGAGTATGCTTGCATCCCCATGCATTTGTGTTTACATCTGGCCCTCCTAACCCTCTTGTATTGAACTATATTGTTGCTGTATTGTCTCCCGTTATATTGTAAAGCGCTGAGCAAACTGTTGGTGCTATATAAATCCTTTATAATAACATCTGTCCTTTTCTACCAGAAGTTGTGGAAAAATGGCAGTATTGCTGATAGGAAAGCATAATGAATAAAACTACAGAAGGGCTAAATTATATAGTAGAGGAATGGCCTGTCTAAGGCCATATCACTGCTTTTAGGAAAATGCTCACATATATAAAGCATGTAGTTTTTGTTGCAACTTTTCAGAGTTAACAGACATGAAAGTGTTACAAAACCCAGGACCCTGCATTCACTATATCTGGTCTCCCACAGTACACACAACATGGAAATGCAATTATGTTAGTAAATATAAACTGCTAAATACATTTTCTCATCAGCAGTGTATAGCAGTCTTCTGACTTCTATGAGTGTCCAGCAGAGCACTGGTTACAGCTTGTAGGAGGAGTTTTCATTCTGCTCTAGGAGGATGCAAAACTACTTACCTCTGTCTGGACAGTGCTGATTGGCCCTGTTCTGATCACATGCATTCTCCCAGGAAAAAAAAAACCTCTCTAGCAATAAACACCAAACTGAGCTTGTGCAGAGGTTCTTCACACCATATGTCTTAACAGGAGATAAGAGGGAGATACTAGAAGAAGGGGAGGATCAGAGTCAGGATAAAACAGACTTTTTACACAATGCAGATGATTAACCCCTTAGGTTTCATAATGAGTGTAACAAGCATGCTAGACTACACAGAGACTGATTTTACTGTCGTGGGTTTAGTAACACTTTAATTAGTCCTTTATTTTTTGTGATCACTGGGGCTCTGCTTGCTTTGGGACTTTGAAGCCCCATTCATTAAGACCCAGTTCACATATATGGAAATTGGATGCGTTTTGAACCTCATCCATTTTGCCTGACATGTGAACCAAATTCCTTTTCTATGGAGCATAGTACAGCAGAACATTCTGGGATAGGAGGGGAGCTCCATCATGTAACATGTCAGAGTCATGCTACAGGTTTCCTTCCTCTTATGCCAACATGTCTTTTTAACCTGGGTTCACATATGTGTGGGCCAATTTGCAGTGCGATTTAAAAAAAGAGTCCGGTACGATTTTCAGCCCAGTTCATATGCGATTTCTAGTGTCATATACTTTAACTATTCGCACCTGAATCGCACCTGAACCACTGAAGGAAATTGCACTGGACTCTTTTACAAATCGCACTGCAAACTGGCCCTGCACATTTGTGAACCCAGGCTAAAAAGACATGTCGGTAGAAGAGGAAGGAAACCTGTAGCATGACTCTGACATGTTACATGATGGAGCTCCCCTCCTATCCCAGAATGTTCTGCTGTGCTATGCAGATACACTCCTAAGGGCACCACAGGCTAAAAATGCAGATGCATTGTGGAATATTCACTGCAATGTCCTGGGGTGATCAGCATTTACTCAACATTATAAAGAGAGCCATTAGTCTGCCCATATAAGCATTAGTAAACAAAATAGTTATCTTCCCTGTCAGCTCCAGCACACTGCTTTGGATTGCTGTGCACAACACAGCCATGCAAAGCAGTGTGCTTACAGTAAAACACATACACACAGCACACAGTAAAACAGCACACTATTAACCCCTTCCTGCCCAGTGCCATTAGTACAGTGCCAGTGCTTTTTATTAGCACTGATCACTGTATGGTATCACTGGGGATGTCAGTGACACCAAGTCAATTCCCTCCAGTGTCAAAATGCCCGCTGCAGTCCTGCTATATGTTGCTAATCGCTGCCATTACTAGTAAAAATACAAAACATTTTAAAAAAATCCCAGTATATATACCGCCATTTGTAAACACTATAACTTTCACATAAACCAATTAATTTAAACATATTGGGATTTGTTTTTAGTAAAGACATGTAGCAGAATACATTTTGGCCTAAATTTATGGTGAAATTTGATTTTTTAAATTTTTTTACTAGACATGTTTAATAGCAAAAAGTCAAAAATATTGTTGTTTTTCTCAAAATTGTCAGTCTTTTTTTTTATAGTGCAAAAAATTATAAATGCACAGGCAACCAAATACCACTGAAAGAAAGCTCTATTTTTATGGGGAAAAAAGGACATACATTTCATTTGGGAGCAGTGTTGCATGACCGCTCAATTGTCAGTTAAAGTGCTGTAACGCAAAAAATGGCCTGGTCAGGAAGGGGGGTAAATCCTCTGGAGGGCAAGTGGTTAAATTCGTTTTCTCCAAGGTTCATGTATGTTAATTAGTGATTGTATTATTGAAGTGTGGAACACATACTGTAAAGACATGGGCAGATTAGATCAATTGATCTGAGTTTAATCTGCGGCTAACCATAGACATAACTAAATCTGTACAACCTCCTAGAAAACATCTGCCATGTAAAGGGAACACAGCAAAAATCAGAAGATAACTACATACACAAATTACCCTTTAATCAAGGGTTTTTTTCAAACAAATATAAGCAGATAATGATTGGATTGGGTGTAGGTCATATAGAGGTAAATTACAACCCATGTACGGCTATTTTAATTTCAAAGCATAAAACATAGCAATTCACTATTTTCCCTACAGCACAAAGTAAAGGTGAAAGCTGGACCAGAAAGTTCTGGATACTTAGAAATCATTTTGTTCCAACTTTTTGCTTAAACACACCTCTACTTTCTGGTTGCATCCTTGATGGAGAATAGGGTCACTTATAGTCAGTTGTGCCAGTGTACTAGGAATGCACATTTTAAAATCTGGTGGCCTGATGAATCTTCTTTCAAAAATGCCATTTGGAGCCCTAATTAACTTCCAGACCTGGATCAACCACAAGGTATCTTAGACAAGAGCTTGTGGTCTGCAATAAACCAGGGAAAAGCACAACTGATCAAAGCTGTGTCTCTATATGTAACTTCACAAGAGAGGCTACACTTGCAGACAGTTGGTATCTGGTGGACAGCCAGTACAGACAAGGCAACTGAGATGGCTGTTCTTTGCCTGATGAATTCCAGAACAACATACTCAATGAGAAACTGGGAACTTTTAGACTTGCAATCGTAGTCAGATGAAGGAAACATTCAAACATGCTTAATAGTGTTGGCAAGGCAGCTCCTTTACAGCAGGCTTTCCTCGATGGACACCCGAGAGAAAAGTGTGCTAGACCAAAAGCAGATAAAAGAATCCAAGATCATTTTAATTGTTTGTAAAATAGTCATATAAAAACAACTTGAGTAAGCAGTAAATTCGGAGATCTATATTAGAACCAGTATTGGTTACTCTACTATATAGTAACTCTCCACATGGAGTAGCAACCTGAAAACAGTTGCTGAGCAGCAATGACGTCATTGTTTCTGAGTCCATCCCTGTGTTATTTATTTATTTATTTATCGAGTTTATATAGCGCCAAAGGGTTTGCTCAGCGCTCTACAATAGAGGGGGGACAATACATGAAACAGAACAGTAACATCAAACAGTACACAAGGGGTAAGAGGGCCCTACTCTTTCGAGCTTACAATCTAGGAGGGAGGGGGTAGAGGCACAGGAGGAAACGGCTGTGGGGGATGGAGTGGTAGGAGGAGGGAAGGGCAGCGGCTGTTAGGTGAGGGTGGGGTAGGCTTCCCTGAAGAGGTGGGTTTTCAGGGAGCGCCTGAAGGTGAGGAGGGAAGGTGACAGTCTGATGGATTGGGGTAGTGAGTTCCAGAGGATGGGGGAGGACCTGGAGAAGTCTTGCAGTCGTGCGTGGGAGGAGGAGACCAGGGAGCAAGATAGAAGGAGGTCCTGTGAAGAGCGAAGGGTACGGGTAGGGTGGTACCTGGGAATCAGGTCGGTAAGGTAGTTAGGGGCAGTGTTGTGAATGGCCTTATAGGTCAGGGTGAGCAATTTAAATTTAATGCGTTGGGCAATGGGGAGCCAGTGGAGGGAGAGGCAGAGGGGGGTGGCAGAGGTGGAGCGGCTGGTGAGGTGGATGAGTCTGGCCGCTGAGTTCAGGATGGTCTGAAGCGGGGAGAGCCTGCACTGGGGTAGGCCGGTGAGGAGGGAGTTGCAGTAGTCCAGGCGTGAGATAATCAGGGAGTGTACTAGTAGTTTAGTGGTGTCTGGGGTAAGGAAGGAGCGTATCTTGGAGATGTTCCGGAGGTGGAGCCTGCATGTGTTTGTGAGAGATTTGATATGAGGTTGAAAGGAAAGGTTTGAGTCCAGAATGACGCCAAGGACCTTGGCTTGCTGGGCGGGATTGATGGTGGTGTTGTTGGTAGTGATGGAAAGGATGGGGGGGGGGGCGCGGGCTGGGGGGAAGATGAGAAGCTCGGTTTTGGAGAGGTTGAGTTTGAGGAAATGGAGCGACATCCAGTCAGAGATGTCGTTTAGGAGGTGAGTGATGCGGGCGGAGAATGTGGGGGTGAGGTGAGGGGTGGATAGGTAGATTTGAGTATCATCAGCATAGAGGTGGTAATTGAAGCCGTGGGAGTTTATGAGTTTGCCAAGGGAGGAGGTGTAGATGGAGAAGAGAAGGGGTCCAAGGACAGAGCCCTGGGGGACCCCAACAGAGAGGGGGAGTGAGGAGGTGGTGGCACCGTTGTAGGAAACGCTGAAGGAGCGTTGGGATAGATAGGACGAGAACCAGGAGAGAGCGGTGTCTCTGATGCCAAGGGAGAGTAGTTTATTAAGGAGGAGGGGGTGTTGAGCCCTAATGAAGAGGGAGTGGTGGTTTTTACCAATGAATAAAATGATCTTGGATTCTATTATCTGGTTTTGGTCTGCTGGTGCTCTTTTCCGCATTTCTATGGTCTGTGGCCAATGAAATACTTCTCTGTATCAATCAAAGGGATGGTGTATATGTGGACCAAGGCTCTACTCTCTATTAATTCTTCTCTGTTAACCTCAAATTCAGTACATATAAGGTTTAAGTACTGAAACTTTCATCAAATGCAAATCATACTCTATACTAATAAACTTATAGTCATGATTAAATAAAGTAGTACATTTTTCTCACATAGCCAAACCAGTCGAAGAGGAAATTTAAAAAAGAGCTTCCTCTGCACATCACTTGATGTTAGTTAAACACATCAGACTTTCTAAATTTGCCTATTTAGACCAGGTATGTAAAACTCAAATAAACCAAAGGGTTAAATTAAATAGGATATATTTCCTATTGTCTGCACCTAATCAACTAAACATTCTGTAGTTAAGTCCCAAAAGTATCACATCACTTTGATAAATAAAGCGTATGTCAAACCAAAACCAATATACAGTATTTATGTTTTGAGAGTAAGATACCAATATAATTGTGCTTTGGGAGTAAGAGTTTAATAGGGATAATGGTACCCACTTTAACTTACATACTTCTGCAATGTCAACGATACATTTAGGAAATATGTCAAACTAAAACCTTTGGATAGAGTGGGAATGATAATAATCCCTTTCTGGTTTTTACTGCTATCTAAGACTTCCTTAGAGAGATAAACCTTTACTTTCCTATCTTTTCCTTTCCAGTTTTACCAAACAGGAGGTAAGGGTAAATATGCAATAGGGATACAGACAGAAAACAAATTCTGATAGGGGTTTTAGTTTTCCCCTACTCTACTAAATAAAAGTTTTTTTGCTTTTTTTTAATAGAAAATGGTTTCAGTGCATTGTATATTGAAAAATGTTGTTGATTATGGGGAAGAAAAAATGGAGAAAGGGAGTACAGCAGTTCAACAGCAGGACACAGTTACACAAGAGCCACCAGTGGATTCTTCAGTGAAAGCAAACCAACAGCATGGGGTTCAGAAAAAACACCAGAAGACTGGTACAGAGGGGAGTTGTAGTTGGATCAGAAGGTCTTAGAAATATGTTATTGTACTGAACCAGGAAGTCAGCACAAAACTTTGTATAATTGTTACTTGGTCAACATCATCAAAATTTCAGTAGATTTCTACGGCTCAAAAAAATTGTGTTTGTATTACTTTCTATAAGAATGTCTCCTTTGACTCCAGTTTAAGAATAAACATTGATTTATCAATACAAAGATTCAGTGCGGGTGGATCAGTGTAGATTCATTTGTGAAGGATTGCTTTTTTGCTGCTTTTTTACAACCTCTAGTGATTCTGACATCTTGTAAATCCAGAATACCAATAATTGCCCATTCAGGAGTTTCAAAAAGATAATTCACTGGATGATCTATGGTGTATCAGGCTATATTTCTCTAGAACTGTTCTATATTTGAGCAGGCCCAGTAAGTATGGAATAAGTTTGCACACTTGTAGCCACATTTAAGACAGTAAGGTGAATGGCTGAGTGCCAAAAATAAGCCTATTTGAACATATATTTTTTGTGGTAGATTAGTAACATCTTTCCCCTATAGGTCGCCTGTATGATGGTGCTTCACGCAGTGTTGAAATAAATAAGAATAGCAGCTGCGAATTTTGTCAAGAAGCAATTAGTTCATTTAGTAAGACTATTTATTTATCACAGTCTAGGTACATTCTATAGTAAGTGTATATTCTAATATGGCTCATTTATGTGGATTGGGTTCCAGTCCATTTACTCACCATGCTCGGATACAGGCACAGGCCGCTTCAACAACTTTTCTCACATCTCTCTGGGTTCCTAGAGTCACCCAGGGATGATACATTTCTTGGCTTTCCTTAGCAGCTCAGAGAGGCCACACCTGATGAGGCAGAAGTAGCTGAGCATGTGATATTCAGCCAGATGATAGGCCACCCACTCTCAAAACTAGTATGTGGGCAGATGAAAAGGAATCTAACAGCAAGCAGTTTCTCTGAAAGACCCAGCTACTGTGGGGAGCACCTCCCCAATTACCACCAGCGTATTGTAACTACAGTGGGGTAGCCCTGTGCCCTTGGGTCTTGGATCCCTCCAGCTCCTTGACTGTGTTGCCAGACCTACCTTGGACTTTAAGGAGAGGAATGCTATTCTTAGGCATGGCTGGATCTAGGGGGGTGCTGGGGTGGGCTGTGCCCCCCCAGATTCCAGTTGTGCCCCCTCAGGCTGGGTGCCCCCTCCTCCCATGTACTTTATGCTGTGCCCACTGAGCTTCCCCTCCCCCCCTGCACTCATGGCCTGCAACATCTAAAGTAATCAGTCCAGACAGGAGAAGCAGAGAGGAGAGAGCAGCCAGGAGATGTGGGCTCTCTGTGATCTCCCCCCCTGTCATAACAGCAATCCTCCATACAGCAGGTTATATAGGATCGCTATTACATCTGACGGTACATGGCTTCATTACTCTCCCCCATCCACATTTCGAAGAGTTGAGCAGTGCTTGAAGGAGATGGGGGTGGGTAATAAAGCCATGTACTGACGGATGTAATAGCGATCCTATGTAACCCGCTGTACAGAGGATCGCTGTTATGACATTTTTTCGTGGATGCAAAAGTTCAAAGTTTAAAAATGGATAGGCTTCTGATGCAGCTTTAAACCTTGATTTTTTTTTTGTTATAAGGGATTTTCCATTTTTAAGCATTTGATTTGACCAATTCTTGAATACTATGTTTTTGGAGGTATGGTGAAAGTCAGGGTTTTGCCACTACAGAAGAAATAAGGAGGATATACTACTGATACTTGTTCTGAACTCTATTCCAGGTAGTCCAGAAAGAAAAGAGAAGGGGGTTAGAAGTAACTTCTGAAAGCAGATCTTTATGCACTTGTAGTATATGTTGTAGGTCCAGATTAAAATGTATGTAGTTGTTATCTCTGTGAATCCAATCACAAAGGTATCTAGTGATTACTGTTAAATTGGACAGAACTTTGATGCGCTGATATTACAATGTATTGAGATTGCTGATCGGAACATGGTTTATCAGTTGCCTGTACAAATCCATTGAATAAGTTTGATTTTAATCTGCTTATTAATTATTATACTCTGATTCACACTATTGGGAGTGTTACCCTGTGTTTATTTTTTGTGGCTAACTGCATGAATAATGAACATCCGGAGAAGCTGGAGGATACCATATTATTCACAGGGGGATTATCCACATCTCTGTGCACTATTTGACCACTCAGACAGTAATATGGCAGTCAATATCTTTTGTTAAGGTTTCTAGCACAGTGGTGGTGTGGAATCACAGACCAAATTTTGGAGTATTTCTTAGATTGCACTCACACATTTTCTTGTGTTTTATGGGAGGTTTGGATGGACTAAATAATAGCACTTTATACACATGTTGATTTTATTTACAGAATTAATGTGGTTACATATTGCCCTGCATTTGATGCTTGTTTAATATAAATAGTCTTTTGAATGTATTCAAAGTCACTTAAAGTGGAAATTCAGTCAAACACTAACTATATAAATCTACTACCACCCCCATTCTAAACCTATGCTCTCTACCTTGTGAAAGGAAAGATCTGTACACTGTCATATTCTGAGGGAGCTCCAGTCCAGTCACATGATCGGGTCCCAGCTTCAGTGTAGTGAAGGGACATCCAACAACAGATGCCCCATAGTAAACCTTTGGGTGATGTCATCGCCGAGGCTCTGCAGTCATTGTCAGCGATCTCTCTATACTGAAACCGTCGCTGAGACCCAATTATGTGACTGGACCGGAGCGCCCTACGCATAGGTAAGTATACAAATCTTTCCTTTCACAGGGTAGATATAATAGACTTAGAATGGGGTTGGAAATAGATTTCAGCATAGTTAGTGTTTGACTGAACTTACTCTTTAAGTTATGTATATGAATTTTAAAGGGGACAAGGCATACCTTGGGGACATATTTGTCCATCTATGGCCAATTAAGCAGATGTCTGACTTAAAATGATGGGAAGTGCCTATCTACCATCACATGGCCATGTCCCCAGTACGCTCTATGATGTTTTCTCCAACATGACCAGTGAGTGTGTGTGACATTATCTGTGTATGATAGCTAAAACTTTCAATGGCTAGAAGAGCTCATTATACTTTCCTAGGGAAAGCTGCAACCAAGTTTTCACCTGATCATTTCAAGTGATGCTCAAATCAAGTATATTACTTTTGAAGATGACAATATATGGCCACCATTGGATTGCCTTCTAAAAAGGTATTAATTTGCAACTGCATCCTGGTTTATTTCCATCTCTGATAAGTGACTTCTTGCTCAGTAACTGACTATGTAACCATATTTATGAGAAACAAATTATCAATATAAATAGTGCATGCATTAATCATGCACACTAATGTATGCAACCTTGAGGGTAAATTAAAAGCCAATTTAATATTCATATCAACAAGTCAATTAGTTGATTTTGCTTCTCATGATTGCCTAGATAAACATTAGAAGCCCAATTAATCTTCCAGTGATAACTTGAAACCACAGTCTTGAGAGAAACATAAAGAGCTTGGCAAATGTAGTCTTGGTATTACAAATCTTACATCACTACAAGAGGCTCAAATGAAACCACACAACTGATATTTATTCTAAAACATAATTGCTTTAAATGAAAATATGTTTTACTTTATTTAAGGGGAAGTAAGGTACATCTACTACAAAATAGTAAGTGAGGAGGTTAACCAGCCCTTCTCCACCACTAACAAATTAATAATGATCTTATAAAGTTTTTAGCTTTCTTCTTTAAGGGGAAGCTGCTACTTAATAGGTGTGTCCTATTAAGAGAAACTATCACTTGAATAGACAAAGTGATGTGTTCTTTTAAAACGTAAATCAAATAATTTAAAAGTTTCTAGATTAGTCTCATTCTCCAGCTTACTAGAAAATTAATCCTTATTAATTGTTATTAAAATGGTTTTAAAATCAAAAGCTTTTTTACCTTAAAGTAGAACTACAGGCAAACCTTTTTTTTTCATTTTTGATACAGCAGGGGAGGGTTATAACCCCTGTCAGATTTTTTTTGTGCAAACTGTGTCCCATTGAAGAGATTTCCCTTTACCTCCTGTCCCATAGTCAAAACAGGAAGTGAGAGGAAATCCCTGCAAATTAACACCTTCCCGGCTGGCCTATATCAGATTGATGGCGGGCGGGACACTCCTTCTTCTGACTGGGCATCATATGACATCCTGTCAAAAGGAGTTGCTCACACGGCTGCGGGGCTGCACAGAGGCACGATCTGTCATTGGCTGTGTCCGCGGGACACAGCCAATAACATATCACTACACTGGCCCGTTGCCAGTGTCATGTGACTGCTGTGATCAATCACAGCAGATCACATGACAATTGTATACAGTGGATGGCTTCCTGTCACGCCATCCATTGTATACAATTGTGTTGTTAGCTGTGATTGGTCAAAGCAGTAATATGGTACAGACCCATCTGTATCATGTGATGAGCTTTGCCCAATCACAGCTAATCCCAACAAAAGACTAAATGAATCAATTTCAGTCAGTAACAATGATTGCAAATATCATTGGTATTAGCAATCATAATGTGTAAAAAAAAAAAAAAAATCCTGATCACTTGCCCAGAGCAGTTCAATGTTACTATGGTAACATTGGATTGCTTTGGTCACAGTGTGTTGAAAAAAAAATTGTAACAAAAATAAAAAATAATGTAATAAAAAATAATATAAAAAATTGAAAATAAATGTAATTATTATTATACATTTTTTACATACTGTCACCAGTCAGTGTCCCTGATCACCACCACACCAGTTATATAATAACTCTGTACTGGACTGGTGATAATATGTAAAAAAAAAACATTTCTACATATTCCAAAAAATTGTAACAAAAAAGTACAACCTCCAATAAACTCACCATGACTCATACTAAATACCTTGGACTGTATATTTTCCAAAAATGGGTTGGCGTTTTCGGGCCTCGAGAAATTAGATGGGCCATCAGTACACCAGGATTGATCGATTGTCAGACATATATACCATGGTTTGTGGACTCTATAACTTTCCTACAGACTAAATAATATACACTAATTTGGGGTACTTTCCCCAAAGAAATGTAGCAGAATACATTTTGACCTAAATTTGTGAAGAAATTGTATTTATTTGCAAAATTTTATAACAGAAACTAAGAAAAATGCATTTAAAAAAAAAAGTTTTGTTTTTTTTGTTTATTTAGCAAAGAAATAAAAAACTCAGTGGTGAGCTCTATTTGTGTGAAAAATGATCACATTTTGTTACGGGTACAGTGTTGCTTGACCGCACAATTGTCATTCAAAGTGCGACAACACTGAAAGCTAAAAATTGGCCTGGGCAGGAAGGGAGTAAAAGTGCCTGGTATTGAAGTGGTTAAGGGAATTCCTTGGGGACGCCAAGGTCACCATAACTAGTGTCCCAATTGGAAGATTTCCCCTCTATTACTTTTCTGGGGACAGACCAAAATTTGTGATTTTAATCTACTTTCAATTAAAATGGTAAACATCACAAACAGAGGGGTGAACCTCCTTAACAAAGGCACAGACAGCAATAAAAACTGACAGAGGTTCTAATCCCTCTCCACTCTATCCAAACCTAAAACAAAACAGTTTTGCCTTTAGCTATACTTTAATGCATTTTTTGCATTAAGGTAAAAAAATCTTCCACTATCTGTTCCTCCCCCCCCCCCCAAACACCTTAGTCCTCTATTGATCCAGCGCTATGCTCCGTTGCAGCTATTTTTCTCCCTCTTCCTGCTCTCACTGGCTACACCGAGAGCAGCAGGAGCCAAAGGCAGTCAAATCTTGTGAGGAGGGAATAGGGGGGGGGGGGTGGCCAAGCCATGCTGTGTATGTCTATAAATGTACACAACCAGGCTCAGGAGTGCGCCATCACATGTGCCCTCATAGCACATGGCTTGCTATAGGAGTAAACGCAGGATGGGAGTAGAAGGGAGCGCCATTGGGGACTCCAAAAGAGGAGGAAAGGGACCACTCTGTGCAATACCATTGCAGAGAGCCGGTAAGTATACTCTTTTTATATTTCAATTTAAAAAAAAAGACTTTATAACTGCTTTAACTTTGTTTTCTGTAAGGCTAGCCATAGACACTGCAGTAAGATATAAATATAAACTGAAAGCTGCTATACTCTTCTTGAAAGCAGCCAAATAAGGCAATAGTCAA
This sequence comes from Staurois parvus, assembly GCF_062004578.1. NCBI lineage: Eukaryota > Metazoa > Chordata > Amphibia > Anura > Ranidae > Staurois > Staurois parvus. The sequence continues at coordinate 3,427,825 of NW_028317878.1, read as the reverse complement.
TTGAGGTCTATTGGCTGCTGTATTTATAGAATGAGGTGACTACTGCCTTAGTTAGGTACTTTTAGACAATAACAGGTTTATAGTGGTGTAGCCAGGTACTGCCCATGTTATAATGGAAGCCAAGGGACACTGACACGTGGAACTGTGGATTAAGCATTTCCCCTCTAGTGCCCGTTATTCAGATAATTACATCACTTCCTATCAGCAGAAAAGGCTAATCTCCTGGGAGACAGCAGAGGATCTTGGGACCCGTAGTCCTGCTACCATCCCACACTGTATTCGTGAGTGCTGTTTGAACTACACATCCCAGGAGGTTGAACCAGCAAAGAGGTTTGTGGAAGAGCCTATATATCGGACTGTGAATAGCAGGCTCACTCTCTTGGGACTTCTGATAAGACAGTTGGAAGCTGCAGTTCTACATACAGTCACAGCAGACCTTTGCAGCCTGACCGGATACAGTGACATTCCAGATAGCGGATCTGCATAGCTTTGACAGAGATCAGTAATCTAGGGCTGCAACTGTTCTTCCACATTCAGAAACTCTAACAGTCCATCTCCACACTCCTGTTGCTGTTCTTCATCACGCTGACAACTTGCTGAGCTATCATCCCTCATTATACAGTTGAGACACTAGAGCCTACACAGCGCACCCTGTTTCTGCGGAAGCTACATTCCTGCCAGGATTGGTGAGCGGGTGGAAGCCCAACTTTTTTCTGCTTTTCAACTGATCAAAGACACTGTATGCAGACATCTTTACATTTCAGCTATAAAAGAACCTCTGCTATTAACACTCCAGTCAGTTATCTTCTCAATAGTACTGGCCTCTAAGTATCTCACATTGTTTATGGGCCCCACCATTGCTAGCACAAGATACCTCCGCCCCCCCAAACTGGAACTGTCTTTTATGTCCCCATAAGGAAGCACTCTACCCTTGTGTGCTACTACTAAATCAAAGGGGTATTCTACTGACATCTAAATCAGTGCAACAATGGTTACAAAGGGAGCTGTTGAGTTTCTAAGTCTCTCCCACTTGAAGCAGTGTTACGCATAGACGGCTATCTTTAATTGCATTTAATATGTCTTAATAGTTATACTTTAACTTTGCTTTTCTAGTGTTATTCAATCACTTGGAATTGTACTTAGAATCCAATAATTCTTTGGGTCATTTAATAGTATTGTGAACTATTCAACCTTCAATTGGAACCTTTGAATGCCAGCGTTCAATATAACAGTGACTGCTAAAGAATTGTGTCTTGTGCTTTTACTAAACTCTGTACCCATGTTCTTTATCACTAGTTTGGTGAGCAATAATGTAGTGTTTAAGCATGCGCGAACATAAAGTGTTAGAAGGGGTAAAGAAGCTTGCAAGCTCAAGTTAACAACTGGGGAAAAGCATCAACTAGCGGCCCCATGGGGGTAGCACTACAGTGGTAGGCAGACTCTGGCCAACCAACATTTCTTGAATGAATATTATTCAAGAATATTAGAAATTGATACTATTCTCCCCCAAGATAATAGGCACCTGGAACTTTTATTTGCATCACTCACCTCCTTCCCATTCCACTCTGCATTACTATAAACTTGCAAGATTAGCAGGGATAACTTTTCAGGGTTAGAATTTTCTGTTCAGAGCTTGCAGGCTTTTTTGCACTAAGGGCAGTTGTACCTTGTCTGGGTAAACAAAAAGCAGACTCTCTTCTTCTCATCTCCACTCCTATAGCTCCTGTTTCAACCTCTGTAACCCTTGTTACACTGAAGCCTCATACACAAGATGAGAAGAATCATCATCCATTTTTTTTTTGGAAACTGAAGGGGTTACTCAACTTATGAAAATTCTCGGTTGACAGAATACAACTTTCGGAAGTGATGTAATGTATTGTATTGTATTTTCGGATAAAAACTACTGATTGAATGAAAATCATATGATCTGGTATTGTACAAGAAACATTTTCGTGTTTGTCCCTTCGGATAATTTCAGATAAACTGACATGATCGTCTCTCGAAAGCTGTGCAATAAAGATCAGATTAATGCACGATCGCTTTGAAAGTGGTATTTTTCATATGATTTTCTGATCATGTGTACTAGGCTTTAAAGAAAAGGGTAGAGCATGGGCAGCACAGTGGCTAATTGGGAAGTACTTCTGCCTAGCAGCACTAGAGTCATTGATTCGTATTTCAACCACAGCACTACCTGCCTAGAGTTTGCATGTTCTCCCCGTGTCTACATGGGTTTCTTCCGGGTTCTCCGGTTTCCTCCCACACTCTACAGACATACTGGTAGGTAAATTGGACCTAGTATGTGTATGTGTGAATGTCAGTTAGGGACCTTAGATTGTAAGCTCCTTGGGGGTTAAGGACTGATGTAAATGTACAATATATATGTAAAGTGCTATCTAAAGTGACGGCACTATATAAGTACCTGTAATAAATTTAAAAAGTACATTCAATTTTATCTAATCTGTATCAAAGTCTAAGGGCCAAATGACACCTTCAAGAAACATTTTTCAATCAGTCACAGCAAGCTGCCTATGGCTTTCATTATTATTTTTTCTTTCTATAAACAGTGCAAATGACCGAATTGGTAAAAAGGCTGTAGAACTACCTAACTGGTTTATTTTGGAAACATGACAGAGGTAGCTATCTCTGCTCTTATTACAAAGAGAGACCTGAACTTTGACATACATACAACCTGTGGGATGAATAAGTCATGTAGTTAAAGAGTGTTACTGGATCACACAGCCCTCTGCAAGTACAGGCAGACCTCCTCAAAGAGGTCAAAGCTTTCAGCAGAGGCTTTTATCTAGCAGTCCCTGCATGTTTGCCTAATAAAAGTGTGTGTTTTTCTCAAATGTGTTTTCTCAAGGGGTGTAATGCAGATTTACTTTTTGTTAGGCTGGTTGAGCCAGTAATCATTTCAAGCCAATAAGAAATGCTTTTATCAGCATTGACTTAATGCTGGGACCTTTAAGCATCATCAGATACTGACTGAACTCTGTAAAGTTTTATGAGAAGTTCAACAAATACATCTTGCAAAAATGGTCTGTTCATCTAAAGCCAAACACTCCTACATGCGATGTAGGATCACGAGCTACGACAAGGCTAACTCAAGTGCTTTGGGTGAGGTAGATATAGAGCAAGACTATTCTATACTGGTACAGCAATGGGCTTTTTACTGTGCTGTTAATTGTTCCCTCAGCTGTCAAACATCTTAGTGTTTATGTGGAAATAAATACTTATGTCAAAGAAGTTCATAACTCATAGTTTATATTCTGTGATCTGCAATTATTAGTGAACATTGTGCAGAAGGAAAGAAGACAAGGAAATACAGAAAATAAACAGTCAGAGAGATGACTTGACATGTTTCCGAAATTGTGCTCCCCAAATATAAGCAACTGAGGCTTTGCAACCACTCATACACTTCATAACTTTTTTTATTTTGCACTTGAAATATTGCATCCCTAATGCAATTGGTTGCAGTGTGAAATAGTTTTACTTTTACTAACTTTGTTTAAGACATTTATAAAACCAAATTCCGACTTTGATCAGAATTCTGAGATTAAAAGCCAGATTTCTGAGCTTCAAAGTCCAAATTACTCTCAGAATAAAAGACTGAATTCTGAGTTTCAAAGTCAGAATTCCATGATTACCCACTTGAATATCAGTATGTTAAATCCCATACCTGTACATTTTTCAGTTTTCAGCACTGAAAAATGGTTTCTTTTGGCGTTATTTAACTATTTCACCACTTTTTATATTTTTAAAAAGTGCTCCTTCAAGTTTCTGTTATAAAACTTCTTCATAAATGTAGGTCAAAATGTATTCTACTACATTTATTTGGTAAATGTATATTATTTAGATTGTGTTAAAGTTATAGAGTCTGCAAACTAATGCACAAACTGTATATTTAAAATGTATCAGCCTTGATGTTATGACTGCCTATCTCTGCCTATTTGCTGAGGCCCTTAAATGCCAGAACAGTAAAAACACCTCCACATGACCCCTTTTTGGAAACTAGACTCTCCAATGTATTTAGTAAGAGGCATGGTTAGTATTTCAAATTGTAATGCCATAATTTTGGGAAAATTGAAGGAGACACATTTGTTTACAAAGTTGTAATTTTAAAAATTATTTCTCATACACAGCATGATATACTTACAATTACATCCCAAAACACATTTTTCTACTACTTGCTAGTATGGAGATATCACATCTGGGAGTTTGCTGTAGAGGTGCACATAGGGGCCAAAAATCTAAGGACCACCTTCAGGTTTTCAAGGGGCGTAAATTATGTATTTGACATTCTGACTACATTCCATCTTATTTTGAGTAGCCTGATTTGTCAGTACAGGGGAAACACCCACACACAAGGACCACTTTTTGCAAACCAGACCCTCCAACATATTTACTAAGAGGTGTGGTCTTTGGAAGATTAGATTATTGCCAAATGGTTTTGGAAAATGAAAAAAAAAAATGTATCTTTCTACCACAAAGTTGTTATTTCATAAGATATTTCTAACACACGGCAGGGACATACACCCCAAAACACATTCTGCTGCTTTTTCTGAGTATGGGGATACCATGTGTATTAGCATTTTTCCCACCCTAGCCCCAGAGAGAGGCCCAAAATCCAAAGAGCACCTGCTGGCTTTCAAGGTACATGTGATTAACTGGCTAACTATAATATTTTATAGACCCTGGCATGTCAGGACTATAGAAAAACCCACAAAATGACCACAGTTTCTAAAACAAACACCCAAGATATTTTTAAAAAGCATAACAAGCTTTTGGGATATTTACTTTTTTGCTACAAGTTTTGGGAAACTACAAAAAAAAATAAAACTATTTTTTACACAAAGTTGTAATTAATAAGATATTTCTAACTCCAAAACAGATTCTACTCCTCCTCCCAAGTATGGGGATACCGTATGTGTGAGACTTTTTTGCAACCTAGCCACATAGAAGGGCTAAAAATCGAGTATCTTCAGGCTTTCAAGGGGCAGAAATTACACTTTCAATTTCCTGACTGTCTATCACATTTTTCACCAGAATGTTATTCAGTAGGGTGTTTGGTGCATGGTGGCAAAGTATGCCTGTCTCTTTAGTGATCAGATACACTGCGGCTGGCTGCACTGGTCTGGTGATACTGTGACCAGTGAGGCTATCAATCATCTATTGTGGCTTATTATTTGTCAGTTGAAAAACAGCTAGAAAGAAAAGGAAAAACAGCTCCAAAAAAAGGAAAAAGAAAAAAGTAGAAGACGAAGGTGAAACACCCTGTGTCAAAAATGTTTTTTGTTTTAAAAACACAAGGGTATATATGAAAAACACATTCATGATTCCTATTCAACGAGGCATGCATGGGGGCTGTCATTAGAACACACTCATTGGACTTTATTGATGAATTTGCTCTAAATACTCGGGGCCCACTGTAGAATCCTCTTATGCTTCAGTGGGCCAATCAAACCCTGTTCATTAGATTTCCCATCATATCCTATAAACAGCTGTAATCTCTTAGTTATATTTGCTACAGCAGCTGGTACCCATATCCTGACTTTTTGCTATGTCACCCTGTGCCCCTACCATTCCATCTAGATCTACATGAGTGGAGAGATTGATAGTTGTGTTATTACACAACTATCAATCCCTCCACTCATGCAAGGGTGCTAGGTGTATTCAAGGACTCTGACCTCTTTTTTCAGTCCCAAATCCAATTGCTGTCCAAATCTTGCCATTTTCCCCTCTACTACATTTCCAAAATACACCCTTCTTAACCAACCATACCACTAAGCTACTAAATCACTCCCTTGTTATTTCTCATCTTGACTACTCCAACACTTTCCATGATAGCCTACCTCTACACAGACTATCCCCTCTTCAGTTTATCATGAATTCTGTTGTCAGAGTCGTCACCCTTACCAACCACTCAGCACTCTAAACTCTTGCTCAATTAATAACATGCAAAATGCTAACAACAACATACAAAGCTATCCACAATGTTGTCCTGAGCTACATCACCAGTCTAGTCTTAAAATATTAACCAAACATTTCTCTTGTCTCTTCTCATGGCCTCCTGCTTTCTAGTTGCCTTGTCAACTCCTCCTTTACTTGTTTTTAGGACTCCTTCAGACCCTCTCCCATCCACTGGAACTCCCTGACCCAATTTCTCTGGCTATGTCCTAGTCCAGGGGTCTCCAAACATTCTAAACAAAGGGCCGGTTTACTGTCCTTCAGACTTTAGGAAGGCCGGAGTGGCCAGTGGGAGTAGAAAATGTCTAAGCATCAGTAGGAGTAAGAAAAATTGCATAGTGCTTGTAGTCAGTGGAAGCTGGGGAATAGTCGGAATAGTGTCCAGTCATTGATATTAGTTGGAGGAACAGTGCTCCTTCATTGGTATTAGTGGGAAGAATATTGCCCCATCATTGGTATTATTGGGAAGAATAGTGCCCCATCATTGGTGACAGTGGGAGGAATGGTGCCCCATCATTGATGTCAGGGGGAGAAATAGTGTCCCATCATTGGTGTTAGTGGGAGGAATAGTGCCCCATCATTTTTGTCCGTGGGATGAATAGTGCCCCATCATTGTTATCAGAGGAAGAAATAGTGCCCCATCCTTGGTATTTGTTGGAGGAACAGTGCCCCATCCTTGGTATTAGTTGGAGGAATAGTATCTAATTGTTTATATCAGTGGGAGGAATTGTGCCCCATCATTGTCAGTGGAAGGACAAATGCCCCATAGTTTGTGCCAGTGGAAAAAATGGGTGCCTCCTTGTTGGTGTCAGTGGGAGGAATAGTACCCCGAGGGCAGGATAGAGACAGGCAAACTGCAGTTTGGATACCACTGTCCTAGTATGTCCATGTTTAGGTGATCTCTGAAAACTTTTCTCTTCGGGGAGACTTATCCCTTCTCTATCTAACAACTCTACTTCTACTTTTTTCATCAGATTGTCCAAACAAACATTACTATTATTATTATTATTACTAGTTGTATTACTTGCCCCTTTCTTTAAATTGTAAGCTGTCAGGTCCTTCTTAACGTCCTTGTCTTGAATTATATTGTAGCACAGTTTTTATTGTAAAACTGTTGCTGCTATATAGATCCTAAATGATGACAATGCCAAGGATAATTAAAGATCACCTAATGTCTGCCAACAGATTTTTCCTCTCAGTGATAGCTTATATTTATTTATTTAGAGGTTGTTAAAGAATGTGTTAAAAATAATTTTATCCTTGTGACATCCTCTGCTTCTAAATGTCCTATTTAAAGTGTATCTCAACCCAAAATTTTTTTATAGTTTTGGATAGAGAAGGAAGAGTTAAAATCTCTGTTGGTTTTTTTACTGCACCCAGTAAAGAGTCTTCCTCTCTATTTATCCTTGTTACCCTTGTCAATGAGAAAAAAATCCAAAACTGTGAGTTATCATGGAGACAAGAATAGCAGGGAATTCTTTCAGTGGAGAAACTTGTTTTGGTTACTGTGGATTTCCCTTACTTTTGAGAGATTTCCAGTTTCTGTTGTATCTCTGGTACAGGTAAGTAAAGGCGATTCTCCCTATTGAAATGCAGATGGAAAAAAACTATTAAAGTAGTTAACTATTCACTACTCTAGCCAAAAAAGAAGAAACATTTTTGGCTTAAGATATGCTTTAACCCTTTCACTACCACTGATGTAAGGCATGCAATGGCACAGAACTGCTTCCAGCAATATGCCTTACATCAGCTGCATCCCCCACTCTGCTTTAAGCTCATGTTTACCTCAGTGACTATGAACTTATATCAGAATAGTCCTCCTGACTATCCTTATTAAATAAATAGCTAAATGAATAACTTTGGTTAATGGCTGACAAGTCGTTGATCTTAGCAATTTATGCAATAAGTGCCCCCAGCGCTACTGCTGCAATCTGCCAAGCAACACTGGTCCTTTCTGCTGGGTACTGGCAAACAAATAAATTCTGCATCCTCTGGTAAGTATTCTGGTAACAAGGGAGACAGCAGGCTATCCAGTGACACGCAAGGTGCTGCAAACAGCACCATTCCATGTCCCCTACACAGCCAAATATCTCTGCTGTGCCCTCTGACCTCCCCCCCTGCTATTCCTTGCATGTAGTAGCAGAGTCCACATGCTATGAAAAAACATAAAACATTTCTGTGTGGGGGATAATAATTGAAGTAAGATGCTCTCTACTACAAATATCTTGAATCCACAGAAGTAGCATCAATCGTCAAGTGTCCTTGATATGGGTGATCCATAAGTACTGCATTACAGAAAAACAAAAAGAGGGCACACCAACCTAGTTTGATATTCAAAACACCATTTATTCAAAGGATAAAAGTCGATCGTTATACTCACAATTGAAACCATATAAAAAACTCATCACATACTGTATATAGGGAGAGAAACAACCAAAACCACTGTTCATGTCTCTAGATGGGCTTATGATAACACCACAGACGCCTGCAGAAGCTGATATGTTTTGAGGGTGTCCCCTCTTCTTCAGAGCTGAGAGAGTTTAAAATTTGGAAATTTATAGAGCAATTAATAAATTGAGAGCAGGCATGCCTTAGAAATAGCCCTCTCCTCCTTAAAGGTAGAGCCATACACCAGAAGCCCTGGCTAGCATAAAGAAGCTGAAGATTGCCAGTGCACGATTGTACCTAAACCAACAACGCAAAAATGGTGGCAGCTCAAATCAATTTATAACTAGCAAAAGCAGTGGTGTATTTTGGTTTTGTGCTGCCCTAGGCAAGACTAAAATCGGGCACTTCCCCGCATCTAAATTTGTCCCACCCTTTCATCTGCAAACTCCACCCCTTCCTCATTAGGCTCCAACTCTTCCTATTAGAGCTCCACCCACTGACAACGATGGGGGCTATTCCTCCCACTAACACCAATGATGGGGCACGATTCCTCCCACTGACACTAATGATGGGGCACTATTCCTCACACTGACACTAATGATGGGGCACTATTCCTCACACTGACACCAATGATGGGGCAGGATTCTTCCCACTGACATTAATGATGGGACACTATTCCTCCCACTGATACCAATGATGGTGCCCCATCATTAGTGTCAGTGTGTGAGGAATAGTGCCCCATCATTAGAGTCAGTGTGTGAGGAATAGTGCCCCATCATTAGTGTCAGTGTGTGAGGAATAGTGCCCCATCATTAGAGTCAGTGTGTGAGGAATAGTGCCCCATCATTAGTGTCAGTGTGTGAGGAATAGTACCCCATCATTAGTGTCAGTGTGTGAGGAATAGTGCCCCATCATTAATGTTAGTGTGAGGAATTGTACTCCATCATTAGAGTCAGTGTGGGAGGAATAGTGCCCCATCATTAGTGTCAGTGTGTGAGGAATAGTACCCCATCATTAGTGTCAGTGTGTGAGGAATAGTGCCCCATCATTAGTGTTAGTGTGAGGAATAGTACTCCATCATTAGTGTCAGTGGGAAGAATCATGCCCCATCATTGGTGTCAGTGGGAGTAATTGTGCCCCACCTTTGGTGTCAGTGTGAGGAAGTGCCCCATCATTGGTGTCAGTGGGAGGAATAGTACCTCATCATTGGTGTCAGTGGGAGGAATAGTGCCCCATCATTGGTGTCAGTGGGAGGCATAGTGCCCCATCATTGATGTCAGTAGGAGGAATAGTGTCCCATCATTGGTGTCAGTGGGAGGAATAGTGCCCCATCATTGGTGTCTGTGGGAGGAAAAGTGCCCCCTCATTGGTGTCAGTGACACCAATGAGGGGGCACTATTCCTCCCACACTGACACTAATGATGGGGCACTATTACTCCCACTGACACCAATTATACTTACATCGCTGTGCTGACCCTGCTCCAGCCTGGGCTCCCTCCTTCAGGCACAGACACTTACCCATCAGCTGTCTTCCTTCTCCAACTGCTCTCCTCCTCTTTACCAGCTCCAGCTGCTCCAGCTGCTCCCTCACTCGATCTTCAATCTTCGCGCTGCCGCTCAGCTCCTCCTCTCCAAGCTCCGCCTCCTCGCCTGTGATTGGCCGCCTGTGTGCCTTTTCTGAGCTACAGATCTGGTGGCCAATCACCGGCGAGGAGGCGGAGCTTGCAGAGGGTGGGACAGGCTGCCATAGGCTGCCCAGTGATGCCAGGGGTGTGGCCAGATTTGAGGGTCAGCTTGTCATCCCGCCCACATCGCGATCAAGATCCAGGAAGATGAAGACACCAGACAGACACCCTCTGCACCCCTCCTCCAGCAGCGCCTTGTGGACCGGATCGACATGGAACACGGAGTCGCGGACACAGGTAAGACACAGCAGCCCCTGTCCCTTTCCCATGGAAGTGACTCTTCCGTGGGAAGGAGGTGGGCGATGCTGCCGCCGTGCCGACCCCCTGAAAAGTGCCGCCCTATGCAAATGCCTTGTTTGCCTCGCGGCAAATACTCCCCTTAGCAAAAGCAAAGGTGTACACTGGCAATAAGCAGAATAATATATAAATTCCCCAACACACTTTCCAGCTGGTCAGCACAAAATGCATACATCTGCACATACATCGAAAATCACACTGTTGTGTGGATGGCCCTGTCTGCACCACCTGGATTCATAAACGTTGATTACATTTTGACAATTTCATGTATTATTCCTTATTATTACTTTTTACTTGTGAATTTCATATTCTTACATATGAATAATCACTTTCCTTATGTTTTGTATAGAATCAGTCACAACCAATGACTGGGGACCTACAGAATTACTGGCTTTTCAAAGTATGTTATCTGCTTCTTCATATTCTAGTGTGATCTAGTTTAGGACACATTTACAAGTGGAATAAAAAGGACCCGTTGTTCTCTGCCCAGTGCATCATGTCACCTACTGGTAGTAAACTCAATTTTTATAGCAATGAAAGCACTCAGGATAAATACATCAGGTTTTATTGTTAGCAGAAAAGCAGTAGAATATGAAGAAACAATTATTGGTGATAATATGCATCATAGAATATTCATTGCTCCTCAAGCCTTCCTGTGAAGAGATTGTAAATGTGGACTCTGGAAGACAGCACAGCTTATCACTTTTAAACAGGATTCTGATCTGATGTTCAATATGTTTTTAAAATAAACGTAAAGTCATCTAAATAAAATCAGCTTATTTTATAAAATATTCCCATGTTATGATTTCTTCATTCATTTGATAACACAATTTCAGAGGTCTCACTATACTAAGTCTGTTATTCTAATTAAATTTCTCTATTTTCATGGGCAGGGGTCTCATTGGTGGAGAGATCCAAGTTTTTGGAAACATACACATCCTAAAGGAAACCTATAATTAGATAAACAGCAGGCTGCTTCCTTCTGAAAACATTACTTGCCTGGCTATCATGTTGATGATTTCACCTGAATACTTTGAGTCTATGGCCTGTAGCATGTTCAAATATGAGGTATTTTGCCTTTTTTTCTGACTAATGTGTGCTACATTCTTGTTCCTTGCCTGTTACACAGAAGTAGTAATACCATACACAACCAGGCAAATAGCATTTCAAACGTAGGCCAGTAATAGCTACCTATACAGTATGTATCTCTCAAAACAAGTCTACTTTAAGGGCAGAATAATTAGAGGTGTCTTAGGATCCAAAGCCTGTAAAACCCCAACACCGTTAATTGACTAGGAGCTTCAAAATGTTACGAGGACCTGTAGCACTGAGACTAATCTCCATAGACATAACACTCTTTCTTTAATCTTTGTTCTGAGGAGCAACTTGGATTTCCCTTTATGTAGATTGAAATGTCTATCTCCCCTTTTTTAGTCATCATATTCAAACATTACATTTAAGAATACATTCAATTTTAATTTTTCTAGGCAGCTGCATCGGATTGGGTCGATTTTTGTGGGCACAGCCACATAACAGCAGTATTTATGATGTTAGCGAGGGAGTTATGAAAATTGAGTGAAGGGGATATGAAATGATGGTGAGATGTAGAAGGGATCAAAGGCAAAATGGACTAGTAAATATGTATAGCATTATAAGCGCCTTCTAAGGTCCTCATGGGGATCAACTTTTCAGATAACACCTTGGCAACTGGGCATATACATACATGGTCTACAATAATAGTGTCAAAGGAGTCCTCAGCTGTTTCGTTGGAGAGGGGTCCACTGAAATGATTATCTACCACTGAGTTTTAAACCAATGAAAAAAAATATAGTGCCAAAATCAAAGAGAACATATAAATGCATTATATCACCCTGATATCTACCCTACACGGAATCATAAGTGCTGGATGGATTTAGCCTTTAAGTAGTGATATACCAGACATTATTGTTGTCCTATTACATTTTTAAACAATGTCTCAGCTCCATTTTTCAATCTAGCTACACAGAAAAAAACAGGCACACACAGGGTGGGCAAAACTATATTAATCTCTTGATTCCTGATTTTAGTTTTCACTGTGAAGTGTCATAGCTTCTTACGCTGTATTTTTCTAAGAGTACATGAACTCTTGCATTCCCTCCTATAAAGAAAAGCTTTCATTCAGTTGCTCATTCATGGATGAAAAGCTTTTCAAGATTACAATGTCGAGGGAATTCATTGATTTTTTTCTTTCAGATAAAATATTTCTTAAAAATCCAATGTTTATAATGTGGTTGTTCACCTCTGTACTGTATAGAATTCATCTGGGCTTTTACCAATGCAATATAGAGAACTGAATTTTCATTTATATGATGTTAACATAGATTTGATACAAAAATATTTAAAGTATACAGGAGTTTTCTAACAAAGAATAAGCTGTATAATATATTAAAATTTTATTTTTATGTATTACTTTTAAATAAGAAATTTTTTGTTTGGACGTGATTGTTATATATAGATAAGAAATAAAACTAGATATAGATAAGAAATAAAAACTACAATTTTACTAATTGGCTACTATAATTAGAAATGCAATGTAGATCACTTTATCTTAAATTTACAACATAAAGATACAAACAGCTTCAAAATGAGAAGGCATTGGTGAACTCATGGGCTTCACAGTTAATATAAACGTATGAAACAAAGGAGATTCCATTGCAGACTATGAAATGTGTTTATTTATTTTTAAGCCTAAAATGTATGTCTTACCAATTTTCTTTTCTTCTAATATTGGATAGGGTGGGGAAGGGCTAGAACCCCTGTAAGGCATTTACTGCTCCCCAGGGCTCTGTTGCTGTTTTTATTTGCCAAAAATGGAATAATATATACATGATGATAATCATGTTATTAAAAAGCTTCCTCTTTGGAATTGTATACATGGGCTGCAGCTTCTATAACAGAAGTTTGTAGAGCACGTTTACACTTGTGGTGCCCTCTAGAGATGGTGTTTGTCAAGTGGATGTGGCATTCTTGCCACCTGTTTTAACCCCTAAAACAGACCCCACCACAACACAACCACATGCAGGTCACACGGTTGAGGAATAACTGCGGTGCAGCCCCATTCACATGAATGGGTTGCATTTGGTAGGCGGTGCTGCCCACCAAGTGCAACAGGGGGATCATTTTTGTAGTGCTGTGAAGCAAAGCATCATGGCCCGCAGCATGTGAACACCCCCGTCCATTGCCTTTGCAGCTTAAGGGGAAGCGGTTGGTGGGTTGTAAAAATGTGGATCAACTGTATTTTTCCGACACCCAAATGTAAGTGTAAACAAGGCTTTACAACAGCTAATAGACATTTGCTGAACACCTTAAAATGCTTTGCTAAAGCTTTCTGTACACACTGCCCTTATACAAGCTAAAGCCTGTGTGTATAAGGTGTCTCATGGAATGCACACATTATTATTATTATACAGGATTTATATAGCACCAACAGTTTGCTCAGAGCTTTACAATATAAAGGGGGACAATACAGCAACAATACAATTCAATACAAGAGGTATAGGAGGGCCCTGCTTCTTGGAACTTACAATCTAAGTACATAGACATAAATATTGGGCTCAGGTGAACAGTGCTTATTCCAATGCAGACAGGAGGAGGATGAGTAGAGCAGTATAGGCTGAGTAGAGACTGCCATTGCCACTTATCTGGAAGGTGAGGGGGGGGGGCAACAACAGTGGCCGAAACAATGTTAAAAGCTGTCTAATCAACTCTTACCCACAAGACTGTTCAGCCCAACCTATAGGCAAAAGATTGCATGGAGTGTCAGATTCAACTTTTAGAAGGACTGAAAACTGTTTTGCTCTACTACTTACTTGTTTGTGTATAGCCTTAATAACCTTTGTATCTAACAATCATTAACTCTCTAAATGAGTTCAATCATGACTTGTTTAGTTAAAACCATATTTCTCATGCAATCTACACTTAGTAGGCAAACTGCCATGTGAAGGAAAATGAGGTTAGTAAAAATTGAGCAATTTCTTTTTGGCTCTCTATAGCTGTGTCATACAGAATTCCCAAGTGACTGTCATACTGGCAATGCTACTGTTGCCTGACCTTACCACAAGTGATCTTTTCTGTCCTTAAGAAATTTTGTGAATATTTCTGTATAGATGATTTTGGTTTTTGTGAGACAGCCAGCGCTAATTGTTTTTAAAAGTCCAGAAGAAACAATGCCTGGAATCCAAATCCCAAAGGAAGGCTAGACAATATTATTAAATACAAACTAGCAACCAAGGCATAACATCAAGTTAAAAAAATATTTTCCGTTATTTTCATTTTCTGCCAGAAATGCCAGGCAGTATTTCTCAACCCTAGCTCTTTAGTACCTCCAACAGTTCATTTTCTCAGGATTTTTTTTATCTTGCAGAGAATATAAGCAATGTAGAGAAAATTCCTGAAAATTGTATTTGCTGGGTATACTTGAGACTGGATGCGAAAACACTGCCATTAGGAAAATTAAAGACAGCTTTTTTTCTCCCAAAAAGCATAGAAGAAAGGGATTCAGCTTTACAAGAATGGAATAATCATGAACCCAAATGTACATCTACAATACAAAGTTTACAAAACACCATGGCATCAGGACATCAGACGTGGAATTATCTACATGTACTGAAACAATAATATCAATATGGTTATATGTAAGTCTCAAACCATATATTGCTTAGGCCAAAAGGCTATAATTTTAAATATTTAGAGCAGCTTTTCTCAACCTTTTCAATGCAGAGGAACCCTTGAAATTCCTTTCTGGCCCCAGTGAATCCCTGATATAACTTACTCTATCTACTCATATGTATTATAACTCATGATACATTAGTATGATGGCCAGTGGGAAGAATGTTCCTTATACCTGTGGTTGTTGGGAAGAATTACCCCCCCCCCTACAGATAGTTAAAAAGATCAGTGGTGTCAGTAGGAGCTTATCTGAGAGGTAGAACTTGCTCCTTGCTCAAGGAACCACTTGCAACCTCTTGAGGAACCCCAAGGTTCCATTTAACCCTGGCTGAGAAACACTGATATAGAGTAAGCAACCCACATAACAAAATTGCTTTAGCAATAAAGTTGTATTAGGCATGTACGTACAATTATACAATAGGCACAAATATCCAAGTCATCTGCGCAAACTGTTGGCGCTATATAAATCCTATATAATAATAATAATAATATCTCATCAAGCACGATACAACATAGGTATTTGTTTCACTGTTAATTAAAAAAACTCCCCAAAAACATGCTTGTGTATATAGGTACAGTGAGCATCACTAAAGCTGGCCATAGATAATTCATTTTTTTTGATCAGCCAGCTGGCTGGCTGGATGGAGGAATTCACCCTGCTGAGCTATTGTATTCTAACAGCGAAACTCCTCAGCTGCTAGAATACACTGATCAGCGTTGCAGCCGAGTGGCTGTGTTGAATGTGTTGATTGACCACAAATTTTCCAACATTTCTCTTTCAGATTAGTTGATCATTAGGTCGAATCCCCTTGAACCAGAAGGGCCATAGATCAATTGAAATTCGCTGCTTAACTGCCCACATTTTGATCCATCTATGGCCAGCTGATGTTCGGAAATATGTATAGGAATTCAGTACTCAGGATAGAGAAAAATATAGCTGAGCCATAACCTGGTGAAAAGAGGGAAGTGAAGGAAAATCCCAACATTGGGTCTAAGAACCCGGTGCATGGAGAAAAGGCTGTAATCCCTTGCGCGTGGTCGAGCAGACAGCAACTAAATTCATCATGCAGTCCAGTACAGAGTGATGCAGGAATATGTGTTAGCAGAACAACACTTTTACCTTTCAGTACCTATGCAACTGTGCATGAATAAATATCTGACATGGCACAGTATACAGCAACAAAATACATAAACATAAAACTACCTTTTATCATTAAAACATACAAGTTACAAGATGAGAAGCAGCAGGTGACTAATCTGTCTCAGACATATGTGCACATATCCAAGAACTGCACAAGCACCAGAATGTGCACAACTGCATAACCTCTGAGCTTAGTCAAAAAACTACATGCTGACTCTAGGGCAGTAGTTCTCAACTTCATTGAGACCAAGGCCTGGTAAATTCTTCTAATAACTTCCAAGCCTCAGCAGCATAAAACAAAGTTTAGATTCAATCAACCCAATAAAAGTAAGGGAATGCTAAATATGTATAAAATGTGGGAAGCTCTGGATGGGGCTGGGTGTCGAAATAGAGGAGATTGTGGATAAGGTTGGGGGACTCTGCAGCAGTTTTGGTAGCCCTACAGTGGATGTGGTATCTGTAGGGGACTGGGGTCTCTCCAGGAGGCTACGGGCTTTGCAGGGGCACTGTGGGAGACTAGAGAGCACTGCTAGGAGGAACTGTATGAGGTTGTGAGGCACTGTGCCACTCCAGTGAATGTTGGGAGCAACAGAGAGGCTGGAGCAGGCTGGGAGATCTGAGCACCACAAACTGAAAACACTCTATAATTAATTTTATTATTCAAAGCAAACTTGTCCATCCATCCATGTCAGAAATTGTTTTGAAAAACACCTCCTAGTATTTCTAGCCATGGTCATCTTGAGTAAGGACAGGTTATTCATGTAGCATTTACTTCCTGGAATCCATCTGCCCTTGGCTTAGGCATGCAGGCAGGAGGGTGTGCTTGGCTGAGAAAGCTCCTCCCCCAGATGAAAGAAAAAAATTCTCATGAAGACTCGTGAGATGTAGGACAGCATTTAGGCCTAGGTCAAAAACCAGTAAGCAACTGAAGAAATGTTAAAAACAAAGTTTAAAACAAGTAAATCTACCATATCTCCTTATCTATTCACTAATGTTTGCAGCATAAGGATCACAAATAGTTTGTGTTTACTGTGAGAGTTTAGTTCTGCTTTAAGGACTCTCAGGGGGCCTAGTGGCATTGTGAGGGGTTGTGGTGCCCTGTGGGCAATTATGGGAAGTTGGGCCCCATGTGAGGTTACGAGTTCTGCTGCTGGCTGGAGGCTTGGGAAAAGGGAGGCTGTGGCCTGGCAGCAGATGATCTTGATGATGCATGGGCAAGAATGGTGCTGTCTATAGGAGGGTGGAAAGCATTTTAAGACACTGTCAGGAGGAGTACTGTTATATCTGCAGAGGTAATACAGAACATTCTGTACCTGAACTGTTACACTTACATATCACTTAACATGCATGCATTTGACATAAATAAGTCTGAGGCTAGGTCCAAATTTAAATAGAAACTGTTTCTGCCAGAAGAATAATTATTTCAACACATTAATATAAATGTTACCATTGGCTAATATTACTTCAGCCAACACTAAAATTTGTTCAGGGGACCAATGTAACATGCTTGCTGTTTATGAATAAGGTCTACGTTTAAATACTGTACAGCAGGGAGAGGGTCCACATTTTAATACATGACATGTAAAAACACCAGTCCTTTAACCCTTTCTCTGCCTGGCCCCCTATTTTTCACTTTACATGGCCTGACAATGTTTGCTATTTTAACTCGTAGCTTTGAAAGTTAGTAAAAGAAACCCCAAAATATTTATTTTCTGAAAGCACAGGCTTGGAAAAGATGGTGCTACTGATTTTGTATGTCAGCTCATTAGTAGGTCACACAAATACAACATAAATTCCAAAATTCTAACTAATGGTAATACATAACGTATATGTGTAACTTTAGTGACCATATTTTGTCAATAATTTAATTGTCCAAAATGGTTCATGTCCATATTTGGTCATTGATGTCACCCTGAAGACTTATTTTACTTTAGCTCCGGAGACCCAGGGATATAATTTGGTGGGTGTAAAGCAGGGGCGGACTGTCCATTTGGAAACTCGGCCACTGCCTGAGGGCCCGGGGTCAGAAGGGGGCCCCATGAGATGTCCCTGGTACCTTTTTCATAGGCTTTTTAGAGTTTGGCAAGGACACAGGGGCCCCATGATTCCCTATTGCGCGGGGGCCCCATGAGTTGTCAGTCCACCCCTGGTGTAAAGTGACAAATTGTGGCAGGCAATGGTGTTTTTTCTTTTGGTGGGAGTTGGACATCATGATTGACATGGAGCTGCATCACTGGATGAGGTGCTTGGTGATGGATGTACATTGTAGGACATTTTTTTTTAACCAGTTGATGACTGCTTTATAGCAGCTTTACTGCACTGCTGTGTGCTGAATCATATATATAAACGTGATTCTGCACTTCCTGGTAGGACACACACCCAGCACGCTGCTTATGCTGTGATTTATCACAGCAAGAACAGATCAGTGGGTGTCGACCAATGAATGACCCATAACCCACTGATTGGCGAGGAGAGAGACAGAACACAGCTCTACCTATATAAACAATGCAGAGCTACAATGCAGAGCTGTGTCCTGTTACCTGCGATGTGCTGGATTTTGTTTCCCTGCTAGGCAGGAGATGAAATCCAGCACATCCCTTAGTAAAAGCACCATATAATACACATAAGCACTGGTTATGCAGAGAGTTAACCCTTTGATCGCCCTAGATGTTTAAACCCTTCCCAGCTGGTGTCATCAGTACAGTGACAGTGTATATTTTTAGCATTGATCACTGTAATAGTGTCATTGGTTTCCACAAAGTGTCAGTTAGTGTCAGATTGTCTGTCGTAATATCACAGTCCCACTATACATTGCTTATCGCAGCCATTATTAGTATAACAAAAATAAATAAATAAAAATGCCAGTAAATATCCCATAGTTTGTAGACACTGTAACATTTACGCAAACCAATCAATATACACTATTTGGTTTTTTTGTAACCAAAAATATGTAGCAGAATACATATTGGCCTAACTTTATGAAGAAATATGATTTTTAAAATTGTTTTATTGGATATGTTTTACAGCAGAAAGTAAAAAATATAGTTTTTTTCAAAACTGTTGATCTTTGTTTATAGCACAAAAAACCCAGTGGTGTTCAAAAGAAAGCTCTATTTGTGTGAAAAAAAATTGACAAATTTTATTTATGTACAGCCTTGCATGACCGGGCAATTGCCATTTAAAGTAACACAGTGCCGTATAGCAAAAATGGCCTGGTCAGGAAGGGGTAAATGTTTCGGAGGTCAAGTGGTTAAATAAAGGACTGTGTTTTTTTTTTTACTGTTTGCATTTTGTTAACTATCTACCATATACTCATTCACATGGGGAAGGCTAGAATCTGAGACCCCCCTTTATTCTAAAGGGGCTTCCAGATTCTAATATACCCCCTGCCTGCAGACCCCTAGAATCACCAGGCCAGGATTTTGAGGAATTGGCCTGGTGGTTCTACATGGGAACTCGTTGCTTTGACAAGATACTTCCAATGTTAAAGGCAGATGTTCCTCCTTTCTTGTGTGGTGCAGTGTATTCAAAAAGGGATTTTGTACTTCTTTAAGCACTTTCAGGTGCATTGGCAGCCCATTCATTTTGAGTGGGCTGCGTTAATGCAACATACATAAAGTTCCTTTAAAATGGGAGAAATTACTCATAATTCAGTAACATTGTTTGTTTCTTCGTATTCTATATGCTAGGGATACTCCCCAGCAGCATACAAGAGTAAACAGCAATCTAAAATTAGGCAACCCCAATGAACACAGAAAAAATAGCAATTAATGCTCAGTTTGACCCCAGCCTAGCTTTCCAGTAAATTTGGGCTAGGGACACTCCAGCTTAACTACTTCCCGTCCACCCATAACCAATAGACGGCAGATGGGAAGCAGATGCAGATGCGGGAGCCTGGCGATCTGTGTGTGTCATCCAGACACAGTGCATCACATTACCACTGTGTCCATGTGGTCACATGGTGTTTTGCCATGTGATTGCTGTGTCCAATCACAGCAATTACATAGTAAACAATAGAAAGTAAAAGTAAAGATTGGTTCTCTCTGCTCTCACTGTGAGAGCAGAGAGAACTTATGCTACAACCTGTGGGTGTCCAACAACCCAAGTGAAATGTAAATAAATAGTGCAACTAGCCCCTGCCACCTGTCCCAGTGCTCACAAAAGCACAGCCATGCACCATACCAATATCCTGGTCACCGCCATACCCCATACAAGTTTCATGATCGCCCCCATATGACATACCAGCATCCTGACCATAACCATATGCCATACCAGTACCCTGACCACTGCCATATGCCATACCAATGTCCTTATCACTGCCATACACCATACCAGCACCCTGATCACTGCCATACACCTTACCAGTGCCTGGATAACCGCCATACACCATACTAGCATTCTGCTCACCCCATATGCCATACCAGCATCCTGATCACCACCATACCAGTGTCCTGAACACTGCCATACCCCATGGCAGCGTGCTGATCACCCCATATGCCATACCAGCGTCCTGATCACCATCATACACCATACCAGCATCTACCCAGAATGAAGGTGTGCTACATTTTGCCTGGCAAAAGTTTTGCAGTAGTTACCCAAAGCAACTGGCTGTACAGTAAATTTCATCCTTGCAATGTGGGGACTGAGTGTTGCAAGACTGCAGTAAAACATCGGGAAGAAAACATTTTTCTAGAGAGATGATCATCAGTCTGTGGTGTCTGTTTATGAAACTGGGAAAAGCTGCGATCCTGAGGATCGCAGTTCATCTCAGTTCATTAGCAGTTTATGAAACTGAGGTGATCAGTGGAGAACATGTTCTCCCCTCAATAGGAAAAACGATCTACACCGCTTCATAAACAAGCACTCAGAAAGGAGCAATCTCCTCTGAGAATGCCTGAGAATTCAGCAGCAATAATTTACAGCTGCTTGATAAACAGACACCTTTGTCACTTTCACTGATGATCAGGAGATTTAAATCTAATTTAAGGCTCTAAAAGTCTTGCTGCATGGATGGTAGTGGGTAAAATATGGTGTATACATGGCCGACAACTATATAAGTAGAGAAGAAGGTAAGATAAATTACTACTATACCTATCCTACTATACCTATCATATACCTACTACCACTAGCTCTCTTTACCTGAGAATGTTGAACTAGAAGGTACAGTATTTGCACCCAGCATATGTAGTCTGGCCTGTAGAAGTCTGGCCATGTGCACTGTGGGTGGATACAAGGACATGGATATCGCCTGTAGAAGCTGTAAGGAAATGTCAGCGATGATAAGGCCATGGAGTCATTGTTGCCAGTATGAATATTTCCTGCTGGAAATATTACAACCCAGCTTACCACCCAGTGTGCTGTGGGTGGACTGGATGACTGGTGCAATGAGGAAGGAACTGATTATTGCTGCCCCAGCTGTTATTATCTCCACAGAAGACACTGGGCCTGCATCTGCTGCCCATAAGCTAGGATATGCACAGGTCTCCCCAACCACCGTTGAATCCTGCAATGCTCTACACTAGAGATAGAGTTGGAGAGTCACCCTGCCCCTGAGAATGTATCACCTTGGATTGGTATGTAGCCTAGGGTAGTGGAAACTGCTGCTAGGAAAAAAGATTCTGTTACAAGAATAGTTAGTCCACAGAATTGGTTGGCACCTTTATGTGCTCAGGTTTCACCTGAAAATTGCCCTAAGAGTGCAACCGTGTGACAAGCATATCAGAAGACAACTTCTGTGTCAGTCTTTTTTGTAAACATAGTCCTCTTTGGGGGAAATTGAGAAATTACTTTCCCAAAACAGGATAGTGTGCTAAACCTGTATAAAGTTAAATAAGAGAACCAGAACCTTTGCTAAGTGGAAGAGTGGGCTTGATAATAAAGATGGCAGTACCTCTACCCAGACAGAACATCTGTAAAGATGGAGGGTTCCCTTCCTGAAAAAAGAAGCAGTAATCTAATCAAAGTAATTGGGATCAGATGAACTACTGCAACACATATACAACATTAATCAGAAGTATATAGATGCACACCTTTATGGAAAGAATGCAATCTTTATATTAGACAAGTTTTATAGTATAGTACTGTATATATTTCCAATGTACAAACAGGTTATATCAGCACAGGGCCCAACAAGAGAACTGGTAGAATTGTGCACACATACCCAGGTACATATACACTGTATGCACAATTATTAGACAAGTGAGTTTTTGACCTAATCATCATTTTTATGCATATTATCCTACTTGAATGCTTATTGAATTTAAGCATATCAGGTGGGTGTGGCCTAAGGAGATCAACACCCTATATCGAGGTGTGCATAATTATTAGCAGCTTCTTTTCCTCAGGTAGAATGGGCCAAAAAGAGATTAAACTGACTCTGAAATGTCAAAAATTGCAAAAAGTCTTTTAGAGGGATCCAGAAACTTTGAAATTGCTAAGATATTTGGACATGATCATACAACCATCAAATATTTTGTTGCAAATATTCAACAGGGTTGCAAGAAACAAGTTGAGAAAAAAAGACGCAAATTAACTGCCAAATATTTGAGAAGAACAAAACATACAGTTACCAGGAACCTATTATCCTCCAGGGCTGTGATATTCCAGAACTGCAACCTAAATGGAGTGCCCAGAAGTACAAGGTGTTCAGTGCTCAAAGACATGGCGAAGGCAAGAAAGGCTGAAACCTGACCATCACTGAATAAAACAAGTTGAAACGTCAAAACTGGGCTAAGAAATATATGAAGACAGGGCTTTATGGACTGATGAGATGAGAGGGACTCTTAACGGACCAGATGGATGGGCCCGTGGCTGGATCAGTAACTGGCACAGAGCTCCGCTTTGAATCAGACGCCAGCAAGGTGGAGGTCAGGTACTGGTATGGGCTAATATTATTGCTGTAATAATACCAGCCCATACCAGAACCCCACCTCCACCTTGCATTGAAGTTGATGGACACTTTCTTCACTGGAGAACTTCTTTTATTTTGACTTATAATCCTCATTTTTTAACGCTGGGAGATTACATGTTTATTTCACATATAATATTTTTTAGTTATTTATTGTACAGTGCAACTTATTTCTAAGAGATAAATAACATGCACTTATTTGGTTGAACTATTAGAAATACTAAATGTAGCACAGACCCCAGACCGATCCCGCTGTTTGTCCCAGGTTCCACTCTCTATAAGATGGCAGCCAGGCCCACAGAATTTTACCAGTCTTTACACACAGTAACCAAGCAGACAGTGGGGTTGATTTACTAAAACTTGAGAGTATAAAATCAGGTGCAGCTCTGCATAAAAACCAATCCGCGTTCAGGTTTTTTGTAAAAAAAAAATAGAAGCTTAACAAGTTGAAGTTAGATGCTGATTGGCTACCATGCACATTGGCTAACATGGTGCACCAGATTTTGCACTTCCCAGTGTTAGTAAATCAACTCTTTTTTGTATTGTTTGAAGAACTGGGGGTGAGAAAATGGAGGCACTTTGGATACCCAGAACTAGTGCAAACTTGGTTGAGGACACCGTCTCTTTACTAAAAGAGAACAAAACAGCAAGTGTCTCTCTCCAGGATTTCTCTCAAGCCTCTACTCACTGTGGCCCAGTATACATACACCCTGTTCCAAATTATTATGCAAATTCTATTTAAGTGTCACAAAGATTAAATATTTTGTTTTTCAGTTTAACTCATGGATGGCATTGTGTCTCAGGGCTCTTTTGATCACTGAAAACAATCTCGGACACATGTGATAATTAGATTGGCAGGTAAGCCCAATTTAAGGAAAAACTACTAAAGAAGGGTGTTCCACATTATTAAGCAGAGCACCATTTTCAAGCAATATGGGGAAGAAAAAGGATCTCTCTTCTGCTGAAAAGAGTGAAATAGTTCAATGCCTTGGACGAGGTATGAAAACATTAGATATTTCACGAAAACTTAAGCGTGATCATCGCACTATTAAGAGATTTGTGGCTGATTCAGAGCACAGACGGGTTTATGCAGATAAAGGCACATTGAGGAATATTTCTGCCAGATCCATGCATCGGATCAAGAGAGCAGCTGCTAAAATACCGTTACATAGCAGCAAACAGATATTTGAAGCTGCTGGTGCCTCTGGAGTCCCACGGACATCAAGGTGTAGAGTCCTCCAGAGTCTTGCAACTGTGCATAAACCTTCTATTTGGCCACCACAAACCAATGCTCACAAGCAGAAACGGCTGCATTGGGCAGAAAAATACATGAAGATTAATTTTCAAACAGTCCTGTTCACTGATGAGTGCTGTGCAACCCTGGATGGTCCAGATGGATGGAGTAGTGGATGGTTGGTGGACGGCCACCCTGTTCCAACAAGGCTGCGACATCAGCAAGACAGTGCTGGAGTCATGTTTTGGGCTGGAATCATGGGAACAGAGCTGGTAGGCCCCTTTAGGGTCCTCGAAGGTGTAAAGATGACCTCTGCAAAGTATGTGGAGTTTATGACTGACCACTTTCTTCCCTGGTACAGAAGGAAGAACTATGCTTTCCGTAATAAAATCATCTTCATGCATGACAATGCACCATCTCATGCTGCAAAGAATACCTCTGCATCAATGGCTGCTATGGGGATAAAAGGAGAGAAAGTCATGGTGTGGCCTCCATCCTCCCCTGACCTCAATCCTATTGAGAACCTTTGGAGCATCCTCAAGCAAAAGATCTATGAGGGTGGGAGGCAGTTTACATCCAAACAGCAGCTCTGGAAGGCTATTCTGACATCTTGCAAACAAATTCAAGCAGAAACTGTCCAAAAACTCACAAGTTCAATGGATGCAAGACTTGTGAAGCTGCTATCAAATAAGGGGTCCTATGTTAAAATATAACGTGACCTGTTAAAATGTTTAAAAAGTTAAAATGTTCTTAAAAGTTTGATTGAAATAGCTTTTGATTTCAGTAAATATGCTGCAAACACAACAAACGACAATTTTCAGTTCTTTACAACCTATAAAGTGTTTTGAAACTTACTGTGCGTAATAATTTGGAACAGTGCATTGTAAGTTTTTTATGTTTAAAAAAAATACTGTTATCATTAGGAGGTTTGTTCAATAAAATGTGAATTGTACTCTTAATAGCTGATAACATGAGAATTATGCTGACTGTTATTTACATCAATTATTTAGGTAAATGAGAAAAATATATTTTGCATAATAATTTGGAACAGGGTGTAGATGCCTCCTTCCAATGTCAGTCAGACCTAAACAATGGGCTACCGGCCAAATCCTCTACAGAATTTGCTCCAACTGTTCTTGCAGCTTTAGAAGATGGTTCTCCAGCTCTTTTTGAACTGCACAGGACTACCTGAAGACTGTTTCTCTGGATCACGTGTAGGGCAGACAGCCCCTTCAGGCTGGGTCACTCTTCCCTTGGCAAAGGACCAGGGGTGGACTGACAACTGATGGGGCCCCCGGGCAATAAGGGATCATGGGGCCCCTGTGTCCTTGCCCAAACTAAAAAAAGCCTATGAAAAAGGTACCAGGGGCATCTCATGGGGCCCCCTACTGACCCCGGGCCCTCGGGCAGTGCCAGAGTTTCCAAATGGTCAGTCCGCCCCTGCAAAGGACTATGCTATTCTAGGACTCAGATGATTTATAACCCCTCAGCCCCCTGCTGGGCACTTTGCTGACCAGGGATTGACTGAGATGATATGAATAATCAGCCCAGGATCTGCCCCTTCCAGCTCACTATGTTCCAGCAGCTTCTGGAATACAGGAGAAAGAAGGCGAGCCTACAATTGCGAAACCCAGAACAGCCTGTAACAATCAAACCCAGCCCAAAAATAAACGAAATTTACCTATACCTAGTAGCGCCTAGCTAGAAGAATGCTGCACAACAATGTTTAGTTTTTGTGTCAACATTCAAGGTGATAATAAAACTAATAAACACGTATATAATGTGGATCATTAATTCTTGTTGTGACAGTCTGTGTTTTCTTTTATTACAGGAAATCAGGAAATTCTGACAGCATTATGGTGCTCCTGTCGGCTACAACTTTTGTTTTATCATCATACTATGTTTTCTTCATTATGATTTTAGGATTAGAGCTTACATTCACTTTAAGGTTTATTTTTTGCATATCGAGGTTATGGGTTAAGTGTAGCATTCAGGATGGTTTAGGATAAAAAGTTTAAAATAGTAAGGTTCACTTATTTAATTAGGGCCCCCGCCTTTCATCATGGTGCCTTAGCAAGGGATGTTGCCGTCCTTCCAGCAAAATCCCTGGGAATGCCGAGTAGCCTGAATCTTGTGAGAAAATTATCCTCCACTGTATGAGAGCATTATCTTGTAAGCTTTGGGCTTCTCGGCATTCATATCAGAAAAATGGTGTAATAGGGAAGCTGGGGGAAAAGTAAGTATATTATCTTACCCACAGTTTGTTTTTTCAGTTTAGTGCAGCATTTTAGTAAGGGAGAGTGAGCCCTTGATAAGTCAACCTTGCTTGGAGTGCAAAGTCCACTTTAAGAGGTAATTTTTGGCCTAAAGTTAAAGGTTAGCCTCAAAATAATGGTAGCACACATCATTACTTTTTCTTTTGAGATCTGATATTTTATTTTTTCCGCTGTGATTACTTTGCCTTCTATGTTTAAATATCCTTAGCAGCAATACTAATTGCACAAATGAAAATAATATAATGTTATTTTTATGAAGCCTTGCCTATTATTGTGACTAACATTTCCATTTTTTTTTTAATTTACATTTTTATATCTCTCCACCTCTAAGGTTATCAAACTGTTTCACTAAATGAACGTAAAGTAATTAACATTAAGCCATGAGTTGACCCAATCTCTCCTACACGGATATATGGATATAGTAATATGTGTGTCATTAAAATGAGACATTCAGTTTGTACAGTTTCTAAGCAATTTATAATATTAGGAGCTAGACTCAGCAGTATTATACTGCTTTCCCCACCTGTAATTTTCTGAAAATCTGACTCATCATTTCATAATCACAGGTCACTAGAAAGCACTGATTTCTAGCATGTGTAAAATGACTTGTGTAACCATTATTGCAGTACAGCCTTTTCCTATACAATAAAACCTGTCTTCTGAAAATATCTCTCCCTAATTAAAAAATATCATGATATTATTACGTTCATGGCTGCATGAATGGCTTTACACACTGCTTCTCTACTCAAGTTATTAAAAAGTTACTTGGTCGTAAATTAAAATTCTAAAACCATTCAAAAGAAATACAGGCACTTTAACGGCCAATTTACATCCCGCTCAATAAGTACTAAAACATACCTGACTATGGAAAAGTCTACAAATATATAATCCTTCTAGAGTTCATTTACAGACATTCACTTAAAAATGGTCATTTGCTCACCATTGATTAATATAAGTGGTGTGAGGGACTAAATGGGATATTTTATTGTGTAATCTCAATAACTAAAAAAAGGTATAAGAAATAATTTAATAAGTAGAACTTTGCAGAGCGCTTTGTTAGTCTTTGATCAACTGACATCTAAACTGGTGACATTGGACAAACTCAATGTAATTTAAGTTCTGCGCAAAAAACATGTAGTCATGTATATGCAGAAAAATGAAAAAAGAGTTGCGTGTGGCCATTCCCCTTTTCAACTTGTCATAATGTTGTGTTAGCAGAGGGCAAAGACAAAGTATGGTCTACATGCCCTATTAATGATCTTTAAATAGAATAGTCACAAACATAAAAATATTTGGAATATCTACAGTAGTTTAGAAGAACAGCTAAGTTGCATTTTTTTCTGGAGTCATTTTTTTCAAGTGAACCTATTGTAACCTAGTCCTGCCCAGGGGCGGACTGACAACTCATGGGGCCCGGGGGCAATAGGGGATCATGGGGCCCCTGTATCCTTGCCCAAACTCAAAAAAGCCTATGAAAAAGGTACCAGGGGCATCTCATGGGGCCCCCTACTGACCCTAGGCCCTCGGGCAGCGCCCGAGTTTCCAAATGGTCAGTCCGCCCCTGGTCCTGCCTAAGAGCAGATTCTGCAGGATACTTGCTATTACCTTTATGTACCAGTAAAGCTTTCTTTGTGTCCTTCTCTTCTTTGCTACTGGATTCTAACTTTCTTTGACTTCATGGTTAAGCTTAATGAATTGCTATCCCTCTGTCCAAAGTGATTGCTTGTAAAGGCCAATAAGGCAGGCTCAATGGATAGTATTGAAGCCACTGGTGGGGATTAAAGATGAAGTAAAGGAAAGTCAGACAAACAAAGATAAACACATTTAGAAGAAATCAAAACTTTTTTTGAGCTTTGAATAGAGTTGGGAAGAGTTAGAACCTATGTCAGGTTTTTATTGCTGTCTATGTATATTCACCCTCTTTATTTGTCCTGGTGACTACTGTCAATGAGACAGAAAGTAAGGGTCATTTTAGACTTCAAAACAAAATTTGAGGGTACATCTTTCAATGTGGACATCTGTTCTGGTGACAACTGTCTAAGAGGAGAATTCCCCTCACTTTGTAAAGATTCCCTCACACTTTTTTTTGAGTTGTTGGCACAGATGAAGGGAAATCTCCCCAAAAGGACATAAACACGAAAAAATAAACTGACAGTTATTGTTACCCTTCCTTACTCTATTCAAAAAAAAAAAAAAAAAAGGGTATACATTCATTTATATATTCTATTAGTGATTGTGGTGATTGAAGGGGCTTTTTTTTGGCCCAAGAATAAAGAATACCCGAACAGTGGTTACATCTGATTGGACCCAGCTGATGTTTGGTCGATTATTTTCCACCTAGCCACTTTGATTTTTAAATTGAAGGAGGTTGGGTGGGAGGTGACTGACAGTGCCACCCACATAATGAATTTTATCAGCTTCCTCAGGTACCAGACGATTTTCGCTCAGTGTGTACCTAGCTTAAGAGAAAACTGTAAGTGTAGATAAACTTATAAATAAGAGCTGCAGCACATATTATTTTTTTTTTAAATACGAGGTCATAGTTTTAGTTTAAGATGGTCTGAAGAAAAGGACTATTTTACATCCTTTCTGTTTATGTGTGGCAATATCATCAATTCCCATCAACTTTTCATCCAATGGTTATATGATTATTAATGGTAGAATAGAAAATGGTGTAGTTTGAAGGTAAAATAGAAAATACCTTCATTGGCGCTTTTATTTGGATCTCATACAATTTTCCATTGTCCCTCTTATACGACGGCAGTGGTGGGCATCAACTTCAACCGTGGTCATGGATATACTGTAGATATAATGATATCAGCCACACAGCAGTGTATACCATGGATGAAACCTTAACATGTACTCAATGAAAACCTTTTCCTTTAATAAACTTTAAGACCTGTTATAAAAATCTGCATTGTTCATGGGCTAAAAGAAAAGTACATATACTAATGGTACTCTCCCCCAGTTCACCTCTAAACATTGTGTACACATTACACAAATCAGACCTTTTATTGGTGTTTGCTCAATGTAAGAAAGAAATATCAAAAAGGGTGCATTGACTCTATAAATGTCCTCAAGCTTTCTCATTGTTATCTTAATTTTATCAACTTAATAATTTGCAATATATCAACAGCCATAATTGCATTGTTTTGATGACTAAATAGGAGTAGTCTCCATGTTGAGGCAATTTCTGACAATTTTCAATGTTCCATTCTTACACCAGCTTGTCCACAAAGTTTATTTGACAGAAGAGAAAGGGGAAGTTTAGAATAAGATAAGTTGTGTTTGCAGTTCTTGCTAGTAGATGCCAATAAGCCTTTTAACAAGGATCCAGTTAATGGAAGTTTTATTGTCCCCATCCCCCTCCCCTTGAACAGTGCATAGACCGTTCACTTGTAAGTATCTACAGTTAACATTGACAATGTGTAGCTGGTGACTTGCCTTGGGCTCCTCTCAGCAGGATTGTGACTACTTTGCTTTCTGTCTGTGCTTCATCGTCCTTTGTTGTAAACCAGACCAGAAACCTTTGATCATCCTGACAATCGAAATTTACAGCTGTGCAGCAAATTTCATTTCATGTGTATTCTGTTCTTAAATATAATATCTGCTGCAAGAAATCAATGATAAGCTGTTAAACTAAAGAGCACAAGTAGCATCTACAGCATGCTATATTAATGGTTTTTAGCAGATAGATGGGGAGAGATCTGATCATAAAAAATGGATAAAAGATTACATATCACATAGAGCGAAACTTTTAATAACTCAACATGACTTTTCTTAATGGGTTTTATTCATTTTAATCATTATGGTGTCAATGATGATTATGGCCTTATTAGGTTCAAGTGATTGAGGGTTCTTTGTTTTTGTGATCTAACTGGAAGACCAGACCGCTGCTGTAGAATGGGGTATTGTATGTCATAAGCACTGCTATTTCGAACTATAAAATGTAAAGCTCAAGAAGTACATTTTTGTTGTACATCTTGTAGGATTAATATTATTAGGATAATACTGCTGAAATTGCAAGTCCATATTTCTATCTTATCCCACCTATAGCACATTTGCTGAATGTTAGTATTTTTCTTGGCTGTCTTAAAATTCCTGTTGACTTTTTACAATTCTTCACTTTGTTGCCTATTTTCTTGGCTGCAATCACTTTTGCTGGCTACCATGAGTGATCTGCTAAACATGGACCCTATGTCCACAGGCAAAACAGATTCTGGAATGACCCTAACTGCTGTTTATGTATCGCATACAGTATTATAGAGAACAATGCATTTTCTTCTTGCCATCACAGTAAAGGAATGAAAGAACCAAGTAAATACTACTTAAGAAGATGGCACTTAAATTATTAAAGGAGACATTTTGGAGTTAAAGTTCATGTAAACCCAGTTACTAAAAACTCAAAAAATGTTAAACACGTTAATGTCATTAATATCTCTAAATATATAGCTTTATTAGAATAACATCTGGTGCTCTTACCATGAGAATCCTTATTCAGGCACTTTCTATGGATACATGGTGACAACACTTTGTTTCTGTCCCCCAGTTGTGTGCTTGCATTGTCACCCTGTCTCACACTCTCACAATGGAGACTAAAGCTGGCCATACATGGATCAAAATTCTGTGGGTTCAGCAGGGACCAGCCAAATTTCGATCCATGTATGGGCTAGCTTGTTGTACAAAAGTCGATCTATCAGTCGACTTGTGTACAACCAGCCTGTTGGGTTCTTCCCAAACAATCAGTGCTGCCAGCTAAAACCAGCAAATGTGATCATTGTATTCTGCAGGTGGGAAGAGCTTCCCGCTGGCAAAATACAATAGCTCAGCGGGAGTGGTTCCACCATTCACATCAAATGTGTGGCTGGGGAAACAATATATTTTTTTTTCGTTCCACCCATTGGTTGAACAACAAAAAAAAAAATCATGTGAGGTCAGCCTAAAGATGACCATCCTAACACATATTACAACCCAACCCGGTATATAGTATATACTGTATACATATATATTTTTTTTATTTATTTATCTATATATATTTAGAATCATATAGCACTATATTTGCCTTTAGTAAACTAATTCATATTTGACCTTAGTGAATTAATTCAGCTCATTTATAGCTGTAGTATGTCATACCTTCCATTAAAGTGATTGTAAACGTTCAGGGTTTTTTTTCTTAACAAACATGTAATACTTACCTGCTCTGTAGAATGGTTTTCCACAGAGCAGCCCCAATCCTCCTCTTCTCATGTGCCCTACTGGTGTTCCTGGTCCCTCCCCCCTGTTGAGTCCCCCCATAGCAAGCCACTTTCTATGGGGGAACTTGTGCATGCTCACTCCTGAGCCAGCTCTTTGTGTCCATTGACACACAGAGCCAGTTCAGCCCTATCCTCTGTCTCTCTCTCTTCACTGGCTGTGATTGACAGTAGAATGAGCCAATGGCTCTTGCTGTTGTCTCTCTGTCCAATGTGGAGGGAGAGCCAAGAGAGCTGCTGCTCTTGTGCACGTTGTTGGAGCAAGTATGGGTAAGTATAAGAGGGGGCCTTGTCACAGAAGGTTTTTAACCTTAATGCAAAGAATGCATTAAGGTAAAAAACCTTCTGCCTTTGATTTTGTTGTACTTCTCTGCACCATTTTTTGCACAACATCCTTTTTGAGAACTGGGAATTGATTTATGAAAGGCAAATAGACTGTTCACTTTACAAGGGTAGTTGCACAGTGCAAGGGAATGAAAGGAAGCTCTGCTGACTTCCATCATCCGATCATGTGCAATCAAAAATGCAATAAAATAAATTTTCCTTTTCAAGAGAGGTGCATGCACTCTCTTCCTCCCAGCAGTCACCCTTGATGCATACATTTGGGATGATATTTAAAGCCTATGTAAATCCAAAAACAAAAATGTAATATATCACAGTTTAGCAGTCTTTAGATGAAGTTCCTACATTAGTTTTTCAGGCTTTTTTTCCTTTTATCCCTGCAAATAGAAGCACATTCTGCCTCTTCATGGTCACGTCCGTCTTCTCCACTATATCTAGGAAAGGAGCCATGGACATCACCCAGGCTGGACCTCAAACATGTCTGTCTTTTTTCATCTTCTTTATACGGCTGATTGATGGGACTAGTGGTTTAAAGAGGAAAAAGTATTGTTTTTGCTGTGTTTTCAGCTCATAGAAGCTATCAGGGATGTTGCATTTGTGCCAGGATTAAAGGATATTTTCTGTATATACTGAAAATGTTCTAAGCCTGAAAAATGGAAACAAATGTGGCCACTACATCTAAGGAAAAATAAGCTGAAATATATTTTGTTTGTTTTTTTGGGTTTAGACACACTTTAAAGTCTTTGATGTCAGGTTAATACAACAGCTAGGTGGGGAGGCGGAAATTTGAACTTGAAAATAGAGTTGCAGTAAAAAAAGTGCATTATAGAGCTGCTATGCAGCAGTAATGCACTGAAAGTGAAATAAATGCATAGTCATATGCTGCAGCTGTTCAAGTATAGATTTCTCTTGTTGGTCTGTATTGGTGACAGGTTCTGTTTTTGTCATAATTTGAGGAATAGCAAATCAAACATGAAAAACCTGAGCAGTAACAGTGTGCTTCATACTCACATATTACACAACCTATAAGTATCAGGAATTTATAAGGTTAGAATAAAGTCTAAATTATGTTGTACATTGGTAAAACACAAACCTTTCATCATTGTATCCTTCTTATATAATGATTTCATGACTATATCAAAAGCATAATTTTGACAAATATTTTTACTGGGTTAAGATAGGGCCATGATAATGACAAGGCAGCTCAACATCTACTATCCCGCAGACTTTGCTGTAGGTCATCTGTGCAGGGTCAGGTCATAGACAGCACATCACGTGCACACACAATGAGATAACTAAAGGCTGCTTGAATGTGCAGAGACATCATAATAGGCTCTTTATCTCATGTTTAATGTCCCTTACACCACAGAGGGGACAAAGTGCAGTAAAATTGGCTGATCTCTGTCTCTGCTTCTTCTCCCTAAATACCCAAGCTCTTATGATGCAGTTCTACAAGCTTTATTTGCAGGCAACTAAGACTTAAATGAAATAATCCTGTAATACACATAACAACATTTATGTATTTCAACATGTTATATACGTGTATTTTTTTTGTCGACGTACAACCCTTGTTCTACAAAAAACATGAGATGCACAACACATTATTCGCAATTCCCAGAGCACTATAGTTTATCTACAGAGATGGCTCAGCAGTAGTTGGTATCATTCAGACACTGCTGACTCATTTCCTTGTGATTGTCAATTACAGCTTGAGTCATTGAACTCTGTAAATAACAGGTTTTTTTTTGTTTTTTTTTACAAAAAGTGATAAGACAGAAAAAAAATCTGTTAGAGGAGCTTAAAGTGCCACTTGCTGTCTCAAAAGTAGAACATGAAACATAATGTGCAATATTTTATATTTAAAGGGTTAGTTCGCCAATACCTAAAAATTGTCCATGCAGATAAGGGCAGTCCGTACATAAAAACAAGCTGTGTAGCTTTGACCAAAATAGAATAATGCCCTTACTGTAGGTTACATATCTTAAGACCCTCACCTGAAAATTTCCAGGATGTTGCTAAGATGTTGCTAAGCAAGACCTAGCTATTACTGTTTACCTTCACCATCAGAGGAGTGAGCTCTTTCTCAGGCTCAAACTCCCTCATATGCATTTTTTCTCCCTTGATACAGTAGTTCTGATCTCAGAATTTGAGAGCTCACTCCTGTGGTGGTGAAGGTGAACAGTAATAGCTGGGCCTTGCTTAGCCACGTCCTGGGAGTTTTCAGGTCAGGCTTCATGAGGTATGTAAATAGCCTAAACCTATATCAAGGACATTATTCAACTTTAGTAAAAGCTGAACAGTTTACTTTTATCTACAGACATGCCTTATCTGCATATGCAGTTTTTTTGTAAAGGTGAACAAACACTTGAAGTAACTGAAATGTAGTTTTTGTCCTGACCATTAGAAATTAAGAAAAACATGTAACAAAAACTGCTAAATTCCTAAGGTGCTTTAATTAACAGGACCTGGGAGCCATAAAAGTTCTTTCAGACAAACACATATTCAGAAATGAAAACTTTAGTGAATTCAGCATGGAAACGAAAAAACTTGGCAACTACTTTTCAGATTTAGCATTTAATCCAAGAAATGCAAATTATATAGTTCAGAACCAGCAAAAGTGTTTGAGGTTGCCTTATTTTGGCATGACAGTAAAGACATGTAAGTTCTGCAATGGAAAACAAGTTGGTGAATGGACCTTTCAAATTTAAAATTTTTGGGGTTTCAGTTTTTATCTCTTAAAACATTCACACCTTTTTAAATCTGTTATTATTATTATTGCAAGTCAATACTTATAATACCTGTATGTCCACAACAGACTAGAGAAAAAGCCCCAATATGACTAATTCTTATTTGCTTAAAAATCATGAGACCCATTTAAATGCTGGTCATACATGATTCAATTTTGTTTCTTTATATACAGTACAATTGGAACTTTCAGTTATATTTATGAATACTTTCTTTTAGTGGTGCAAAATTATAATTAAAATCATCATTGAAACTGCTATTTTTATTTTATGTTCATTTACCCGATTTAATCATATGTTTTATTGGCATACTCTTGGCATCAATTTTCCAACATGTCCAACTATTTCTTCTTCGATTTAGAAAAAAATAAAATATCAAAAGTGATCTAAACAATGCATACATGTGCTTCAATACAATTGAAATATCAAAACAGATCAGACTGAAAAGTGTGTGGCAACCTTTTAACCAGCTTTTGGTTGCAAAAGAGAAACATGTGAATCTAAGACCAACGCTTTCCATGCTGTAAAATGATGTCAAGTGTTGGTAATAAGTTGACTTGATCATTTTGCTTCTACTTTCTTTTTTTCAGCTGAAACTTGGCTCAGGCCCTCTGATGAAGAGGAGATCACTCCTCAAAATGCTTCAGCCATTTCCAAGTGTCCTTTTAACATGTGGAACTTGTGCACCTTTTCAGACCTTGGACCATTGTTGGTCATGATATGCCTGTTTTCATTTGTCGTTTGAGAGTATACATCTACTATTTTTTACAATTAAAGTTTTTATTGAGGTAATGCGCAGGGCTTGTGCACCCCTTTTCTTTCCTTATCTTCAAGCCCTCTTCTCCCTGCTCATCACTAATACTTGTAAGCACAGGGATCCAGCTTCTATATTTACAAGTGACAGCTTGTCTCCCAACGGCTCCCACAGATCTGATCTCCTGAGCGGCTCCCACTGAGTACAGGATGGGGACTAGGGAACTGCAGGTGCCCGGGGTGCAGTGTGGATGTTGACACCCCTACTGGATGATCTCCCTGCAAGTGAGAGAGGCAGAACCACCTACAGTGTGTGGAAAGGTACGACAGCCTGCTGGGTGCTTCAGCTTGATTCAGTAACAAAAGTAAGACATATGGGAGATGGTGGATCTTTTAAGGATGGGGGAGAAGATGGGGTCAGTGGAAGGGGGGGTTGTACACACAGTTAAGAGCTGAAGAGGGGTAAAAGTGAGATGTGGATTGGGGATGCAGATGTAAGAAGCTGTGCAGGAAGGCTGAACTTTGCAATCTGTATGCAGCACAAACCTAAATTCTTTACTATGTACATAGCACATCCCACTCTCCACACCCCCTGTTTGATGCAGTTTAGAGGGTGTGTGTGTGTGTGGGGGGGGGGGGTTTGGGGTCATGGTTGAGTTCCTGTACCTAGTTTCTGAGAAAAAAAGCCCTGCTTCTACTGAAATCTAGTTGAATGAAATTATCTAAAATATTTTTAGCGTAAAAATGATCTTTGTCTATCTTGGTGATCTATGTGGTTTGGTGACTGCACTTTGACTGTAATTGAACCTCTTCACTCTATACGTAAAAATAAAGATAAACAGAAAGTTACTTATGATAATTCCTTCGTGGTTATACTTCAAGATGTTATTGTTGCATTCAAGATCACCTAATGTTACAATCATAGTAAAAAAAAATAAAAAACCGCAAAATATAGCTGATATGCTTCACTACACGACACTGCTCATTCCATACATGGTCTGCATGCCTTATATAATTTGGCATGCAATTCCCATTCACCTTTGGATGTATCAAAGTAAACCTATATTTGCTCATTCAGTGCAGCGCAACCCTTGATAGCTTGCATCCTCTGCTGTAAATACTTGCATTCCTCCTCTTCCCGCTGGCTCACATATTTGCCCTTCTAAAATCAGTGAAATACCCAATATTTATGGAATATAAGTTAGCTTTCCTTTAGACTGTGATATGAGTAATACATAAAAATCTGAACGGGGGGGGGGGGGGGGCATAAAACTCCTTTCATTGTAGAGTTAATTCACACTGTGGGGACAATTAAGCTGAAAACTAGATCTGGGAGGAAGGTTCCATTGTATGAATCATTTTCCAGGACAGTGCCAAGTAAGGGCAGGTTGAAAGTTTAGCTTGCCAGTGGATTTAGGATGGATCAAATGTGTGACTCATTTTCCAAAGACATCATCCCATATCGATTCAGCTTTAGTAGCCTCACTGCTGTGATCTGTGTTCAGGCTAATGAATTTGTAATCTAAGACACTGTTTGGATCTTTATTTTAAGGCAAACGTTATGTTTTAATGGAGGAATGCTCAGGATAGTAATGAATAAAACACAAATACTCTTTTCTTCACTTTGTTAGAAACTGTTGCTCCCAAAAGTTCTTCTATGAAATGCTTTCTTCTTCTTTTAAAATAATGTTTTCAAGCTCTGAACTGTTAGTTATGAAATTATCTATGTTAAAAGAAAAAATATATCTTCAATCTAAGTGAAGTTCTTATATAAGGCATGGTTTCCCAAATGTTTTCATATATCATTTGGATGTTTTAGAGTTGTGCACCATTTCCAAGCCTGAAGAAAGAGTCATTTTAGGCATTCTCCACTTTTTCTGTAACAGTACATTTCCATGTATTTTGGCCATTTAGGGGCTACACTTAGGGGCTATACTTAATTTTTCAGTATATATTGGAAACATAATTTAAGACTTTCTTTCACCCTGTATGCTCCCGTGATGTCTGCACTTCAGGCTTAAGGTGTCATTGTACCTTTGGCACAGTTACATCTGTATTGCACCTTTTCCTGTCTGATACGTTTTTATTGCCACTTGTCAACATCTTCTGAGCTCCCTTAAGCCTCGTACACTTGATGAGAATACTGGACGATTGATCATCCATTGTTTTTGCATGCTAGTCTCATATCGAAAATGAATAGGTTACTAAAGTTATGCAAATTCTTGTACGACAGAATACAACTTCGGAAGTGATGTAATGTATTTTATTGTATAGTTATAGTATTGTTATATATTCTTTCATTTCTGAGCATGTCCAGCCTTGGTCACTCAATTTTTAACAGACGAACACTGTATTGACTAAACGAAAATCGTTCATTTTGGTATCATAAAAGAAAAATTGGAAATTTTCACATGGACTGCTCTTGATCAGCTCTTGTACTAATGATGTGTACTAATGATCAGATTATTGGACGAATGCTCTGAAAGCAATATTTTTCATTACATTTTCTCATCGTGTGTACTAGGTCTTATGCCTCAGCTATCTTGCAATCCATAGATAGTAGCTGTAAAACTATGTGTCAAATTGCACTTTACTTACTTTGACTGTCCCCCATTGGTTGGAATTATTTATATTTTCTATTGTCTGACTTTATCCATTAAAAATAATTACTTTTAGCCAATCAAAAGAGATCTGTGACAGCTTACAAGTCTACATGCACAGGTACTATTTAATGGCACAGCAAGAGGAAAATTATGGTTTACTTTATGGCATTTGGGCCCTAAAAACATTATATGTAAAACTAGACTCTCTCAAAAGTAGCCATGTTACAATTGACCATGCTGACCAGTATTGGCAAGGACCCCAAGCAGACCCCCTTAGTGTCTGTAGGCATGTCATGCCTTACCAAAAAAACCCAATTATGTTCAATAGATCCTTCCTAAAACACAGAGCATAATTATGTAGAAGATTGAACTTTTATTTACAAAGTGGTCACCTAATGTCATTTGTTATGGCTATTATATACATAGGGCATGATAAATTGGCCCATGAGAATGGCAAGTCTGCTCAGTAATCTTACAGAATCAATAGTCACCACACTGCGCTTCAAATTACCATTGGGTGATTTTACCCTGCAGTGAGATATTTATACTATTAAGTGCAGTTTATAGAACAGCATAGCAATAAATCTAGTGGAAATAAATTCAGCACACCAAATGACCTAGTTGCAAACAATGGTTATCTAATTTTACATACTGAGTACTACTTTGATTTCATTTGTAAGCTACTCCATTGAAGCAATATAATGTCAAAACATACTATACTCAAAATATGAATGCATATTAAACCTTTATGGGAATTTGTTACCAAGAAAAGAGAGTTTAGAAATGTAGCAGCTAACAAATGATATAAAGCAACCTGTATTTACTGAATCTGTATGCGTCCAGATTATGATGTCATGTTTGTTGTAGGTTCAACAATTTTGGTTTATTAATGGCAGTGTCCAGGAACAAAGCAATGTTGTAAGGTTTCAGCAACATCAGCTTTATACTACATCATTTTAGATGTGTGAGAATGAGTGAACTTTCATACAGAACGATCCAGCCCTGGATCTCTTGATTTGCTCATGCTTGCTAAAGAATTCAGATTTACTTCCCAAGTCCTTATGCACACTGGACATTTTTACAGCCTCTGTTTTTGGCTTTTGACATTTTTTTTCCACAGTTAGTAACCCCCCCCCCCCAGCATATTATCCTATGTGTCCATACACACATAGCCTGTAATCAACATTTTTTGGCAGGGACATTTTTTGGCTGGAAAAAAAACCCAGGACTAGTGGGTTTCTAGAAGAGTTTTTTAGCTGTAAAAACGGTCTAAAGTTGAAAAATGTGGCAAAACACAGTAAAACGCCACAAACTGGCATTTTTGGACTTTTTATTGAATTTTTTTTGGGGGTAAAAAAAAACCCGCTAAAAACAGCAACCACGGCAAAATGTGGGAAAACGCTACTAAAAGTGACAAAACACTGCTAAACGCTAATGCAAAAACGCTAAAAAAGCTGAAAAATTCATGTTTTTAATGTGACTTTACACAGCTAACGTTACCAGCATTATCAAAACGTGCAGTGTGCATGAGGACTAAGCTGCTCATGGATTTTATATATAGTCCAACTACCACAGTCACTAATTTGCGCTAGTCCCATAACAAACATTGATGCTTGACTGAGCATTTGTGTTTATCCCCATGCACAGGCAGGGCCCACAGACATTGGATCATTGCATGATTTGGCCAAAAGCAGCTGAACTGGGCCAACTTATTTATTTATTTATTATAGGTACTTGTATAGCGCTGTCAATTTACACAGCGCTTTACATATATATATTGCACATTCACATCAGTCCCTAACCCTCAAGGGGCATACAATCTAAGGTCACATTATGTTTATGGGTACCTTAAATGTGAATGGCATGGCCCCCCAAAACATTTCTAAGGTTACAATAGTGCTTGAGTTTAGGCACCTTATGGTGCCTACAAATAGCTCTGTTAGATTCAAAATTGATTTCTGTGTCCCTGTTTGCCCCCTGGCATCCTAAGCATAGGCTGTACATGGGACCTGGAGTTCT
The DNA here is from genome assembly GCF_062004578.1 of Staurois parvus. NCBI lineage: Eukaryota > Metazoa > Chordata > Amphibia > Anura > Ranidae > Staurois > Staurois parvus. The sequence continues at coordinate 3,387,510 of NW_028317878.1, read as the reverse complement.
GTGTAGATTAAGCTCTGCTACCTTCTGAAACTAATCCTCATACCAGGTCATTCACAGGCCAGAGCTTATTCTGCAAAGTGAATCAATGGCATTTTACAAATAACAGGGGGCAGGTTTAGAAGTAGGGCTTAAACTTTGATGCAAAGGTTAAGGACCCAAATATGGTTTAGGCCAAAGACTCAAGTAGGCCCCACAAGGACATATAGATCAATTGGAAGGCTAACATAGGTACTTCCAGGTAATACAGGGTGCTTTCTGTTCAGTAATATTGCCACTTTAGGAATGTTTTCGCTAGGTCAGGCAGGTTGAATCCAAATGGCACATAGATCCTTACTGAGTAGCTAACTCTGTGAGGAGCCATGTTGCTTTTATCAAGAGTAACAGTTGGCACTAGTGATTAGCGGCAAAAACTCATTTTGCACATTAGCAGGTAACCCACCAGTTATATATATTATAATATTAAATTTAGTTTATTTTTTACAATTCATTTTTCAGCATGCAAGATGTCAGCATTAATAAATTGACAAGCAAACCAATTTGAATTTAACTACACAAATATAGACCTTAGGAGAGAGTGAGGTCTTATTCAGTTTATATTTTCAAACTGACCAGAAGATGCCAGAAGTGTTTTTGGTTATAACTATTTGTATGTTGTACATTTAGCATAAAAATATTGAACTGTGTAAATCAACAATGGTAATCATGCAATGGCAAATTCTTTTAAGTGATGACATAGACAAAAGTATAATTTAAAAAAGTGTTTTAATGGGGATCTTTTTACCAAAGTAATGGATTTTGTCCTCCAATGTTAATTATGTTATGTTGGACAAGAAATCAACAGTGTTTAGTATAATGTCTTCTGTATATTGATATTTTTTTTTATCAAATAACTTTGGTGTTGATAATCTGAACATCTACATTTGTAAGTATTGACATTAATAAAAGCTCTTTTACATGAACCTGGGTATTAATTGTGATTTTTGCCCTTTTAAGGTGAATTGATTCAGCCTAGACTTCTTCATTCCTTTAGGAGTTTGTGTCCGTTTTCCTTTCTATACATACTGTAGTTTTTGCTATTTCTTACTTTTCTCATACATCACAGGTTTTTACTATGAGAGAAAACACGGCATTGGGTTTTTTTAAGTTTGTCACAAAGTCAGGCTATTTCCTGTAGGGGCATTTTTTCAGGCAATTTACAGCTGATTGCTTCATAGGACTTCCTTCCTACAAAAGTAAAAAGTAAAATCTCCAGTTGTTGTTCTTTTAGCTCAGTGGTAATTCTTGTTTGCTACTAATAAGTTATTTGTTTTCTTATAGACATTTTGTTTTCTCAAAGATTCAGAACTATTTGATATTTTACTGTAATAATTCAAGTTTAAGAATACCGTCATGCCATTTGTATATACTGTAATAAAAGAAGAGTGCATGGATACCTAAGAATCAGTTTTGCCTCAGTTTGCCCATGTGGATAGCAGTGAGCACCATTTTCATTTCTTATTGATGTTCAGCAAATCCCCCATACTGTACTTTTTCTGGATCCTTCAATCAACCCTTGCTCCTGCCAACCTTTCTCATAGTCAGGCAGGTACAGGGGCGGACTGACAACTCATGGGGCCCCCGGGCAATAGGGGATCATGGGGCCCCTGTGTCCTTGCCCAAACTCAAAAAAGCCTATGAAAAAATTACCAGAGGCATCTCATGGGGCCCCCTACTGACCCCGGGCCCTCGGGCAAGCCCCGAGTTTCCAAATGGTTAGTCCGCCCCTGGGCAGGTAGGTTTTTGTCATCAGTCCGTAAACTAAACTATACCACAAAGGCACAGAGTTGTTTCCCCTCCTTGTCACACAATGACAAGCAGCAGGAGTCTCATAGGGTCACCTTAAGGGGTCTTTAGTGAATGGGAGTCAGAGTTAAGCATAAGTCATTGTTACTGTTCTGTAGATTGCATTGAAACATGCCTTTTGGCTTCATTAAAACAGAAGAAAACAATTGTGCATTACATCACAAATCCAAAAACAAGCGATTTTATTAACGGGTGGAGCCATGAAAGTAATTTCCTTATGCTTTTGTAACTTTACATCAAGCACCATTTGGAGGCACATATACAGAATAGAGCAATGGATTCTATGTAGTAAGGCTTGAGGAACAGCTCTCTTCTGGAATAGTGGAATCTACCATCTCCTCTTCCACTGCCACATAATGTGTTCCCTGGCAATCAGGATTCAGTTTTTCTCTTCTTTTTTTCTATTTGTATTTTTGGTACCCTGTGCAATATATTTTTCTATATCTGTACATTTCCTCTCATTTTATAGTGACTAGTTCACTTTCACTAGTTCCTAAGTCAATTTTGATGCTACAGAGGGATATTATGGGTGGAGTGTCTTGGTGCTGCTGGACTAATACAGTTTGGAACCTTAGAGCAGTAGAAAAAATAGGGAGAGTGAAACACCTCTAAGTGTAAACATCCAGTTAAAACTTACTGATAAAAACAATTGGCAACTCACATTTTGGTAAACACATGAAGGCACATCAGACAACGCCATCAGAAGGAGTCACTGCTGCCAATGCTTATGCACTGCTGCCGCTATGTTTGGACCCAGGAAGCCAGCTGTGTGGGTCAGGACAGAGCAGCAGTGGTGCATTAACCTTTGCAGTGGTGACTCCTTATCGATGGCGTAGTCTTATGTGCCTTCATGTGTGTACCAAAATTTGAGTTGCCAGTTGTTTTTACAAATACATTTTAACTAGATGTCTACACTTAGAGATGTTTCTCTCTCCCTTTTCTTTCTATATGTTTTGGAAGTTGCTTTTGCTCCTACAAGAGGCTGCCCTTTAGTGGATGGGCAATGGTTTTATTAGTCTAACTTTGGATGGACTATACTTATACCTTTGGGACTAATACATTAGACAAATGATCTTGGAAGTGATCAGTGAGTGGAACATCAACCTTCAGTAGGGAGTCACAGACATACAACACACCCAGATATGTTTGCTCAATAACTTGGCAGATGGACTAGTAGATATTGTTGTTGTACTGTTAAAGGTTCCTTTTTTATATTGCTTTTTTTTTTTTTAGACAGATTAGCCTTCAAATTATATTGCAGGGTAATGGAACCAGAAAGCTTTTCTCTAAAATTCTGTGAAGTAAAGCACATAGAAATAAACCCATACTCCACTAAACCAATCTGATTTACATGGAATCATTTTGTTAACCAGAATGGGGTGTGTTAGTAAATATAAAATTTAAATAAGGCATAACTTATTTTTGTTATCTGTTTATTGCAAATAATCAATGGTTTTAAAGCACAGTACAATATACACTCACAAACTATTAACCACAGAATAAGGTGGAGTTATTCTCTCTCTGATTTATTATTATTGTTTTAAATAATGAGTATTATCTTTTGCATTATGTTATCTATTGACATCAATGTGGTCTTCCCAGCATAGGACCGGTGGATCTTCAATTATACCAGTAAGTATTAATTTCTGGTTTTCTGCACCAACCAATGTTGGCAATGACAAATTGCATTTTACAGTTAAAAGAAATATAATTTTTTTTTAAATAATAGTTCTTCTAAACTGCAGGTTCTGTAAGAGAAAAATGGCTCTGAGAAAAAATGAGTTACACCTCTCAGATTATATTTAACACTAGTGACATGCAGTTTAAAAAAACTATACAATGGAGATGAGGGCTCTTGTAGGTTAAAATTTCATACTGGGAGATGACACGTCTGAGCAATGATCAGCTGTGCTACCCAGCAAGTCTATTTAGAAACACTTTCTATTTTAAATGTAGCAATAAAATATCAGAACAGCAAGCCTCAGTAAAGCAGAAAGCAATAGATTCAAATCCAATCTAAATCTGACAGCACCCAGAACTCACAATTCTCACAGGGAATTCAAGACTCATTTTCATAGCCATAAATAGGTAGGGTGGCTTAAATGTGACTATTAATTTATTGAAAAGTACTGGAAGTAAAGAAGAGATTAAACACTTAATTTAGGAGATCAGACAATTATGTGTATGCACACACTTCATATTTTATTTTCTCAGAATCACTGGCTAACATCTGGAAATTAATTGTAAACATAATAGTCATGTTATCTGCAGTGACTGGTGTCTTTCCGCACTGAAAGAATGCCAGTCACTGCTAAGGCACAAAGAAAACAATTGTTTTATATTTGTTCTTTTCTCACTGCAAAGCAGCTTGGATGTGCGGTGCAGTAAGCTGTGATAAAATACAGACATGCTACACTTTATCACACCTCACGGGATGACACTGCATGTCTCCACACACCACTCACATGATTAAACCACATACATGAATGAAGTATCATTTTGGGCACTTAAAAAAAAAGTTACCCAAAAAGGGAACTGTGTGATGCTGTAATATATGCATCACACTGCCCCCTCACTGTGGCTCTCTGCAGAAGGAACCATTCCAGTCTAGTGTGCATTTGAAAAGTCCCTAAGAAAACCAAAAGTTATAACACCGTTAAAAAGAATGCTGCTAATCACTACATTGGTGAGCCCAACCATTTGTTTAATGTATGTCAAATTTTAGATCCACAAATCATATTAAAGAACATAAAAAAGGCTATTATGAAGAATACAAAGCTTCAAAAACAAATGCTGGAATTAAAATATTAAATATGCCATGTGGGAATCATGGAGGCTGCCATTCCTGAACTCTCCTTTTGAGAATGCCGCTTCCCCGACTGTCATGCTGAAGCTTTGCCTTCTGAGTTTCTGAACTGGAGAAAGTATAACGATAAAGACTGACAATTTCTGACACTCATTCATTGCTTGTTCTAGGTCTATGTTGTACTCAAAGACCATATCTGAGGAAACTTAAAGTCACTCTAAACCATTACATTTAAAAAAAAACAACAAACATGTTATACTTACCTCCTGTATGTTTGTTTACAGAGCAGTGCTCTTGGCCCTTCTTGCCTTTCAAGTACCCCATCTAGCAAGCTGCTTACTGGGGCGGTACTTGTACTGGATTTCTCCCAAGCCCCACTGACTGCATCCATAGACACAGACAACAGGGCTTTATCCTGCCCCCTCCCTTGTCATAGAATTTGATTTACAGCAGGAGGATCCATCAGTTCCCGCTGCTATCAATCTGCCCTATAAGGAGGAGAGCGGAGAGAGCAGTTGCTCCTGTGCACAGTGGTAGATCAAGATTAGGCAAGTAATGGGGAAGTTGGGGGGAATCCTGGACACCCAAGGTTTTTTACCTTAATGCAGAGAGTGCATTAAGGTAAAAACCCTTAAGGCTTTAGAACCACTTTCTTTTGGTGACCAAAAGTAATGGGACAGAATAATAATCATAAATCAAACTTTCACTTTTTAATACTTGGTTGCAAATCCTTTGCAGTCAATTACAGCCTGAAGTCTGGAACGCATAGACATCACCAGATGCTGGGTTTCATCCCTGGTGATGCTCTGCCAGGCCTCTACTGCAACGGTCTTCAGTTCCTGCTTGTTCTTGGGGCATTTTCCCTTCAGTTTTGTCTTCAGCAAGCGAAATGCATGCTCAATCGGATTCTGGTCAGGTGATTGACTTGGCCATTGCATAACATTCCACTTCTTTCCCTTAAAAAACTCTTTGGTTGCTTTTGCAGTATGCTTTGGGTCATTGTCCATCTGCACTGTGAAACGGCGTCCAATGAGTTCTGAAGCATTTGGCTGAATATGAGCAGATAATATTGCCCGAAGCAATTCAGAATTCATCCTGCTGCTTTTGTCAGCAGTCACATCATCAATAAATACAAGAGAACCAGTTCCATTGGCAGCCATACATGCCCACGCCATGACACTACCACCACCATGCTTCACTGATGAGGTGGTATGCTTAGGATCATGAGCAGTTCCTTTCCTTCTCCATACTCTTCTCTTCCCATCACTCTGGTACAAGTTGATCTTGGTCTCATCTGTCCATAGGATGTTGTTCCAGAACTGTGAAGGCTTTTTTAGATGTCATTTGGCAAACTCTAATCTGGCCTTCCTGTTTTTGAGGCTCACCAATGGTTTACATCTTGTGTTGAACCCTCAGTATTCGCTCTGGTGAAGTCTTCTCTTGATTGTTGACTTTGACACACATACACCTACCTCCTGGAGAGTGTTCTTGATCTGGCCAACTGTTGTGAAGGGTGTTTTCTTTACCAGGGAAAGAATTCTTCTGTCATCCATGTTTTCCGTGGTCTTCCGGGTCTTTTGTTGTTGCTGAGCTCACCGGTGCGTTCCTTCTTCTTAAGAATGTTCCAAACAGTTGTTTTGGCCACACCTAATGTTTTTGCTATCTCTCTGATGGGTTGGTTTTGTTTTTTCAGCCTAACGATGGCTTGCTTCACTGATAGTGACAGCTATTTGGATCTCATCTTGAGTTGACAGCAACAGATTCCAAATGCAAATAGCACACTTGAAATGAACTCTGGACCTTTTATCTGCTCATTGTAATTGGGATAATGAGGGAATAACACACACCTGGCCATGGAACAGCTGAGAAGCCAATTGTCCCATTACTTTTGGTCCCTTAACAAGTGGGAGGCACATATGCAAACTGTTGTAATTCCTACACTGTTCACCTGATTTGGATGTGAATACCCTCAACTTAAAGCTGACAGTCTTCAGTTAAAGCACATCTTGTTTGTTTCATTTCAAATCCATTGTGGTGGTGTATAGAGCAAAAAATGTTAGAATTGTGTCGATGTCCCAATATTTATGGACCTGACTGTAAGTGAAGGCATAGATAGGACAACTTAGCATCAACTTCAATCACTTTCAATTAAAGCCCACATCAAGGAAGAAATGAAATTTAAATAGTGCATTGTGCATCAATTACCTTACTCCTTAGTGTTGATTCCAAACACCTCTTCCTAAGCCATCCTGAATTATAAAGACACCCAAAGAACAACCCCAGGAAGTAAAGAGGAAAAGAGAGAAGGACCATCACATGACCGTGACTTCATGTAACTAAAATGGGCATTTTTATCTTCAACGTACCAGCAATTAGAGGGGGGTGAGAAGGAGGTTTCCTAATCTTGAGTTGGGCTTTAAGCTGGAATTTAAATTTATGGAAAGAGCCTTGACTGAATCCAGTGGGAAAATTTGATTGCTTTTGATGAAATTGCTGTAGTTTTTTTCTGGTTTTGATCATTTTTGCAATTAAAAAATGGGCGTATAATTATTATTATTTTTGCAATAACCTGCATTAATAGCCTAGTTTGATTAATAACATTTAGGAGATTGGCTGAATTTGTGTGTGTGCTAGATTGTTTTTTTCAGGCAACAATTTTCAATTGTATGTTCAAATCTCAGATGATCAGAAGTGGATAAAGTTGTCATTAGTATGGACAGCTTTATGGTTACTATGGATGTAACGGAACTGGACCCTGACTGCGCTAGGGTTTTTCCATTAGACTCCCGCTTCCCTGTCCGAACACAGATCCGTGGACACCACCGCTAATCATACAAGACAAAACAGCACCAGACTCATATTAAAACAGGAAGTGGACTGCTTTATTTTAACATAGATACAAGATATATACACAGGGCAGGGAAATACACCCAGTAACAGGAAACACATCAGCAGGCCGTCCCATCAGAAACACCCCCCCACGAAACCAGTACAAACACATATATCCCATAATAGTTTGCTCCCAAGCAAGACGCACAATAGAACAATGGGATGCAGCCGCATGGCAGTGAACAATGAACAACCCCTCACCCCCATATTAGGACAGATCACCCTGTACCCCTAACAGACACAGGGTGACTTACACACAGTAGGGTTATGGGGAGCTGAGACAGGGGTCTCCACACCTCTCCAAAGGGGGCTGTGTTCTATGGGCCCCCCAACCAAAGTCACTCCCGTCACAATGAACATCAGCCTTTGGTCAAATGTACACGCATAATCCCACCACCCTGAGGCACCTACATTGGCTACTAAGTCCCTAAACCTGGATTGTTGCGTGTTGAAACCATTTGTATTTGGACATTAGAAAGTGGTATGGGAGATGCACTGCAGTCATTTCTAACGCTGGCAGGGTGGAAAACAGTAGTGAGCCGACAAGATTTTCCAAACTATTCCCTTCTTAGCAATCTTTGGCTGGTGATGTCTTCCACTGCTGCATATATATTAGATTGTCTTTGGCCAGATCAGGGGACTGTTATCTGATGCCTATGGTCACCTTTATTTTCATGGGTCCCAAGTTCACTGTAGATGGTGACTACAGACATCAAAGGGACTCTTTCACATTAAGAGAACTGTTAACGTGTATAAAGAGAAGTCACCTAGAGGTTCCTGCATATTATTGCAGCAGTACTCATTCACATCTGGTATTGCTGAATGGTGACTGATTAGGATGGGAAAGTTGTTAGACTTCCTTATATTGATACAGTTTGCCTGCCCCTGCAAAATGATGAGATACACTAAAGTCATACACTAATCATAAGTGTATAGGTTCCTTCTCTGAGCAGATGCTTTGGGAGGTCATATGTATGTTCCCTTCTCCACACTCTCCCTTGTTTTCTCCCCCTCCCCCACATATGTTTAGGCTCTGTGATATTTCTGCTATGGTGTTTGTTTTCCATTTGGGAAATGTGTGCCCATTCTTATATTTCTATAATGATTCCATTTCCACCCCTGTTGTGCTTTGCTGTACTACCGATGATGTTATGCTTTGTCATCCCAAATTATTGTAATGCGAGGCTTTTATATCTTTTCTAATAAATCAGTCCTGCTTGAGAAAAATAATTAGTACACTAATACACACTAATAACTAATAACACACTAATACTAAAAGAATTAATACTGATAAAACACTAATTCTAAAGTCATACACAACCTATTCCTAATAAAATATCCACATGATATATGTGTTAAACATCAGCTACCCACTCCCAAGCCCAGCCCAATTCAGCTTAGACTTCCATATAATTACATATGTACTTACATATGGCCACCAAAAAAAGAAAATCGTTAGTGCAATAGGTGTTGGCATCTTTCAGGCAATAAGAATAGCATTGTTATTGACAGTCTGTGTAACATTTGCATCCATCTGTATTCCAATATTAAGTTCAAAAGCATACCTAAATGATGGCACCTTTTTATACAAGCTCCACCCATGTAGAATGCAATGGTCTGGTTTCTATGCAAAGCTAATTTTCAGCTTTAAAGACCACCAAACAAGAGAAGAGAAGCTTTATATTCCCTGCACAATTCCAGCCTTTGGACTCCTAACAACCTCCTGTGCACCATCTTGCATTTACAATTCTCATGCTAAATTTAGCCCTATCTAAAGGTGGAAAGATATGAGAAACAAAAGAAAGGAAAGCAGCACCATAATAAGGTTGATTTACTAAAGGCAAATAGGCTGTGCTGTGCACTGCAAGTGCTCACTAAGTGCAGTTGGAAGTGCTCTGCAAGGGCACTGAAAGTGCAATTGCTCTAGATCTGAGGGGAATATGCAAGGAAAATAAAAAACAGCATTTTTGCTTGCACATGATTGTATGACAGAAATCAGCAGAGCTTTGCCTCATTTCAGAGCTTCCCCTCAGATCTAAAGCAACTGCACTTGCAGTGCAGAGCCTATTTACCTTTAGTAAATCAACCCCAATGTGTACATGTTGAAGTTTGATGTTGCCCCATCTACCCTAGGCACTGTCCCATGAGTGTTTTCTTTCAAAAGAAGACTTTTTAATATTGTTAGATTGTACTCAAAGGGATGCCAAGAGATGGAAATGAAATTTGATCTAGTTTCTACATTACTATAGAAGACTATCAACTATAAGTTACATATACGTCTATTTATTAGAGAAGTTATACCAATTTTTAACAAAAGTCAATTAGAAAAATGAGTGCATTTTGTGCGAATTTTGGATGAAAACATTGATAAATAGACCCTTGTGCCCCTCTTTTCTCATACACCTTCTCCCACACAGACACAGTAAAGCACCATTTCCATGGATATTTGCTTAGCTCAGACACTGTCTATACAATATTGTATCCAGTTACAACATGCCACTCACAATCATTTAGAAAAAGTTCCCCAGACTATTTATGAGACACATAAAAGAGATATTAAAGTCACCGGCCCTAAAGCACACACATATACCATGCCTCCACTGACAAGAACAAATAACTTGGGAAGTTATCAAAGCTGTCATTTTGTAACCAGGCAATGCCTATCTAGTTAAATATAAAGGGTCTAGAACATTATATTTGACAGGTTTACTTTGTCACAATCCCATATTAGCAAACTTGGTCTTCTACGTAATCCACTCAGTTTTTGTCATGAAAGGATGACTGAAAATCTGTAGTGCAAGTGCAATTATCTCATCTGCAAAACTGCAACATGTTATTGCAGGTCCATAATGTTCAGTCTTGTGACCTTCATGAGTTGATCAGATAAAATCTGGAAGTGTTGGTATAGGCCAATTTACTCAGCAATAATTTTGAAACCACTTTGAATACCAAAATGATTTTAAAACAAGTACATATTATTTGGTAATTTGCTATTTATAATAAGCAGAGATTGACAATAATTATTAGTTTGTTTCATGTGTTACATATTTTGTATAACTAATACTTTAAGTTTTTCTCTTATGTATCCAGATTATAGGGACAAATATGCATAGGTTTTGCCACATACTTAGGGTTGCATGGTTCTTAAAGGTGAGCTCTGGGTACAAAACTTTCATTTAAATATGTAGGCAGGTGCAGTCTTCTCCACTGCAGTAGATGGCGCTCAACCGAAATGGCATCACAGCCTGGAAGGGAAGTCAAGGGAAACTTGGTTTCTCTGTGGTTTCCTGGTTTCTGGAGACAGCGTTCTGGTTGACTGGGCTGGATCTTGATGACTCTTGGTGGCCATCTTGAGTCAGCAGAGCCTTTTTAAGTCCCTGCTCCCCAGGTTTTGGAGCAAAATTGCGTGTGGGTAGTGTAGGGACAGTACTAGCAGCAGGGAAAGGTTCCAGGGAGTTCACAACTACTCTGGACTTCTTCCTGCTTGGGCATGAGACGCAATCTGTCCCTCCTAACAGGAACAGTTCGACTGAAACCTGCTTCTCTACATGCTTTTGAAATTTGTGAGTGTTCCTCTGTCTGCCCACTGGGTTTGTTATGAACTATCTTTCCTTTACTTCAATATAAGTTCTTTACATTGCATCCGGAATGTGTGTTATTGCCACCACACCACGCTGCACACACCTACAAATATATTTCTCAATAGCCACAAAGGATATAAATCAACTTTGTGTACACAAAACGCTTTAACAAATGCAAATATTACCTTGTATATGTAGCAGTGACACTATTACTGTGCTGTGCAGAGAGCAGTGCTGTGGGAAGGGCTCAGCAGGCCTCACCCACTGCAGGTTGCCTGCAAAAAACTACAGGAAGGGGCAGAGACAAGACCAGTGACCCTCCCCAAGGACAGAAATCAGCAATGACTGGTCATTATTACAGGAAGCTCTGCACCAAGGCAAAGTTTTACATCAGATTACTGCACAGTAAGAAATATACAAAGCATACCAAAATTCAAGCAAGAATACTCATTCTTATTATATTTAGATTCAATCTATATTTCAGATTTCTAGATATTAGGTACCTTAGTATTTTCCATTATTGTGCTCTCAGTTTAATAGCTGTAATTCATTGATGATTTAAAAATCCTAATAAATGAATTTGTTTACTTAGCACTAATTAACTATGTAATCTGTCTCAACTAAAAAAGTATCCTATTCACTAACTAACTTAACATAGACATATATATTTGTTTCCAGTTTTCACAACCTATTATCTTTAACTTTACATTTATTGTAGTATTACATGTATTAACTATTAATTGTACCTTTTGCGTTTTACTGCCTGTTACACACATCTTTTTCTTACCACACAGCCGACACTGCTGTGGATGAGAGGGAAGGAGGTACAATGAAGCAGACAGTTTGTTAACAAACCTTTTCTGTCATTAATAAAGTTGGGACATCATTGTGATCATGTGATCTGCAACCTCTCAGCGTTGTTACTGATCAAGTCTCTAGGTTCCATGGTGGCAGTGTGCAGTCTGCTTTAGGTGAATGTTCTTTACTATATTCCCATCACAGGAACATTTACTTTAGTGATGACAAAACTTGGTCTAACACCTATTTTTTTATCTCAAATCTAAGATACTCTAAAATGACACATATACTACTTGATTGCAGTAGGTCACTCCTTTTTTGTCTTTCATCATGTTTTATACAGTTTGGATTTGTATAAAAGCAGCATTAAAGTCAAAAGCAAAAATGTATTATATTGTAACTTACCTATTATTAGATGTGATGGCACATTAGTTTTCCTTTTAGGCTTTCTTTCTTCTATTTTCATCTGGAGATCCTGCTCGTAAGTCTGTTGTTTTTTCAAACAACAAGCTCTCCTCCACATGTATCAGTTTATAGGGATCAGACAAACCATTTACCACTGATAAGGGTGCTTGCAATGATCAGTTTTTATCTATTTATGTAAAAACTTTATCCCAAAAATGTTTGATGTAACTGTTTATAACTTGTGAGCTGGAGTTCAGCTTCAATGTGTTAGTGTATCTCAATCTGCTAGTATATCTAACAGTCCCCTCCCCGTAGATTAACAATGCTGCTGGTAAAAGGTGCCCCTGTGCTCATTCATCCAGAGTGGGGTCACTCTAAGCCCCACTTCACACCAGTGCAACTTGTCATGCGGTTTGACAGTTCCAAAACACATGGCAAGTCGAACTCCATTGCCGACAATTGAACCATTCATATTGCTGCATCTCATGTTGCAACGATTGTGAAAAAGGTTTCTGCACTACTTTTTGCCAATTTCATGGCGACTTGCATAGACCTTTGTTTTATTGAGTGGAAAGCCGTTGATATGCGGCTTTGAAATTGAGCTGAAGCAGCACAATTTCAAATTGTGAAGCCGGGCTAATACAGGAGTTGTGTTACTGGCCAGATCACCAGGTGAAAACAGCAGCCACCACAACTAATTATAGGTAAGCTGCAATATATTAAATTTTTGGTTTTGGGTTTAATACCACTTTAAATTGTTCCACATGGAAAGTAAACCTGGAATTCCAATACTCTGGCCAGCTACATCCTGTGGGCCCATGTACATTTGCCCAGCATGGAAACTATTATGATACTATGATGCATGGTTTAAGCTCCACATTGCACATTCCTTCATAATTAATAAAAAAAAATATATATATATATAATTAAGAAATAAACACAAAGTTAGGCAAATTTAGGCAATGTGTACCCATCATACATTAACTAAACGTAATGATAATGAGGCATATTACAGATTTTAATTAGGTGCTTTATAACATAATTGGAGCACATTATTAGCTTCAATTGTACTTGATTATTCTTTAACAAAATGTCTACATGGTATAGCTCCATAAAGCTAGTCAGACAGATATGGTCTTATTCAATCAGGCAGTGCTACAAGCTTTTTGATAGATTGGTCCCCAGTTTCCAGTCAAGTGCCAATACATACTCGTGTCTAGGAAAGAATAGTGGCAAAGACTAAATCTGCTATTTTGTGTAACATCCATGTGTCCTGGTCAAACTCTATTGTTGAGCAGAACATGTAGTAAAACGCTTCCTGGCCTGATACTAAAGGCCAAACAGCAGGAAGAAAAACAGCCTTTGTAACTAGGTGTGAGAAATCCTCATAGGAAGGGTAGGAAGTTTCATAAGTAGAAAAAAATAAGGGGAGAAAACAAAGAAAGGGAAAAGTGAACAGATAAGAAGAGCAAAAAATGACAAGAGCCCTGTTCATCTTGGCACTCACCATAGATGTACACAAGGAACCCTTGGGACTTTTTGGACCCTAGCCCCACCCTTGAAAAGAGCAACAATATTTCCTGGCTGGGTTGTATTACGGCTAATAAAATGTCTCTTTTTCCCAAACTCCTTTACCTTTTCTAGGTTCATCACTTAGTAATACTATCTTACTTTTTTTGTGCTATACAAAGCCAAGTGCATAAGTATATATGCGGCAGTGTCAGTTCTAGGGCACCTACCAAAGTGCTTATGCTTAGTAGATTGAATGGAGGATTAGGCATCCCCTGCTTTCTGAAGTAGTACCAGGTGGCTCAGCTAGCCCAGATGATACTGTACCTGTACTGTACCTGTACTGTAGAGGTCCCTCTGTGGGTGAGTCTCAAAGCAATCGACCTTGAACCCTTAATGACTGACGATGTACTGTGGCTATGGCAATCAGAGTGGGGCTTAATATCTAACTTGTGACGGCACACTGTCTACAACAGTGGGATAGGATCGGGGGTCCTTATAAGTTACTCTTCCTTCACTGTCTATTGCTGTCATTTATGGGCCATCTGTCATTCTACCGACCCAGCTATTATTGCAGCCTGGAAGCATCTGGGCTTGATTAGATTACACACGTTGGTCACCTCTTCTGCCCTGAAACCCTTTCCAATTTTACAGGAGCAATCTCATGTAGCTGGCCAGGAACTCTTTCATTACTTACAGATATGCCACTCCTTTACCCCATATATATATACGTATCTTCACCTCCCTAACTAGTATGACCCTTTTTGAAGGTATCTGCAATTCGAATCCTCATGCTTCAGGATATCATCTCTAAGCTATATTCCCAGCTCATGACAGTGTGCATTTGGTCCCAGCAAGAATTGCTAAATTTCTACCCACCTATCCCTCTACTTACTTTCACGGTTGTGCTGTGAAGGGCACACATATCCATGTTTGGTGGACGTGTCCAGTCGTGCAGCAATTCTGGGCTGAGATATTCAAAATTCTCTCAACCCTGCTGGGTAGGCCTCTCACTCCTGATCCTGCCCTTGCATTACTGAATCATTTCCCCTCAGACCTTACAAAATCACAAATCGAAACTTGTTCTACAGCCTCTAAGCAAACCATACCTAAGGCCTGGAAATCCCCATCACACTGCTAGAATAGGGTCACCCAAGCTATGATTCATAGCAAGATTGAGGCAACCATAGTGGACAAAGTCCCATGGCACACAAAAATTTGGCAGCCATGGGTGGATCATTTTCTTCCCCCAAACTTTGACTCCTCACTTTTAGAGCCGTAATTGCACATATCCCGGTATGGACAGCGGACAGTCCCCCTTTGTTCATGTGGAGTCCTTCCCCATCCCTTTACTGCCTTCTTTTTGTCCTATAGATGATTGGTCATTGTGTTTTTGATATGTCTACCAGTTCTTGCCCATTGTTCACATTGCCTATAATCTGGATGTAATGGGTACTTTTCTTTATTACATCACTCACATTTTTGTGGGAGGACTGTCCCTTCCTTGCTACTTACCCCTCCTGATATACCATTGCAATCCATATTATTATATCTCATGAAATACTCTTATTTTGTGTACCTGTGCAAATAATCCTAGCTTGTGTATCACCAAATTATTCTTTGCACAGTCTGTTTTCTACATTTATACCAATAAAGAAAAATAATGAACAAGAAAAGAACCACAATAATGTGCAAAGTTCCATATTCCTTAGTATACTGTTCAGTGCAAGGCTGTGATGGGTTGTCATTGTTAGGTAAATGCCCGAAGTCAATTATTGGTGCCCAAAACCAGGACAGGACTTGACATCCAGAACAAATACAAAATTCTCTGTTAGCAGCCATGCCTACCTCGGATACTACCTATACCTAATGTCTATCTTCACACTAATACTTAGGGGTCTTTTGTTTCCACACAAAGTTCATGCAACTTTCACCCAAGACTCACATATTTTCTAATTAGATTCAGTTTGGAAAATCATGTGAGTACTGAAAACTAATTTTGAATCCTGTTAAAAGGCTGATTTAATAAATGAGAATCTTTTATGCAAGCTTGTGTTTACTACAAACACCCAAATACTAAAAAAATAGGCCCTAAGCTTCAAATACAAATTTGTACCCCCTCCTTTCAGTCCTTGTACCACCCCTGCACCTCTCCACCCCACCTTCCACCACCCTTACTACGTGCCAGCCTTTTACATCTCATACCTCCTGTTGTATTGAAAGTTCAGCAAGAAAGAAAAACCTTTTCAACTAATTAGCATTTCCTTCATCTTTATGCACAGCAGCACATTGCAATGTGGTGTAGTGCATCGCAAAATGCTGAAAAAAGTTGAACATGTCGTCCTTGTTTCATCGCATACCCCTGCAGTGCAGGGGTGTGAACTGAACTCACAGAACTCAAATGGCCTTGTCTATGCATTGGGACTTTTATTTTTATATTGAAGACATGCTCAGATTACAAGCACAGTCCTCATCTAATGGATGGCTGATTTTGCACCATCCAGATCAGGTGAATTTCTACAGATCTTTGTTAAAAACCATCATTACATGCTTTGACAAAATGTTATAAGTCTGTTCACAACTGAGTTAGTGTCATGTACCTCGTTAATGAGCCTGACATGCAGAAGAAGGCCTCTCGTACAGCTCCAGTTCAGGGGCCACTGAAGGTGGAACAGCAACCACGAGGGGACAGCGGGCTATAAGTGGCTGGTCAGTCCAGTAGTCTGCATAGGAGCAGCTGACGCCTTGCTGGATGGATGCCTGGAGTGGCTGTAGGTAGACATCACTACAGAGCAGGCTGGCAGCAGATGGCACAGCAGAGCAGGCTGGTAGCAGGCAGGCTGGCGGCAGGCAGATGGCACAGCAGAGCAGGGTGGCAAAGCTGGATGCAGGGTCAGACAGGCAAGGTTAGTAACAGGCATAGATGGCAGGCAGAAGAGAAGTCAGGTCACAAGCTAATGTCAGCAGCAGTTAGGCAGATCAGGCAGATACAGAAGACAGAGGCAGAATCCAATAAGCAAGCCAAGGTCACTGCAGGTTGCATTCAAGCGAGGTCAGGACAAGTTGGGTCAATCACGGGTATCAATACAGGAACAGGCACAGGAATATAGGGAGAGCTTCAGACCAGACAGCATTGGCTCACAGAACTGCTGGGTTTAAATAGTCCAGCTGGCACCAACACTAGCGATGGGCGGCCGCAGGTGCACGATTATGCACAGAAAGATGGGCACCTGCGCAACTGTATATGTATAGAGGCTTCAGCTGTACTATGGCTACTACCTTCCTGACAGTTAGGTCCTGCATAAAAAATGTTCTTGTACTCATAATATTGTATTGTGACATGTCCTAAGTAAATAAATTAAAAAAAGAATACATATTTGTATAGAAAAGCAGTTTGCATCATGTAAGTAGAGTTTTCTCTAAAACATATGTATATGATTAAAAGAAGAGTCCATTTTAAATTGTCAAAAGTAAAAGACCTGCTTAAGCACAAATACCATAATATGTCCTGTATATTTTTTTTTAAAGGATAAGTTCACCTTTTGAAAAACATAATAAATTGAAACTTTTTTTGCAGGTAAAAAAAAAAGTGCATTTATTCTTTTTCTTCCAAGAAATCTGCAGAATCTGCACCCATCAGAAGATCAGAGGTGCAATGTCAGGCTCCTGCAGACTCTCAGGATATCAGATATCATTACAGAAACAAAAAAGCACTAAAAACAAGGGGCACAAGATAAATGTTCATACAGTCCAATGTCATAAATGCAATATAGTGCAAATGAGTTCATATAGCACTAGGGAAAGCTCTTATAGCTGTAGCAAACTCTGTGTGAAGACAACAAAGAAAAAAGCGCCTCTGAGTGCAGTATGTAACAACATTTATTGGGAAGCAATGTAAAAGCACTCACATTGTGTAAAAAATAAGAAGGCTCAGGTAAGTGGAGCAATAGCCAAGTCCTCGCTGCAATGGCTGCGTCCGCGCTAAGGAAGACTGTAGATGTCACAAGAAAGCCGGCCAGCATGTGTAGTCTCTGAAGATGGCATCTGGAGTGCACCTTGGAGTGCAACGTTGGCATCAGCATGATGACGTAGGGGTGACGAGCATGCAAAGCGACGCGTTTTGTTAGGCTCAGGTAAGTGGAGTAATAGCCGAGTCCTCACTGCAATGGCCTAGTTCACGCTAAGGGAGACTGTGGATGTCACAAGTAAGCCAGCCGGCTTGTAGCGCAATGTCAATATCAGCGTCAGCGTGTTGACGTAGGGGTGACCAGCATGCAAAGTGATGGCCACATCCTCCATCTTCAGCTTGAGAAGAGAGCTTCCGTCTTCTAGTGGTTTAGTGCATGCTCCGAAACGCATCGCTTTACATGCTGGTCTCCCCTTCGTCATCACGCTGATGCCGATGTTGGGCTCCAAGGTGCACTCAAGACGCCATCTTCAGAGACTTCACATGCTGGCCGGCTTTCTTGTGACATTTACAGTCTACGTGGCCATTGCAGCAAGGACAGGAATATTCCCTCCTAGACTGTAAGCTCCAAGGAGCAGGGCCCTCCTATCCCTTTTGTACTGAACTGTATTGCTGCTGTATTGTCTCCCTTTATATTGTAAAGCGCTGAGCAAACTGTTGGCGCTATATAAATCCTGTATAATAATAATTACTCCACTTACTTGAGCCTTTTTTTACACAATGTGAGTGCTTTTACATTGCTTCCCAATAAATGTTGTTACATACTGCACTTAGAGGCACTTTTTTCTTCCTTATCAGTGTGCCAGTACCTCAGATATGAGCAGGCAGCTACTTGAGAGCAGGAAGAATAATGAACTACTGGAGCGCTCACCAATGCCCTTGTAGGTAATTGAGAAATACAAGCTGTCACCTGCAAAGGCTAACAGTACTTGTAGGCTACTAATTCACAGGAAGATGTGAATGAATGACGCCCCAAACAGTCACACTGTTTTCAAATTGTGACAAAGCGGGTGCAGGGAGAGGATCCCCCTGCCCGCTATCACAGGGAGGGAGGGAGTGGTCAGGGGAAAAGGTACAGATGCTGGAAAATGTCACATGTTCCACAATAAAACCGGGTGGAACATGCAATATGTTCCAGACGTGAACTTATGCAGGCCATAGACGGGTCGAAAATCGGCCAATTTTCGCGCCATTAACGGGTTAATTGGTCGGCCGTTTTTTGGGGTTTTGTCACTTTTTTTTAATCGGTAAAGTTGGAAAAAAATTGTCCGATTTTGCCGATCGGCTGATTTTCCTGGCAATGATGGGCAAATCGGCCGATCGTTTTACCGATGAAAAATCTGCTCATGAGCCGTGACCTGCAAGAAGAAGAAGAAAAGAAGAAGAAAAAGAAAAAAAAGAAAAATTCCAGTCCGCTATTATATTTGACATGAAAAAGTATTGCGGTTGCAACAATGTATCTATTTGTGTCCGAATAAAAACATCTGTATCTGAAATGATACAAATAGATACATTGTTGCAACCGCAATACTTTTTCATGTCAAATATAATAGCGGAGCTCTCTGCAGGGACAGAAGTAATTAAATGCCGGCCGTAGACGGGACGAAAATCGGCCGATTTTTTTTACCGTTGGTGGTAATGTGGGCCTATTGAACAACCGTTTTTTTTAAAAACGGACGTTTTCGACCCGTCTATGGCCTGCATTACGCAGGCCATAGACGGGCCGGCCGATAAACGAAAAATCGGTCGGCCTGTTGCCGATGCTGCCACCCATGTCCACAAAAAACAGCCGTTTTTGGCGGATTTTCCAGCATGACCGATAAAAATAAATGAGGAGATCCACGAAAAACGGCCGACAGGCTGGCCCCACTAACGGCGTGATTATCGGCCGATTTTTCGTGCGGATGAAAATTCGGCTGATAAACGACCCATCTATGGCCTGCATTATCCTTTAAGCCGGAGAAGCCAAACCTTTGCCTTTTTCCGATTTAGTTTCACATTTTTACTGGAAACAGACATGTCCTTACTTCATGGCTAGGCCCTGCCAGCTGACATCCTCTGTAATCGGTGAGTCTGCAGTGGTGGTCACTAAGAGCACCCTTATTGAACAGGAGGTTGCTGTAGGTAGAGCTTAGACATGAAGTCAAGCAAAGTCAAGAAAGTGAGACTAGAGGGCACAGGAGCTTTCATGTATTAAAATATATATATATAAATATATATACAGTTGCAAGAAAAAGTATGTGAATCCCTTGGGATTACGTGGAGTTTTGCATGAATTGGGCATAAAATGTGCTCTGAACGTCATCTAAGTCACAACAATAGAAGAACACAGTCTGCTGAACATAATACTACACAAACATTAGATGTTGCCATGGTTTAATTGCACATAACATGTAAACATTCACAGTGCAGGGAGGAAAAAGTATGTGAGGCCCTAGCTTAATGACTTCTCCCAGAGATACAAAAGTATCTCCAAAAGCCTTGATGTTCATGTGTCCACGGTAAGACAGACTGTCTACAAATGGAGAAAGTTTAGCACTGTTGCTACTCTCCCTAGGCGTGGTCGTCCTGTAAAAATGACTGCAAGAGCACAGCGCAGAATGCTGCATGAGGTAAAGAAGAATCCCAGAGTGTCAGCTAAAGACCTACAGAAATCTCTGGCACATGCTAACATTTTTGTTGACACATCTACAATAAGGAAAACATTAAACAAGAATGGAGCACATGGGAGGACACCACGGAGGAAGCCATTGCTGTCCAAAAAGAATATTGCAGCACGTTTGAAGTTTGCAAAAGAGCACCTGGATGTTCCACAGCACTACTGGCAAAATATACTGTGGACAGATGAAACCAAGATTGAGTTGTTTGGGAAGAACACACAACACTATGTGTGGAGAAAAAAAGGCACAGCACACCAACATCAAAACCTCATCCCCACTGTAGAACATGGCGGAGGGAGCATCATGGTTTGGGGCTGCTTTGCTGCCTCAGGGCCTGGACGGATTGTTGTTATTGATGGGAAAATGAATTCCAGAGTTTATCAAGACATTTTGCAGGAAAACGTACGACCATCTGTCCGCCAACTGAAGCTCTGCAGAGGATGGGTGATGCAACAGGACAATGACCCAAAGCATACAAGTAATTCAACAAAACAATGGCTGCAACAGCACAGAATACGCCTTCTGGAGTGGCCCAGTCAGAGTCCTAACCTCAACCCGATTGAAATGCTGTGGCATGACCTTAAGAGAGCGATTTACACCAGACATCCCAAGAATATTGCTACACTGAAACAGTTTTGTGAAGAGGAGTGGTCCAAAATTACTCCAGATTGTTGTGCAGGTCTGATCTGCAACTACAGGAAACGTTTAGTTGAGGTTCACATACTTTTCCCTCCCTGCACTGTGAATGTTTACATGTTATGTGCAATTAAACCATGACAACATCTAATGTTTGTGTAGTATTATGTTCAGCAGACTGTGTTCTTCTATTGTTGTGATTTAGATGACGTTCAGAGCACATTTTATGCCCAATTCATGCAAAACTCCACGTAATCCCAAGGGGTTCACATACTTTTTCTTGCAACTGTATATATATATATATATATATATATACAGTGGTGTATTTAGGTTTTTTGCTGCCCTAGGCAACACAAAGATCAGACGACCCCCCATTGCGGACACCGACCAACACCAAACCACTACCCCCCCAAAAGAGCTTGACAGTGACCACCAACAACACCCCTGCCCCCCCCCCCCTCCCCAGGGAGCCTTCCACTAACACCCCCCCCCCCCAGCAACAGAGAGAAAGACAAGAAAGACACTCACTTTCCCAGCTCTGGACATCCCCGGGAATGAGAGTCGGGCTCTGCATACACCATCAAGCAGCCCGCAGCCTCTTTCAGATCCCACCTGGTTCCCATGCTGCATATGTCCCTTCTTCCTGGGGGTGGGGGGTGCTGCCCCCCCTGAAAAATGCCGCCCTCGGCAAATGTCTTGTTTGCCTTGTGGTAAATAAGCCCCTGTATATATATATATATATATACATACAGTATATATATATAGAAATCACCAGCATCTGATTGTGTCTTGTCTTAGGTAGGAATTACTTTTCCGTGTTTTAAATGTAGTACATTTCATTTTATGTAATTGTCATTTATAATATTTAAACATTTTAAAATCCCTTGAGGAGTGACTGAAGCTGAACGATCTACATGTGCTCTACACAGTTCCCTAATACTTACAAAACAAACTTCCTTGTGGCAACCCAGAATTGTCCAAATATCATTCCTGGACTTGTTCATGTACTATATAGTATACAATATCTTGCTTACATTTATGGTGATTGTGCACTTTTTGGTCCCAGAGCCTTTGACAAAGTATAGCACAAAATATCTTACATAAAAAAAAATTACATATACAGTGGGGATCGAAAGTTTGGGCACCCCTGCTAAAAATTTGTATTAATGTGCATAAAGAAGCCAAGAAAAGATGGAAAAATCTCCAAAAGGCATCAAATTACAGATTAGACATTCTTATAATATGTCAACAAAAGTTAGATTTTATTTCCATCATTTACACTTTCAAAATAACAGAAAACAAAAAAATGGCGTCTGCAAAAGTTTGGGCACCCTGCAGAGTTAATATCTTGTACTGTCCCCTTTGGCAAGTATCACAGCTTGTAAACGCTTTTTGTAGCCAGCCAAGAGTCTTTTAATTCTTGTTTGAGGTATCTTTGCCCACTCTTCCTTACAAAAGTCTTCCAGTTCTTTGAGATTTCTGGGCTGTCTGTCACGCACTGCTCTTTTAAGGTCTATCCATAGATTTTCAATTATGTTGAGGTCAGGAGATTGTGAAGGCCATGGCAAAACCTTCAGTTTACGCCTCTTGATGTAATCCCCCGTGGATTTCGAGGTGTGTTTAGGATCATTATCCATTTGTAGAAGCCATCCTCTCTTTAACTTCAGCTTTTCACAGATGGCATCAAGTTACCATCCAAAATTTGCTGAAACTTTATTGAATCCATTTTTCCTTCTACTCGTGAGATGTTCCCTGTGCCACTGGCTGCAACACAACCCCAAAGCATGATTGATCCAACCCCATGCTTAACAGTTGGACAGAGGTTCTTTTCATTAAATTCTGTGCCCCTTCTTCTCCAAACGTACCTTTGCTCATTCCGGCCAAAAAGTTCAATTTTAACCTCATCGGTCCACAGAACTTGTTTCCAAAATGCATCAGGCTTGTCTATATGTTCATTTGCAAAGTTCAAACGATGATTTTTGTGGTGAGGACGTAGAAGAGGTTTTCTTCTGATGACTCTTCCATGAAGACCATATTTGTACAAGTATCTCTTTATAGTGGAATAGTGTACCACAGCTCCAGTGTCTGCCAGATCTTTCTGGAGGGATCGTGCAGTCAAACGTGGGTTTTGAATTGTTTTTCTCACAATCCTGCGAGCTGTTCTGTCTGATATTTTTCTTGGTCTTCCAGATCTTGCTTTAACTTCCACTGTTCCTGATGACTGCCATTTCTTAATTACATTCCGAACAGAGGATATTGACATCTGAAAATGCTTTGCTATCTTCTTATAGCCTTCTCCAGCTTTGTGAGCGTCAACTATTTTCAGTTTCAGTTTTCTAGACAACTGCTTAGAAGAACCCATGGTGCTGATTGTTGGGGCAAGGTCAGATGAGTCTGGGCATTTAAAACCTTTGAGATTGACATCACCTGGTCTTCCCAGACGATGATTGAGAACAATCCATGACACTGGCAGGTCTCAGCTTTGCAAAGGGGGCAGTGCATGCTAAACAATTCTGCAGGGTGCCCAAACTTTTGCAGACGCCATTTTTTTGTTTTCTGTTATTTTGAAAGTGTAAATGATGGAAATAAAATCTAACTTTTGTTGACATATTATAAGAATGTCTAATCTGTAATTTGATGCCTTTTGGAGATTTTTCCATCTTTCCTTGGCTTCTTTATGCACATTAATACAAATTTTTAGCTGGGGTGCCCAAACTTTCGATCCCCACTGTATATACAATACATGCTTATTTAAATTATATGTAAACCCTTACCTTGTAAAAAAAAACCCATCTGGTTTAAAATATACATGAACGGCAAAACACTTATGTATACATACACAAAAGCTGAAAGTACTTTTTTCCCCTTTTTTTTGTTATAAGTGATGACATACCCTCTGTTCTCAGCTGCATAAGGAGCTGGGGAAGGAAAAGCAGCAGCACACTGATCTTCCCAGTGAATGGCTGTGCAAGGGGAGGGGAGGGGCATATCAACACAAGCCTGATCATTGGATTAGTCCCCAGCACAATGAGAAAACTGGCCATGCTGTGCCCTTCTGCCTAGTGTGGTCAGTTATTAACAGGAGATCAGAGGGACTGGCAGGAACACCAGGGATTTCACACAAAGACAAACAGGATACTTTTTCATACAATTACATGGTACAGCAAGCACATATCAAGAATATGAAATGTTGGGTTTACATATACAGGTGTACCTCGGTTTACAAACGCCTCGGTTAACGTAATTTTCGGTTTATGAATGAAAATCCATTGAAAATAATGCCTCGATGTACGAATTTTTTTAACAAATTTGTTTTGCAGTACGAAGTGTATGTCGGTGCCGATTTTTAAATGCAACTGCCGGCTTTTTGTTTTTCTTCACTATAGCTCACAGAATTAGCTGTCACTTTCCCTGGAGCTAAAGGATACTTTGTTTCTTTTATCTTGGGAAACAAACTAAAAGGAAACATTGTTTCTTTTAACTTGGGGAAATAAACTAAAAGGAAACTTTCTTTCTTTTAGCTGGGGGGGGGAAAGTGAAAGCTGATTCTCTGAGCTATAGTGAAGAAAAAAAAAAGATAGAAATATTAAAGTATTTAATATTAATTATTAGATTAGTAATGTTGTAACAACAAATAAGCATATCTGCATATGTTTGAAAAGTGGCAAAATGATAAAGTGTGGGCAGCACAGTGGCTAAATGGTTAGCCCTTCCACCTGGCAGTACTAGGGTCATTGGTTCAAATCCCAACCACAGCACCACCTGCCTGGAGTAGTGTTCTCCCTGTGCCTGTGTGGGTTTCCTCTGGGTAGTCCAGTTTCCTCCCACACTCCAAAGACATGCTGGTAGGTAATTGGATCCTGTCTAAATTGGCCCTAATATGTCTATGTATGCATGTGGGTTAGGGACCTTAGATTGTACACCCCTTGAGGGTTAGGGACTGATGTGAATGTACAATATATATATGTAAAGCACTGCATACATTGACAGCTCTATATAAGAACCTGTAAAAAATAAAATAAGTGTATATATCTCAGTCTGAATATATACTGATCTGTAAACTGCAAGCTGTGATAAGACACTTCCTGATCATTTCTCATGAAGATATAATGCTGAGTATGCGGCTGGGAGTGAGCCTGCAAATTGAACAATCAGTGCTAAGTAGGTTTAAATCCAAATGAAGAATGCCAGTGGAAATAACTCTGGGGACTTTTTAACAGATGGACACTTGTAAATCTAATAGGATTTCCTACTGCCTAAGGTGAAATGAAGACTGTCTCATTAAACTGTCTGCAGGCCACTGTGCACCATGTTGCTTATCCGAATAGCAGCAAAACAGCCTACACAGCAGCACATACAGTTAGTTATTCATTGTAATTTGCAATATGCAACATATGTAGGGGGCCAACAATATAGATCATAGTAAAGATTTAAACAAAGGATAAATGTTTATTATTTATCGAGTAGGATTTTTGTGGTTCCAGAAAAGGGTTTTAAGAATGAAGATTACACAGCCCCAAATTATTTTTGGGAAATAACTTATAGCAACCAATAGGAGACCATTTAAGGTAACCTAAGCAGACTTTCATTTGGTTTTCTGTATTTTATGTTTTTGAAGTCCTTTTGCTGTTAATTACAAGTACTAGCGAATTTTTGCCTGTTCATTGTATGGTGGAAATGTAAAGTGTTTGAACATTTGATACTGTTGCTGACACGTCTAAATAGGTGAAAATGAAGTAGAAATGATATTTTGCCTATGTTCATGTCCAGAAATGTTGAGTAAACTTCAGTGAAATGGAACTGTGGAGGCTTCATTAGAATGGTAAGTATTGCACACTAGTGTTTTTTCAAGCGCCTAGAAGCTGTTAACCACTTCAAGTCCGGACACTTTCACCCCCTTCCTGTCCAGGCCAATTTTCAGCTTTCAGTGCTATAGCATTTTGAATGACAATTGAGCAGTCATGAAACACTGTACTCATATGAATTTTTTAGCATTTTTTTTGAGACAGATAAAACTATATTTTGGTGGTATTTATTCACCACTGGGATTTTTATTTTTTTGCCATATAAATGAAAAAGTCCAAACAATTTGAAAAAAAAGTTTTTCTTATAAAATGTTGCAAATAAATAATTCTTGGCCAAAATGTATTCATCTATCTTTTTAGCAAAAAACAATAACCCAAATTAGTTTATAACCAAAATTTTTTTTACGTATTTATTTTAGTTTTTTTATATTATTATTTATATTTTTAAAAAATTTTTTTAACATACCATCACCCTAGCAATACAGTGTCACCATAGTGACACTGTACTACTTGTGGGGAGTGATGAAGATTTTTTTTTTAATTTTTTTACACTGATTGCTTTTACACTCATAAAGGCTGTAAAAGCAATAATTTCTCCTTTTCTCTGGCTGCATTCTTGCAGCCATTGAGAAATACTGCGCGAGCTGTGATTGGTCACAGCTTGTCACATGGCACATGGCTGTTATGAATAGCCTTGTACCATGTGACCTCTGTGATCATTCACAGATTTGACAAGTAGTAAGCAATGATGTCAGAAGTGACATCTTGCTTACTACTATTCATGTGATCACTGATTGGCCAATCAGTGATCACATGAATCGGGACCTCACACAGAGGTCCCATACAGTGATTGGTGTACCAGATCGCGGTGCTGCGCGCTCCCAGGGAGCTCTCACAGGCAATGAATGCAGGGGCCGTTTATAAATGGCCACCCGCTCCGGCTCTGCTCCCATCTGGCCGTTTATGTACATGTGCCAGATAGGAAGTGGTTAATAGCATTTTTTCTGCTCCTAGAAGCTAAATAGTATTATCTTATGTGTGCATACACACTACTTTAAGCTGTTAGCATTTTTTTGAGCGTTGGCTTCTAGGAGTAGAAAAAAAATTGTTTTTGTAGTTTTTTGGAGCATTTTTTTCCAGCACAAAAAACATCAAATACTTCTAAACACTCCTAAACGCTACTAAAACGCTATTAGCAGATTTTTTCTAGCTTTTTTTTTTTTCTACATGTACTGTAAAAACACTAATTAAACACTAAAGCTCATAAACGCTCCTAAATAGCTACTAATATAGGCCATTACCAGTGCTTTACCCAGCATTTTTTCCAGTGTGTTTGAGCTTAAAACTATGCTAGTGTGCACGGAGCCTAAGGTGATATCAGGGAACAGGGGGGAGTAAAATAATGTATTTATTTATAAAAGTAATAGCCTTAAAATACATATTTATTCACATTATGCCTATGCTATCCCAAAAACTACAGAAACTCAGCAGGCAGACACACTGAATATCCTACAGGCAGCACAGTGGCTAAATAGTTAGCACTTCTGCCTGGCAGCACTAGGTTGATTGGTTTGAATCCCAACCATGGCACCACCTGCCTGGAGTTTGCATGTTTCACTGTGCTTGCATGGGTTTCCTCTGGGTACTTCAGTTTCCTCCCACACTCAAAAGACATGCTGGTAGGTTAATTGGCTCCTGTCTAAATTGGCCCTAGTATGTGTATGTATGAATGTGAGTTAGGGTCCTTAGATTGTACACTCTTTGAGAGCAGGGACTGATTTGAATGTACAATATATATATATATATATATATATATATATATATGTAAAGCACTGCATAAATTGATGGTGCTATTTAAGCACCTGTAATAATAGGAAAAGAGCTGCCCAGCCTCACTTAGTATCAATGGGTAGGGCTTATGAATTTACCTATAACTGTAGTATACAGAGGTAGCATTATATCTCATTTCAGCTTGAATGTTGTTCCATTGTGTTGATACAGGTGACAGGTACACGTTAAAGGATAAGTTCACTTTTACAAAAAAAAAAATAAATGCACATTTTTTGCAAATAAAAAAAATGCATTTATTATATTTCTTGTTAGGGACATTTAAAGCACTGCGTGTAATGTCACAGACCTTCAGACTGTCTGTGTATCTTTCTGCCAGTACCTCCAATACGGGCAGGCAATTACACTCTGACTGGTAGTGGAGCTCTGCATGGCAGCATTTTTTTCAGATTGTGACAACTAGAAGGGGGAGAAGATCCCCCTGCAAGCTGTCACAACAGGGGATTTGGGGGGGGGGGGTGCTGTGAATTTGTAACATGTTCCGCCCTAAATATGGGTGTAACATGTTACAAAAAGTGAATTTTCCTTTAAGATAACTAACATATACATTGATATGGATAAAAGTAAAATGAAAATCAACAAAAAACAACAAGTGTAAATCAGTTGCTAATACATAATGAATGGCAGTTGGAAAAGCAGCTTTGTGTAATCTCTGACAGTATATATAGATTTTTAAGGGCCTGTGTCAAAAGCTTTTTGTTTACTTTAAGGGGGTTTTGTATTCCTATTAATGTATTCCTATTAATAAAACATTCAAAACCCACTTAAAGGCATTACCTGCACTCTGTGTTTTTCATCTGCTTAAGATGTGCATTGATCCTGTAGTTTCATGGTGTCATTCGTTGCTCTGTACGCATAGTACAGTAAATCTTGAGCTTCTAGTGTCAACTGTTTGTGTAGAAACATGAAGCATGCAGCATGGCACTGCACAGGTTAATGCATGACCTCTGTCTGTAGTGTGAGAACCAACACTTCCTGTTATGAAACTAGATATCCCACAATCCCTGGGTCTCATAGGTCTAGAGCTCAGCAGGTGAGGGCTTTACAGTAATTAAATATGAAACAGACACGAACAGGCAGAGTAATTGTAGAACAAGAGAATAATATTCAAGCTAGGGCTCAAACTTTGGCAATCCTAATAAAAAGCGGATAGCACAATACTGCAGGCAATAACAGAAGCGGAAATATAAAAGGATGGTCATTTTATATTTAGGCAGAGCAATTAACATGCTGGAAGAGATGTGTTTGTTTCAACACATTAGCACTCCGACATTTGTGATACAACACAGAGGAATAAGCAAACCATGCACTGGATGCAGTGTGAACTGGAACAGAAAGTTGTATGTTTTAAGGACAAGTTAGGTGAATGAATACATGAACATAATGGAATTGATCTGCCACGACACTTCAAACTGCAGTCACAACATGTGAGTCCATCTTTACAAGTTGAGGCAAACAACACAGGGAATATAAATAAATTAATACCTAGTTCAAACAAGCCCCCAGTCTGCCAACCTGGGCCCTTAGATGAACTGATTTGCCCCTTCCTTTATTAATGTTTGCAAAGTTACTGTGTTTTAGCAAATAATGAAAAGTTTATTTTACAGATAACACTTCCACCGTAATAGTAATAACAGAAATGACATAACAAATTGTTTTATTCCAAAATTTATGTTTAATAAAGAGAAGTAAAGTCTTCCATAAACATTTTGAATCAGGCCCATGCAATGTTTTGTTGCCTGCGCATATCAAATGTATTCTAAAATATTTTTCAAAAGTAAATGTATTTTTGACATATTGGAGTTGATTACTAAAGGCATGGGGCTCAATTCACAAAACAGTATTTTATGCTTTAAGATCAGAGGTAAAATAGCTCATAGTGTTTTTCCAAAAATGTTAGTAATTCACTAAAGGACACTACTAAAATAAGGCATGCATTATTTCATCAAAATTTATCTCATAAAGGTGTCCTTTTATGAAACAGAGATCAGCGGCGATCCTAAGGAACGTTGCTGATCTCCGATCATTAGTGGTTTAGAAAACATGTTCTCCACTGATCATCTCAGCACACAGAGGGCCAGTATATGAAGGAGCGATGTCAGTCACTGGCGATCTGTGTTCTCCCTCCAGATTATCCAGCGCAGAGCTGGAGAATCGGAGGAACCGCAAACGAAGCAGCGATATTACTGCTGCTTAGTAAACGGTGTTTGACTGATCTCTTACTGTAATCTCGCGAGATTATAGTAAAAGCAGCTGCTTTCCAGCATTGAAAGCATTTGGAGATCGCTTCTCTATTCATTCGGAGAAGTGATCTACACCTCTTCATAAAAAGGCATTCACAGGAGAACTGTGTTCTCCAAGAATGCCGGAGAACTGAGCAGTGGTCATTTACCGCTGCATGATCAAAGGACACCAAAATCATTCGGTAATATAAAATTATATCATATCCAATGGGATGGATACAGTGGAGCTGGATTAGAACCCCTGTCAGTTTTTATTGCTGCCTGTGCCCCTATTAGAGAGATTCACTCTCTCTATTTTTACTGTTTCTCCTTATCACTGAAAGTGAAAGGAAAACAAATTCACACATTTTGGGTTGATATTGAACACTAATAGTGGGGAAATCTCCCCATTGGCACAGAGATAGCAAAAAAACAGGAGTTCCAACTCTCCATTATTGTATCCTAGAGGAAAAAGAAAGTTTTGTCTTTAGTTACACTTTAAAGTCATTTTTGCTGTGATATTTGGCAAAGTTACTGCTATATCTTTGGACGGGTCCTGTTAGAAAATAGCTATTGTCATTCTCTGATATTCTTGAAAGTGTCACTCTGGTATCCATCTGCCAAACCTGCAAATTGATGGCAACCCTCTCCTAACAGCTCAAGTTTGTAAGAATACTTGTCTATTCTTAATCTGATTCTGTCTTGCAAACATTTTCACCAAAGATATCTCCAAAGATATTTGTGAAAAAGTAAAGTATCTCCACTACATATGACATGTGTTCTAACAAGGTATTAGACCATTGTGATATGCTTGTACACTGTATTATGTTTGGAGTGATTGGGAGGTTTATGCCGAAAATTATGTATATGCTTGTACAGTGGGGATCGAAAGTTTGGGCACCCCTGCTAAAAATTTGTATTAATGTGCATAAAGAAGCCAAGGAAAGATGGGAAAAATCTCCAAAAGGCATCAAATTACAGATTAGACATTCTTATAATATGTCAACAAAAGTTAGATTTTATTTCCATCATTTACACTTTCAAAATAACAGAAAACAAAAAAATGGCGTCTGCAAAAGTTTGGGCACCCTGCAGAGTTAATATCTTGTACTGCCCCCTTTGGCAAGTATCACAGCTTGTAAATGCTTTTTGTAGCCAGCCAAGAGTCTTTCAATTCTTGTTTGAGGTATCTTTGCCCATTCTTCCTTACAAAAGTCTTCCAGTTATTTGAGATTTCTGGGCTGTCTGTCACGCACTGCTCTTTTAAGGTCTATCCATAGATTTTCAATTATGTTGAGGTCAGAAGATTGTGAAGGCCGTGGCAAAACCTTCAGTTTACGCCTCTTGATGTAATCCCCCGTGGATTTTGAGGTGTGTTTAGGATCATTATCCATTTGTAGAAGCCATCCTCTCTTTAACTTCAGCTTTTTCACAGATGGCATCAAGTTACCATCCAAAATTTGCTGAAATTTTATTAAATCCATTTTTCCTTCTACTTGTGAGATGTTCCCTGTGCCACTGGCTGCAACACAACCCCAAAGCATGATTGATCCAACCCCATGCTTAACAGTTGGACAGAGGTTCTTTTCATTAAATTCTGTGCCCCTTCTTCTCCAAACGTACCTTTGCTCATTCCGGCCAAAAAGTTCAATTTTAACCTGATCGGTCCACAGAACTTGTTTCCAAAATGCATCAGGCTTGTCTATATGTTCATTTGCAAAGTTCAAACGATGATTTTTGTGGTGAGGACATAGAAGAGGTTTTCTTCTGATGACTCTTCCATGAAGACCATATTTGTACAAGTATCTCTTTATAGTGGAATAGTGTACCACAACTCCAGTGTCTGCCAGATCTTTCTGGAGGGATCGTGCAGTCAAACGTGGGTTTTGAATTGTTTTTCTCACAATCCTGCGAGCTGTTCTGTCTGATATTTTTCTTGGTCTTCAAGATCTTGCTTTAACTTCCACTGTTCCTGATGACTGCCATTTCTTAATTACATTCCGAACAGAGGATATTGACATCTGAAAATGCTTTGCTATCTTCTTATAGCCTTCTCCAGCTTTGTGAGCGTCAACTATTTTCAGTTTTCTAGACAACTGCTTAGAAGAACCCATGGTGCTGATTGTTGGGGCAAGGTCAGATGAGTCTGGGCATTTAAAACCTTTGAGATTGACATAACCTGGTCTTCCCAGACGATGATTGAGAACAATCCATGACACTGGCAGGTCTCAGCTTTGCAAAGGGGGCAGTGCATGCTATAAATTCTGCAGGGTGCCCAAACTTTTGCAGACGCCATTTTTTTGTTTTCTGTTATTTTGAAAGTGTAAATTATGGAAATAAAATCTAACTTTTGTTGACATATTATAAGAATGTCTAATCTGTAATTTGATGCCTTTTGGAGATTTTTCCCATCTTTCCTTGGCTTCTTTATGCACATTAATACAAATTTTTAGCTGGGGTGCCCAAACTTTCGATCCCCACTGTATATGCACAAAAAATTCTCTGAATCTTTGGCAAAATGACAAGAGAAAATAAATATATTTCACTACATGAAATAGGGTTGATTTACTAAAGGCAAATAGACTGCAGTTTACAAGTACAGTTGCTCCCGAGCTTAGTAAATGATGGGGAGCTCTGCTGACTTCCATCATCCAATCATGTGCAAGCATAAATGCAGTGTTTTTTATTTTCCTTGCATGTGATTGGGTATTCTTTGTAAAGTGAAGCTTTCCCTCATTTACTAAGCTCTAGAGCAACTGCAGTTGCAAAGTGCACAGTCTATTTGTCTGTAGTAAATCAACCCAGGGCTGCTGTTAGAAATCACAGAGCCCCAGTCAACCTGACAGTCCCCCCCCCAAAAAAAAAAACACAGTTTACTATGCTTCAGTTATGAATGAACACAGTGAGTGATCGGTACCGGACTCTCAATGGGTTCATTCAGGAAACAAAAGGGCTGGTAAATGTGACTCCTCCCCCATTCTCCATCCTGAAGGATCCTATTGTGTGCTTGCAGCTGCCGCTGGGAAGGAGAAGATGGAACCCAGTAGCACTGCGGGGTGAGAGCATGCAAGGGGCCTGGGCAGCAGGGGAAAAAGTATGGTGCACAGGGAGGGTGATGGGTGTGGCATGGGGACAATTACTGGAACAGATCCCCTGTATGGCTCTCTCTGCAGCAGCTGAAAGCCAGCGGGAGGGTGAGGAGAAGAAGCCAGACAGTAATTGCCCCCGCACCATGCTGATCATTCTGCGTTCCCACATCCGATTCACTCAGGTGCCTGGGCCCTGCTTCTGGCCTGGGCCCCGTACAGGAGGACTCATGGTACCACCTTATCCACGGCCCTGAATCAACCTCAATGTTTCTGTGTTTTTATTCACATTTAAGTTTCTATGCATTATTGCTGAGAGACTGATTGAAAAAGGTACAGACTACTTCAAGATGGCAAAATGTTTACATTCCTTCAGTATCGCATGCCTGGACCACTATTTATTTATATTTCAATCTTTTTATTGAAAGAATCAAACATACAGACCAAAAATTCCAACACATGAGAGATACATAACTTCTCGGACAATAGTCACTTGTAAAGGTAGGTAACACAGAAAGTTTGGGAAATTGGACACAGCTTACATGTAAGGGACCAACCACTATTTTTTTAACACATACATTTATTTATTTATTTCCCTTAGTGAATTGATTTAGCACTGTTTTATGAGGTATATACTGACATTTTCATTATTGCATGCAATATTTGTGAAAAATGTGTCAGGTAATCCAAATACCACATGCTTTAGTGGATGGAGCCCATTGTGGTGAATGTGGTGAACAAAAAAATTATTATTGCTTGCATATGATTGGATGATGGAAGTCACAAGGGCTTTATTCATTAAGCTCTGGGAATATTTCCCTTGCAGAGTGCAACTGCACTTGCAAAGTGAGCACCCTATTTGCTTTTAGTAATTCAGCCTCATTAGCTCATTTAAGATATCTATGCAAAGTTTGTTAATATAACATTTCACCATATTCTTTACTCCTTTAGAAAAGATTTGATGCTTCAGCTTTCTTAGCAGATGCCCAAAAATCCAGTGTACATACATTTTTGTGAGGTTAAAAATATCACGGGGGGGGGGATTTGCACCCCATTACCCCCTACAATGTTAACAATGGGATCCCCTTTGGAGTGTTCTGCTGCACACTCTACTTTGGAAGTTGTCCTGTAGACCAGTTTAGCATTTCTCTAAACAAATTGTCTAGTTCAGCTAGCACAGATCAGCTGGTTTGCTTAACCTAGGTCCAGAGTGAATCGTTGTAAGTTCTGACTTGTATAATCCATCTGACTCATCTTCACAAACTTCCACTACATACAATTTTACATGTTCAAAAATGGATTTGCTGCCACTTAAATGCAGAAAAACTCTTTGCTCCATGCACACTGGGTGTTTTGATAACGCTGGTAATGTTAGCCGTGTAAACTCATGTTAAAACCGTGAGTTTTTCAGCTTTTTTTTTTTTAGAGTTTTTGCATTAGTGTTTAACCACGTTTAGCGCAGTTTTCCCGCATTTGTGTTTTTTTAGTTTTTTTTACCCCCAAAAAATTTGGTGGAGTCAAAAAAGTAAAAACAAACTGGTTTTACCATGTTTTACAACGTTTTGCCACGTTTTTCAGCATTAGAGCGTTTTTACAGCTAAAAAACTCCTCTAGAAACCCACTAGTTCTGGGATTTATTTTCCAGCCAAAAAATGTTGATTACAGTCTGTGTGTGCATGGACACATAGGATAATATGCTGGGGGGTTTACTGGCTGTAGAAAAAAATGTCAAAAGCCAAAAACAGCAGCTGTAAAAACGTCCAGTGTGCATGAGGAGTTAATTCATACAATGTTTAATACATTTATTTTATCGTGGATTTTACAAAGAAACTGAACCAGTCTTCAATTTCCAGGACTTTCCAGAAATGTCTGCACAGTTGGCAACATTGCAAGGACGTGGGTGCAGACATGAACATTTTTAGGTATTTGCCTGCTTGTTTGCAGCATTCCCATTGCAAAGAAAGGTGGTAGCATGTTTACTGTCAGTGATTTCAGGATATATCAGTAAAATATCCAAGTTTCCTATTACAAAGTAGCTCCTCTTTAGCCATGCATCAGATTGATAGTGGGTCAATTTCAGCCTGTAACCACTTTTCTATATTAATATTATAATACAGGATTTATATAGTGGCAACAGTTGGCACAGTGCTTTAGAAAATAAAGAAAGATAGCACATGTACAATACAACGCAAGACAAAAGGGTTAGGAGAACCCTGCTTGTGAGAGCTTACAATCTACATATGGATCGCCAACGACTGATATACAAACCTGTCATAAAACACATCTATCATGTCTTCCCCTCTATTACTTTTCCTGTGCAGAAAAGGCAGACAAATGCAATAATTGGTGAGGATGGCATTTTGCCCTTAATAGCCATCTATTTCATTCGTCAGCTTGTGGCTAATAGGATTGTTATTTACTCCTTTCGCGAAAGGTACTGAATAGTGTGAAATGCACTAGTCAATAATGTTGGATAGCTAGATAAATAACGCTTATCTTGTTTTCTGACAAATCCTTCTGGATCAGAAAATATAAATAACACTGTTCTATTTTCAGCTTAGTGATCTGGAAAATGTAATTTCCTGGGCTAGGATTTCAGAGATCCACTGTGGGAATCATTTAGGAGAATCTGTGCTTATGGTT
Organism: Staurois parvus; assembly: GCF_062004578.1. Taxonomy (NCBI): domain Eukaryota; kingdom Metazoa; phylum Chordata; class Amphibia; order Anura; family Ranidae; genus Staurois; species Staurois parvus. Next base: position 3,351,813 of record NW_028317878.1, on the reverse strand, counting down.
AATCATCAAAGTAAAATGTAAATTTTGATGTTTTAGATAGTTTTATGTAATATTCAAATGCTGAATCACTATGATATAACTTAAAGAGCTGGGTGCAGCCTGACCAAATTAAGGACACGGCAGGCGCCTGTGAGATAATTCTAGACGTTTAATATTCTACCAGAAATGCTGACAATTTTTTTTCACAAACGTTGCATCTTTTAGAGGAGAAAGAAGTAGCTTTTAACACCGGGCATCAGTAGTTTTCATTTCAGAGCTCCAGGATAGGAAGTAATGCCCTACTCTAAGGCCTTCCTCATACTAACCATACCTCTAACCAGGGGTGGACTGACCATTTGGAAACTCGGGCACTGCCCGAGGGCCCGGGGTCAGTAGGGGGCCCCATGAGATGCCCCTGGTACCTTTTTCATAGGCTTTTCTGAGTTTGGGCAAGGACACAGGGGCCCCATGATCCCCTATTGCCCAGGGGCCCCATGAGTTGTCAGTCCGCCTCTGCCTCTAACACTAACCCTTCCTTTTCATGCTAACCCTTCCTATTAACCTAACACTCATGCTAACCTGCCCTGTAACATTAAGCCTAACACTAAAGTTGGCCATTAAAATCCAGTAATACACTATCTCACCTTGCTCGGCACTTTCTCAGTTGCTCTCAATTTTTAGGTATTTCTAGGCACTGACGAATCTCTAGAGGCCAATCTGCTGACAGCCATAAAGAGGAATTAAACCCTCCTCTTCTTTACAGCCAAGCAAGCTGCTTTTGTTTGATCTGCAACTGCTATGATGCTGCACATGTGACACCATCAAATGATAGTTTGACAGTTTGGTTGAGGACACAAGCAAATGTTACAGTTAGCATTCCCAGCATTCCAGGAATGTAACAGTTTTTTTTAAACCGATCATTCGATGGGTTTAGTTCTGCTTTATGATTTACTGATGTTCAGGGGCTCTGGGCTTTGGCAAAATGGCAGCCTCCAACAAGAAGGAACAGGAGCAATGCTTGAGGAAATTTACAGCACACACTGTTTTTTGGAAGCATCATTATTAATGTGACATGTATGTTCTTTGCTAAAGAACAACATTTTTTATTAAGTTTTTATGGGTAAAATCCTGCTTTAAGCATACACCTGTGAGAGGGCTGTGTTTTGCCTGCACAGGATGCACAAGTGTTCCGTGCATCCATCTGCATTCAGTCCTATTACTGTAAGTCAGTTGGGTTGCTGTGGGTGAACAGAGACAGCCGCTGCTCCAAATTAGAAATCCATGTGGGTGCCTGTCCCTGAATGTGCACTGTCTGCATTCAGGGACTAACACAGGTATACCTGTGCATCCTGTGCAGGCAAACCATGGCCTTCACATGGGTGACCATGGGAACAAGGCCTAACCTTTACTCACCCTGTAACCCTGACACATACACTAGCCCTCCTTATTACCTTAACTCTTACACTAACCTTGAGTCTATCCCCTAGTCCAACACTAACCATCTTTAATGTAAAATTAACCTCTGCTGCACTGGAATTCTCTAGACAAACCCTTTCTGAACTAAAAGATGTCAGCATTAAAATTCTAGCAGCAGAGTCTACTGTTTCAGTTAACAGGACCCTAACACTGACAGTCTAGTAGCCACGAAAAATTAATTTAATACTTAAAGTGATACTAAACACACACTGTTTAACCCCTTGGCGCCGGCGCCTCCCACCCCTTTAAGGGGTCCAAAAGTCGGGAGGCATGGCGGGGTTTTAGGGTCATGTGACCGCCGTGATTCGCTGTCACGGCGGTCACATGATCGGGAAAGGTCTCGATCGAAGGAGGAGATGGGGACCTTTCCCGAGTATCGAACGTGTGTGCTGGGAGCGCGCAGCGCGTGCACTCTCAGCACATATGTGTCATTTTAATAGAACGCAAATGTGCGGCTGCTCGGCATCTAGACTCAGACACTGGGAGGCCGCACATTTGCGTTCGGCCGGCACCAAGAGGTTAATTTATGTTATTCTTTCTCTTTCTGTATGTGGATGATGACACTGTAATTATTTTAATAAAAAAAAAAATCTAAGTACCTTTTTCCTAAGGACATTCAGCTGTCACACGACCCAGCTCTTTCCCAGCCTGCCTGCAGGGAAACATTGGCAGGAGAATCTTCTAGTTCTCTGCTATTAGTCACATGTTCAAAATAAAAAAAACAGCCTTTGGGGTGCAGAGTAAAATATTTTATATAATAATATTTAATATCAATAAACTGTTTTAAATAATCATACTAATATGTATTTGAACTCAAATCTGTATTATTTTTTGGCAATACCATGGTGGTGGTGGATTTCTGACAGTCACAGACTGTGTCTCGCCCCTCCAGCCTGTATCTTAGAATAGCAGGGAGGTGAAGCCTCTATTATTCAATATATAATATCCCACCCCCATTGTATTTAGTTGGTTAGTAGGCATGAAAGAGGAGGGAGGGAGTCGGCTGTCATTTACCACTGTGTATCTGCCCATATGTGTGACTCTGTGGTCACATGGGCTGGACAGATGTGATAGGGAGGAAATGCTCAGCATAGAAACTCAATGAAAACTGAGCATATGCACTAGCTGCCAACACTGCTCGCAAAATCCCCAACTGCTTTGGGGACAGCAACTGAAGTGGGAGATAGAGAACAGCAGGATAAACCTTTTTTTTTTTTTTGCAGAACACAGAAAACAAATCTCATAGTGACTGAGTATGAACAGCATGTAATTCAGCATTTATGGATAGTTTTTTTATGATGTGGGTTTAGTGACACTTTAAATCCTCCATTCAGCAGGAATTCAGGTAGATAAGTTCTGAACACCTGCTGAGATACTGTTGGCCAGCCACATTAAAAGCAGCTAGGAGCCACATGTAGTATGCAGTATGAAAAGCCATCATACCATAGTAGAAGTCTCCATGCATTTGATGACAGAAGCAGTTTTTATTCTAGAAACTGAAGAAACTCATCTTTTTTAAAAATAAAGTGCCCACATTTGATTCAGGTGAATATGACCACAAAAACGTAATTTCCTTCTATATTGTAAGGACCCCTTTATCTTAAAATTTGTATTGAAATTACAGTATTTATACCCATTGTAGATGATGAGTAAATTTATCTTGAATGTGACATGTGACAACTAGAAGGTGGTGAATACAATATAAATATTTCACTAGTTTAAAAGTAGAAATCCAGCCATACTTAAGTTTACTATTGTTAAAGTGTTATTAAACCCAGTACCCTGCATTCACTATATCTGGTCTCCCACAGTACACAGAACATGGAAGTGCAATTATTTTGGTAAATACAGTATAAACTGCTAAAAACCTTTTCTCATCAGCAGTTAGAGTAGTCTTGTGACTTCTATCAGTGTCCAGTAGAGCATTGGTTAGAGCTTATAGGAGGAGTTTTCTTTCTGCTCTAGGAGCATGTAGAACCCCTGACCTCTGTCTGGAAAGTGCTGATTGGCACTGTGCTGATCACGTGCCCTCTCCCAAGAAAAAAAAAAACCTCTCTAGCAATACACACTAAACTTACCATATGCAGAATGGCTATGTTTCAGTCTGTTTTAACAGTTTCGAATAAGAGGAGGAGCAGAGAAGTCAGGATCAAACAGCCTTTTTTACACAATGCAGAGGATTAACCCCTTAGGTTCCACAGTGAGAACAAGCATGCTTTACTTCATATACAGACTGATTTTACTGTGGTGGGTTCAGTAACACTTTAAGGTTCAGTTAGGCAAGCTTGGCATTTCCTTGTTTTAAAAATGTCCAAATATATATAGTGCAAAAAATACTGCATGTTCTGTGACCACATTGTGTAACATGCCTCCAAAACACAACATATATGGCTATTCTCATAGCTCATTATTGGATTTTCTATGCATTAATTGTAGTTCTATTGGATATATAGTGTAGATACAAAAGATCATAACAGCAGTGCACCAACAAAGAGCAATGAAAACGTGGGACACTCATATAAAAATGCAAGAAAACAATGTGTTGGCTGTGGGGCAGTTGGTAGCTGATAATGGACATTCCTCCATGTTCCCCATTAACTTGTTGGGTGCCAAGTATGGGTTACTTGCGAGAACTACCCCTGGGGTGTGTTCTTCTGGGCTAAGTTAGGCACCTATAACAGTATCACTCCACTTCACACATATGTGGTATCTTTACTCTTGTGCCATTTTCATCAATGCCCTGGGACAAGGCTGAGGTTGCCATCAGGGAATGCTCTACCTTAAGGCGGGTCTCTACTCTAAGCGATGAATGTGCACTATGCTCACTTGCACAACAGCTGTTCTCCAGTTATTCTCAGGTCCCACTGTAAATGTACATCTTCCCAGTGTAGCTTGCTTTTAGATGGGCAGTGCCAAACACTGATCACAGCCGCCTGTCTAGCATTTTTCCACTAACAGTCCAAGTAGCAGCATGGAACTCCACTGTGCACACAGCGCGGACTCCAACATTCACTTGACTTTAACTCTTGAATTTCTGTACCTCTGTATAGGATGGGGATAACTGCACTGCAGCTCCGCTCAGGTTGCTATGGGAGATGGAAAGCAGCGTAGGGAGTGCCGACAACATCTCTCTTGTGGCTAGAGGCAACTTTACCTATAACAGGTGCACATTTCCAACAGGCTGCTTACTAACTGTACAACATGTAACTTGAACTAGGATGACTCCTTACGTGCTGACTCTTCATACCCCATGTGCAATTGACCCAAAGCTTAGACCATAGGTGCCAGTTACTTGCATTACACTCCTTTAAATGACCTCAGACCAGACAGAAGGCAAAGTTTTAACGCTTTACTGAATAAAGTGAAAAACGGTCCAGCAAAATAACTGTCTTTTTCCTAAATTCCTAATCCTAACTCAGGCTTAAGTGCTGCATCAGCATACCTGCAATGGTAGAGTACATGCAAATAAATGTCCATTAGTGGCATTCCTCAGTGGCTGCTCCCAACACAGAGACTGGGCTCTCATTGAGAGCCCTGGGTCTCGTACTAACAATTGTGACACAGGACTCCTGGTTTCCAGTAACCTGGTTGCTGTGATAGACTCTGACTTGCTGTCACAGTGATCAGTCTGTGTTTACTTCCTCTTTTGAATGAAGGGAAATTGTATATTTCTTTTCTTTCAGGAGAGGAAGATACAAAAAAACAAAAATGTGTAAAAAAAAAGAAAGAAGAAAATAGCTAGATCAAGGTTTGATCTAGGTGCCAGGGTTAGTGTTAGGGCCAGGGTAAGGGTCAAAGGCCAAGCTCAGGTTCAAAGGTCATAGACAGTATATTTTGGGTAATTTCTTTTTTAAAAAAGCATTTTTTAAAATTACTATCGGTGTCAGTTAGAGTCAGTGTGTTTTAGGTAGGATAAAAAAAGGAAAAATGCACACTACTGTTTCTGGGCACTACTGCGTGCTCAAACAACTAACATACACATATGTGGCATCGCTGTGATCATCAGGAGATGGCAAATTTTTTGGGGGGTTGTTCTTTGGTAGTTAATTATGGTAACAGCAAGAAATATACAGCTAAATTTAAAAAAAAAAAAAGATTTTTTTTTTTAATATATTGGCCCAGTTTTCCTTTGATAATAAAAAAAATCAGGAGATATCAATTACCATTTACCACCAAAAGAAAGCCCAATTTGTCCTGAAAAATACAAGGTATAATACATCTGGATGTACAAAGTAGTTATGATGTTATGTACAGTTTTACTAACACATGTCAAAGATGCAAAATTGTGTCTAGGCGTTAACATTTGTTTTACCCTCAGTAACTGTGGGTTTAAAATAAAACACCAAACTTCTGCTTAAAGTATTCCTAATGCTAAACTTTTTTTTATAGTTTTGGATAGGGTGGAAAGAGATTAGAACACCTGTCAGTTTTTTTGTTTTTTTTGCTGTCTTTTTCCCCGTTAGGGAGATTCACCTTATTTGCCCGGTTTACCTTTATGAACATTTCCAAAATCTGCCAGTTTCTGACCAATGACACCACAAAACAACTTATCCACGCCTTGGTTTTATCCCGCCTTGACTACTGCAACTCCCTCCTCACTGGTCTACTGTTACACAGGCTATCCCCCTTTCAGTCTATTATGAATGCTGCTGCTAGACTCATACACCTTACCAACCGATCAGCAACTGCTGCTCCTCTCTGCCAATCTCTTCACTGGCTTCCACTAACCCAACGTATGAAATTCAAAATACTAACCACAACTTAGAAAGCCATCCACAACACTGCCCCTAGCAACATCATCAACCTCATCCGCAGATACCGGCCAAATCGCTAGCTCCGCTACTCCCAAGATATCTTCCTCTCTAGCTCCCTCATCACCTCCTCCCATGCTCGCCTCCAGGACTTCTCTCCCATCCTCTGGAACTCCCTACCACAGTATGTCCAGTATGTCCAGTCAGCCCACAGTCTATCTGCTTTTAGGCGATGTTTGAAAACTCATCTATTCAGGGAAGCCTACCCCACCTCCACCTAAGAACTGTACTTGAATCACCTTCAACTGATCATCGCCTGCAGCTATCACCTTTTGTATCACCTCCCCCTTCCTTTAGATTGTAAGCTCCACGAGCAGGGCCCTCATATTCCTTCTTATTGAAATGTATTGTAATTGTACTGTCTCCCTTATATTGTAAAGCGCTGTGCAAACTGCTGGCACTAGATAAATCCTGTATAATAATAATAATGAACAAAAGTGAAAGTAAAAGAAAATCCCAAATTTTGGGTTGTCACTAGAACAGAAGAGGAAATCTTATAGGAATGCTAGTTCCAGTGACCCTGGGGATAACTAGGGATTCCGTCACTTTGGAGGGATTCCTGCTCCCTTTCTGTTTTGGCTAAGGGACAAGAAGTGGAAGGAAATCTTCCCATTGGGACAGAAGTGGCAAAAAAACTGACATCCCTTACTCTACCCAAAATGAAAAAAAAACGTTTTGCCTTTAGTTCTACTTTAACTCTGCTTTCCCTGTTTTATTGAAATGGCAATGGTGTCTCTAACATTTTTTGTTTCTTTTCAGAAAAGTTTCTTCAAAACTTTAAATTTTGCTCATCCCTATCTACAAGCAGAGAAAATGGACCCTTTTGAATGAAAGTGCCATGTTTACCAAATAAGACCTTTCAGAGGCATGAACGAGCTAATGGTGCTCCATTTTCTACAAGAAAAGCGCAAACTCCTCTTTCTTCCAAAATGGAGTTTAACATCAAAAGACTGATATATATGATAAGTTTAAAGCGTGTAGTTTAACAGTGAGAATCAAGTGAGTTGGAAAATGTGTAGAGTAGAATCACAACACGACTATTAAATGTTTAGGTTTGTTTTATTGCACTGGGATAGCCGTGGGATTGATTTATGAAGTTGTATCATCAGGCCGCACAGGGAATTGTTCATTTTGTTTCCCTGTCAGCATTATCTGGCAGTGTATCATTTTATCATTGAAAGTGCTTTTCCCACTGCTATTAAAGCTAATATAACAGGTCACAAATGGCCGGGGGAGACGAAAACCGCTTCTGCTCCCTTTCTTACCAGGTAGTTTGTGTTACATGACCCATGTGCTGGGCTATAATGTCAGATCATTTTTCTTTTGAAGTATATATACAAGCCTGCTTTGCCACAACAGCACAGGACAAATCTGTATGAGCTCCATACCACCCAGAAGGCTAGCGTCAGCTGGGATTGCATTAGCCCAGCATTATATAAAGCTGGTTAAATGCAGACAATGTGGTGCAAGGCACAATATTAAAACTTCATAGTATTATTTACCTGTTTATATTATCCTGTTCTGTTTAAAAACATGACATGACGTCTGAATTATAAGAAGTACTTGTAAAGAAAGAGGTAAGTAGTTCTCTCCGCCACTGCCTCTGCTGCCAAACATTGAAGAGTAATCATACCCAGAAGTCTCTACAGAAATTGACACTTCCAGGTGGGTCAAACTTCTGTAATCTCTTAGATTGTAAACTCCAAGGAGCAGAGCCCTCCTATCCCTCTTGTATTGAACTGTATTGTTGCTGTATTGTCTCCCTTTATATTGTAAAGCGCTGAGCAAACTGTTGGCGCCATATAAATCCTGTATAATAATAATAATAATCCCTGCAACACTCAGTGTTATCTCGTGCAGACTGCCGTATCAATGCTGAAACCTTGTAGTAAGGTAAGGGTGGAGGGTAGGAACCACTGAGTGCAGTGGTGTACACACGAGATCGACACTTGTGGATTTTCTGTTGTTAGTCTGTCCACTTTTACTTTAGTTGTTCTGATTGGTTGATAAATGTTACAATACTTATTCTTATAAAAATATATAATTGTGCAGGAGGACTGAAGCTGAAGCAGTCTATGGCTACTGGAATGTGCTGCACAGTTCAGCATATGGATGTGAGAGTTCCAATTATGTACAGTTTATACTTTATAGCTGTATCCTAACTGGATGGGTAGAAAATGGTATAGAGATCCCTTTAATAAGGCCAGTGTAGTTAGCATAGAATGGTGTCAGTGCTGTGATATAATGGTGTCACAGTAATGCTGGTCATACGTGTTTAAACTATGTATAGTATGGACATTCAATAAAACAACATGTTAAATTAAAAATAAATGACATCTTTCAGAAACTAATTACGCTAAACGGCCAGTTTGATCAATAAATTATCATCTTCACTAACAAGGATTGATTGGAAACAAGAAACAAGAAAATCCAGTCAAATTCAACCAAACTTTTCCTTTGCTGTGTCTAATGATTGACTTGAGCAAAATCCTACAGAAGGACCCATTCTATGATCGATTGATTATAAATTGTTATTTGTATAGCCAGCATTATATTTTACTCATGCATTAAATGCTTTGCAAATGCTTTGTATATGCCTGCTAAAACTGGCACTGCTCTGTTAATGTGCACACTAAAAAAATTAACAACGCCCATGGGCATCACAGTGGCTAAATGGGTAGCACTTCTGCCTAGCAGCACTAGGGTCATTGGTTCAAATCCCAACCATGGTACTATCTGTGTACAGTTTGCACATTCTCCCTGTGACTGTGTGGGTTTCCTCCTACACTCCAAAGATATGTTGGTAGGTTAATTGGCTCCTGTCTAAACTGGCTCTACTATGTGTATGCATGTATCTAACCCTAGATTGTAAGCTCCTTGAGGTCAAGGACTGAAGTGAATGTGCAAATATATAAGTACATGTAATAACAATATATTCAAAGTCACAATTTATTATTATTATTTTTTAATTAGATTTTTTTTTTAGTTTTCTATCGTTTTTTTTTTTTTTTAAAGAATATAAGATATAAAAGACAGCCCGAAGAAGGGAGTCAAGCAAGAATGGCATGAAATATTTGGTGTAGCATATGCACAGGTGTCCTACAATCACGAATATATTGTAAAAGCATCCTCAACAAGGTCATATTTATTTTTTTATTTCAGGTACTTATATAGCACTGACAATTTACACAGCGCTTTACATACATATATTGTACATTCACCTCAGTCTCTAACCCTGAAGGGGCATACATTCTAAGGTCCCTAACTCACATTCATACATACACATATTTAGACAGGAGCCGATTAACCTACCAGCATGTCTTTGGAGTGTTGAATGAAACCGGAGTACCCGGAGGAAACTGACACAAGCACAGGGAGAACATGCAAACTCCAGGCAGGTGGTGACGCCATACAATAAATACCACCACATTAAATAAAACAACAAATCACACCCATGAGCACTGTCCAAGACAGGAACTGGCCAGGGGTCATGTTAAAAACTAGTCAACCAAATAGTTGTGGGAAAGAGGCAGAGCCCTACAAAATGTTTAGTCCTTTCAATCAATGGAGTCCATAGTTTCTGGAATTACAATGGGCAGCTCCTATCAATGTATGTCAGTTTTTCCAACAAGAGAATGTAACACACCACTCAGAACCATTCTTCTATCATGGAGGGGGGCCAGGAAAACCCATCTCCTAGAAATTAATTTGGTGTATTGGTCTAAGGTGGAAAGGATACTTATAAAAGGGTTAAAGCAAGACCAAATACTGTGTTTAAAGTAGAAAAATTTGGGACATCTCATAAAAGATTAATGTGATCAATTCCATCTCTTTGGCAACTTATTCCTGATATCTGTAAAGGTCTATGATGTGGAGAGCAGAGGGACAGGAATTGCATCTACAGTAGGAAATTGGGATTTTTCCAACACCAGCAGACTGTGCAGAACCCCAATTTATTAAAGGAAAAACTACATTGTGATTTGTAAACAAACACAATGCCACGTCTTATCATGCTAATGATACATGCCTTTGCACGCACACAAATAGAATTACTCAAATCTCTCCTGGTATGTATGCACACATATGTATATGACCATTTTTTGATATGACCATTTACTGAACACAAACCTATTAAGCGATGGTTTCTTGCATTTAAGCAAACACTTTTTACTGTTAGCGTGAATTCTGTTCTCACTTGTGAATTCAAATATATTACATTTTGTCAGAAAATAAGTAACCTGGTGTAAAACACAGACAAAAGCCCTTGCAATATTAAAGATAAAAAATTTACAGGTAAACGTTTATTACATTGTGCATGTATATTACGTTTACCAGTACGAGGTAAGCTACCTTGTAAAGTATTTTAATTATGGGTACAAATATTGTGAGACGATCCACCATACACAGTTATAAAATGTTTGCATGTGTTAACACTCTATAAAATACAAAAATTTATATCAAAGGAAAGTACAAAAAGCAAATAAGAATGAGCAACGTAAAGGCCAAGTAACATATTAGGTCAGGCTAAGCAGCTTCAGTATATCTAAGCCACAATTGATATACAATTTAAACCTGTATAATATATCATTCTGATTATATTATAGTATAATTTTGCATAATATATAGATTGTATATGCCATATTTTTGAATGTTTTCTAAATTTTTGTTTACAATAGAAAAAAAATGAAAACATTCCCCACATGGAAGAAAAATATATTTGAAATATATTTGTCTTTAAAAATACAAATCTACATTTTTGGAATGCATTTACAAATATATGTAAAAATATATGTTAAAATGACTTTTTTATACGTAAAAAAAAATATATATTTTAAAAATATATTCTTCAGATTTTTTTTAACATATAAAAAAGTAATTTTAACATAGATTTATATATATATATATATTGAATTATATTTTGAAATACAAATTCTTGGAACATGAATAAGTAGATCTAAGGTACTAAACTCTATTTACGAGCATGAAAAGCATAGCTTAGGTTCTTATATATAATTACACCAAAAATGGCTAACAACAGGACATCTCCACTAGATATGCATGAAAGAGGCATCTCCCAGAATGTTGTTCTCATATACTCGCTTTAAGAGGTCAATGAGTAGGTAAACCTGCCATAACTCTTTACATATATTATTGGCTATATGTTCAAATTTAAACATTTCCTGTTTTAATTATGAATCAGTGATATAACAATTGCCATAGCAGCTCAATGGAGCCCTCTCACACATCTAGTGTAGGGCCCCACTGGAGAAGGCGTTAAGGCAAATTGAGCATAGAAAATCATTTGCAATAAATAAGAAGTCCAGGTATGAATATTTTTACATACCGTAGTTACATTGGTTCATCTTGAACTATTGCAACTATGTTTATACCAAAACTGTGGGTTCACACTAAAAGAATTTTTCTCAACAGTTTTACCCTAGAAAAATCTATGAAATAATTTACATGTCTGGGGGGAGTCCCCTGCTAAAATCAATTAATCGGGGGTCAGTGGGAAAAACGCTCCACCCATGGTGGTCACTGGGGAAATTGTCCCTTACATTGGTGGTCAATGGGAAGAATGCCCCTGTTACAGTGGTGGTCAGTGGGAAGAATGCCCCCCTTACAGTGGTGGTCAGTGGGAAGAATGCCCCCCTTACAGTGGTGGTCAGTGGGAAGAATGCCTCTCTTACAGTGGTGGTCAGTGGGAAAAATGCCCCCCTTACAGTGGTGGTCAGTGGGAAGAACGCCCCCCTTACATTGGTGGTCAGTGGGAAGAATACCCCCCTTACAGTGGTGGTCAGTGGGAAGAATGGCTCTCTTACAGTGGTGGTCAGTGGGAAGAACGCCCCCCCTTACATTGGTGGTCAGTGGGAAGAATGCCTCTCTTACAGTGGTGGTCAGTGGGAAGAATGCCCCCCTTACATTGGTGGTAAGTGGGAAGAATACCCCCTTACAGTGGTGGTCAGTGGGAAGAATGCCTCTCTTACAGTGGTGGTCAGTGGGAAGAATGCCCCCTTTACAGTGGTGGTCAGTGGGAAGAATGCCCCCCTTACAGTGGTGGTCAGTGGGAAGAATGCCCCCTTACAGTGGTGGTCAGTAGGAAGAATGCCCCCCTTACAGTGGTGGTCAGTGGGAAGAATGCCTCTCTTACAGTGGTGGTCAGTGGGAAGAATGCCCCTGTTACAGTGGTGGTCAGTGGGAAGAATGCCCCCCTTACAGTGGTGGTCAGTGGGAAGAATGCCCCCCTTACAGTGGTGGTCAGTGGGAAGAATGCCTCTCTTACAGTGGTGGTCAGTGGGAAAAATGCCCCCCTTACAGTGGTGGTCAGTGGGAAGAACGCCCCCCTTACATTGGTGGTCAGTGGGAAGAATACCCCCCTTACAGTGGTGGTCAGTGGGAAGAATGGCTCTCTTACAGTGGTGGTCAGTGGGAAGAACGCCCCCCCTTACATTGGTGGTCAGTGGGAAGAATGCCTCTCTTACAGTGGTGGTCAGTGGGAAGAATGCCCCCCTTACATTGGTGGTAAGTGGGAAGAATACCCCCTTACAGTGGTGGTCAGTGGGAAGAATGCCTCTCTTACAGTGGTGGTCAGTGGGAAGAATGCCCCCTTTACAGTGGTGGTCAGTGGGAAGAATGCCCCCCTTACAGTGGTGGTCAGTGGGAAGAATGCCCCCTTACAGTGGTGGTCAGTAGGAAGAATGCCCCCCTTACAGTGGTGGTCAGTGGGAAGAATGCCTCTCTTACAGTGGTGGTCAGTGGGAAAAATGCCCCCCTTACAGTGGTGGTCAGTGGGAAGAATGCCCCCCTTACATTGGTGGTCAGTGGGAAGAATACCCCCCTTACAGTGGTGGTCAGTGGGAAGAATGGCTCTCTTACAGTGGTGGTCAGTGGGAAGAACGCCCCCCTTACATTGATGGTCAGTGGGAAGAATACCCCCTTAGAGTGGTGGTCAGTGGGAAGAATACCCCCTTAGAGTGGTGGTCAGTGGGAAGAATGCCCCCCTTACATTGGTGGTCAGTGGGAAGAATACCCCCTTACAGTGGTGGTCAGTGGGAAGAATGCCTCTCTTACAGTGGTGGTCAGTGGGAAGAATGCCCCCCTTACAGTGGTGGTCAGTGGGAAGAATGCCCCCCTTACAGTGGTGGTCACAATGCCACCCTTACAGGTAGCTAAATACATCCTTGATGTCATGTCGCTGACTCTGCTAAGTGGTTTGGGCCCTGCAACTTTGCAGTCACCATCAAATAGGAGCTCAACTAGCCATATCTCAAGAAACACCTAGCAACCTCTGGCAGAAATCTCGGGTTCCACAGAACCCTGGTTGTGAATAGCTCCTATAGACGCAGGAAATACTATAGTATACACCACTACTCCACTAATCTCCACTAGCTTTCAGGTCCCCTGCTGCATTGTAAACATAGGAGGAGGGCACCATTCAAAGAAAGCCTTGCATTTTCTCAATGGATAAAAGCATTCTTTGATTGTACATGCCATGCTGAGTATCCGACTTCCTGTGTTCTCAAATTTCAGGGCAGCCGCTTGGCACAGAACCCAGAAACTAGTGGAGATCACTGGAGTAGCGGTTTTTGCTACAGTGATTTCCAGCTTCTAGAGGGATTCCACACAGGGATTCGAACAGCAGCAGGATCCATTGGCACTCAGTCAAATGCAGGAAGAGGAAGTGTGTGGGGGGGGGGGGGCTAAGTCCCACTGTGTGTGTCTATGAGGCAATGGCTTCATACACACAGTTTGTGTCCCCTCGCAAATGACTTGCTATGTTCCCATAGCAAGTCATAGCAAATTAGTACAGTGTCAGTGCTTTTTATTAGCACTGATCACTGTATTGGTGTCACTGGGGATGTCAGTGACACCAAGTCAGTTCCCCCCAGTGTCAGAATGCCCGTTGACACTGGGGGGAACTGACTTGGTGTCACTGACACACAAAGAAGAGGCAGAGCCAGGAGAGCTGGCAGGGGACCTGGGAGGAGGAGGATCGGGGCCAATCTATGCAATACCACTGCACAGAGCAGGTGAGTATAACATGTTTGTTATTTTAATTTTTAAGAAATCTGCCTTTAGCAACACTTTACAGGCTTCTGTCAAAGGCTTCTTGTTCTGTTCTGAGCACCTGAGAAGTTGATTGTTTCAATGAACTGACGTCAGATGCACATCACCTGTCATATGGACATAATTTGCTTTCTGACAGAGTCCAGCTCTATTCCATCTGTCTTGCAGAGCTGTTTTAAGAATACATCCCATCCATCCATCCATCCATCCACCCACTGTCCACCAAGGCTTGCCAGAGAATAAGGACTGTGGATGTGCCCACTTACTCTCATCCTTGTGAGTGTATTTTAATCCTTTCCTTTCCTTGTTTTTAACCACTTGCCCTCCTGAGGATTCCCCCCCCCCCCCCCTTCTTGACCAGGCCATTTTTTGCATTATGGCGCTGCATTATTTTAACTGACAATTGCGCAGTCATGCAACACTGCACCCAAATGAAATTTATGTCCTTTTTTCCCCATGAATAGAGCTTCGTTTTATTGGTATTTGATCGCCTGTGTGTTTTTTTATTTTTTTGTGCTATAAAAAAAAAAGGCAGACAAAGAAAAAAACAATATTTTGACTTTTTGCTATTAAATTTATCCAGTAAAAAAATGTAAAAAATCAAAATTCGTTATAAATTTAGGCCAAAATGTATTGTGCTACATGTCTTTGCTAAAAAAAAAACTCAATATGTGTAAATTAATTGGTTTACATGAAAGTTATAGCGTTTACAAATGGGATTTTTTTATTTTATTTTTTATTTTTACTAGTAATGGTGGAAATCAGCGACTTATAGCGGGACTGCGGGACTGCAGCGGGCATTCTGACACTGGGGGGAACTGATTAGTGTCACTGCCATCCCCAGTGACACCAATACAGTGATCAGTGCTAATAAAAAGCACTGACACTGTACTAATGGCACTGGGCAGGAAGGGGTTAACATGTGGGGCGATCAAAGGGTTAACTGTGTGCTGTTTTACTGTGTGCTGTGTGTGTGTGTGTGTGTGTGTGTGTGTGTGTGTGTGTGTGTTTCACTGTAACCACACTGCTATGCATGGCTCTGCTATGCAAAGCCATGCATAGCAGTGTGCAAGAGCTGACAGGGGAGAGAACTGTATTGTTTACTTACAGTTATCTCCCTCCATTGGTAATGCTCCTTGATCACTGGGAGCCGGCAAGTAATCACTG
Source organism: Staurois parvus (assembly GCF_062004578.1). NCBI lineage: Eukaryota > Metazoa > Chordata > Amphibia > Anura > Ranidae > Staurois > Staurois parvus. Next base: position 3,336,313 of record NW_028317878.1, on the reverse strand, counting down.
GCTGGGACCTGGTGATTGACAGCTGAGGCCACGAACAGCGGCACAGGTAGGGCGCATGCAGCTCACGCGTGCCCCCTACCTGGAAGTGCAAAATCATGTATATATACATGATTTTGCAGACCCGTGCCGCCCTGTAGCAGTATTACTGCAATAGGGCGGACAGGAGGCTGTTAATTAAATTGACACACTTAGATGGTGGCGCCTTCTGTTTGTTTATTGTTTTAGGTTCACAGAGATATCCAATGCCCTGTTAGAAGAGCTGCAGCCATTCTAGAAGAGGATTAACACACCTGGATCTACCATACAGAGACTATGGCTTCTTGCTTGGGACTTAATTTTTTTTTATTTTTTAATATTTTTATAAGACAGCTAAGGTACTGCAAAAAGCCAGAGTTTAAGGGTTCATGCACATGGACATAATTAGAAGCATATGACAGTAGAGCATACAATATGCCTACATTTTCAGTGCCTGTGAGTCCCAACTGGTGCATTATTCTTGCCATAGGACTGCATTGACAAAATACTCTGTATGCAGGTATATGCCTGTGAACACTGGCACTTTCGTTTACAGATCCATGTATATGGACATGGGTTTCCGAATGTGAAACTTCTACGTGAGATTTAAAGAAGTCTTTATTATACCTTTAGAGCAATTGTGTGCAGGAGTATTAACAATTACATCATAATGTTTAATAGTGTGATCGGTGTTATTATTATGGTTACTACAACTCTGGTAAAATCAGTGGCAGTATTTTCACTGCTGGGTGCCACAGAGAGAGGTTGCCAGGAAGCCCCATCAAAACTTTGCTTGGGTCTTCATGGTGTGTAGTTCACCAACATCGGCCCCTTCACCCCTCGTTGTAAAGTGGAAACATTGCTCATTGTTGTTAATGATGTATTCCATCTTCATAGTCATTACCCAATATCTCATGCAGGGGCGGACTGACAACTCATGGGCCCCCGGGCAATAGGGGATCATGGGGCCCCTGTGTCCTTGCCCAAACTCAAAAAAGCCTATGAAAAAGGTACCAGGGGCATCTCATGGGGCCCCCTACTGACCCCGGGCCCTCGGGCAGTGCCCGAGTTTCCAAATGGTCAGTCCGCCCCTGATCTCATGCATACAAACTTAAATTTCATATGAAGCTTTCAATGACAGTGTCTAAACTGTCAGAAAAGACAGAGAGCAGAGGTGAGGGACGACCTCTAACTCTTACCATCTCCTGCCAAGGTCCAACATTCTTGTTTGCTGGCAGAGTTGGGGAGATGTTTAGTCACAGTTAGAAAAATGGGTTCGAAATCAGAAAAATAACTGGAGGCAAAAAAATGGCCATGGTGTTCAGGATAAAGCAGCCATATTGCATGCAGGATATATGCATATGTATGTGTTTTTTGACAGGTTTTCCATTTTATACATAACCAATGCAAAGAGAATGTATCCCTGTTTTAATAAAGTCAATGGCAAAAGCTCATTTAAAATAACTAGTGAATATTATACCTCCTTGTTTAAATTTCTGCTACCTTGTGATTAATTTACAAGACTGGTGTACACACTCTGGGTAAATTCCCTTTGGATGGTTTTTATTTTCTGAAAGCACTAATGCTATGCAATTTTGCTAATTAGCCACAACCATCAAGATATAATGAGGGATCCTCCCAAATTTATGTACATATTCAGTGACCATTTATCCAAATTCTTTCTGTTTGATCAAAAATAGCATCTGTAATATCTAGAGCACAGGTTAATTTAAGAAACGTTATCATTCCACAGAGAAGGGGCATGTGCATAGGACTGCAACAGTAATTTATCAACATTGAGAACCAACGGATCATTTGGAAAAAAAAAATTATAATGTCTTTACTAGTATAAAACAGGTCATACCTAAGATCTCTCATTTTGTTCAAAAAGTTCACCAATACAAAAAAAATATTTGACTACACCCATATTATTGTAATAGTCATCATAAAAAACACACTATGACTTTTGCTGCTAACATGGACAATGTTTTCCATGCATGTGCAGGAAAGCACAGCTCCATTTTTCTAAATGTTAGGAAAATTCCTTAAAGTGTTACTAAACCCAGGACCCTGCATTCACTATATCTGGTCTCACAGTACATAGAACATGGAAATGCATTTACTTTAGTAAATATAAACTGCTAAATATATTTTCTCATCAGCAGTTTTCCTTTTGCTCTAGGAAGATGCAAAACCTGTGACCTCTGTCTGGACAGTGCTTATTGGCCCTGTGCTGATCACATGCACTCTCCCAAGAAAAAAAAAACCTCTCTAGCAATACACACCAAACTGAGCATGTGCAGAGCGTCTCCACACGATATGTCTTATCAGGAGATAATAGGGGGTCACTGAAAGAAGGGGAGGATCAGAGAAGTCAGGATCAAACATTGTTTTTATACCATGCAGAGGATTAACCCCTTGGGTGCCACAGTGAGTATAACAAGCATGCTTTACTGCATATACAGGCAGATTTTACTGTTGTGGGTTTAGTAACACTTTAAATGGTAACCTCTCTTTTGTGAAATAATAAAAGCCATATTGTACAAATTCAATGCAATATGGCAACCTGTAAGCTTTCACCGATGTAGAGAACACCTTCAAATGTCATTTCGTGTTTGTGTCATTGGCTCACTGAGTTTGCTGGAAGTCTGCACTAAGATATAGGCCAGATTTTATACACTTCCTGTAATAGAAATGTAATTTTTAGTGACATACTTCTAAAGGGATGTAGACACTGTAGCTTTTCTCATGAGAACACAGAAATGATTATTAATGAACCAGACCATCCCAATCAGAATGAGTATGTGTCTGGTGAAACAAAGATCTTTTTCTTCAAAGCAGAAAAAGGTAGGAATATTCTGCAAAGTTTGTTAAAATCCCTGCTATGTACATTGATCACCCAGAGGGGAATGTTTTTTTTCTCAACATAAGTGGAGATACTCCTTAAAGTGAAATTAAAGCTTCACTAAAGGTTCCAATAGGTACAGTGACATAGCTGTAGGAGTAGGTGTCCTTTGCAACGTTTGAACTATCCTATGAAAACTTGTACCTTTACTTCCATCAGGGAGGTGCTATAAAATTTGTGACAGCTGTTTTGGAAAAGAATGGGGTGTGTGTGCAGCAGGCCTTGCCGCCCTTCAGAAAAGCAATCTGCCCTGGACCGCTATTCAGAAGGCAATTGATAGACAACTAGTAGGCAGTATGTGACCTCCTCACCACCTGTATTAACCCTTGTAATGCCTATGAAATGTGTTGGCCTTGGACCCTTTGTTTCTTGGGTAATTTTTACAGCAAAGCATTGCTGCCCAAATGCCAGGGGCATGAGAAGTGACTTGGTGTCATTTCTTTAGCCAAAGGAACAGAGTCACAAGATATTCTGTTTGTAGCAAGATAAAAACTTGTGTATGGAAATTGACTGTGTTTATGACATCTAGTAACTTCACATTAGGAAATAAAAACCTGTTTCAGGACATCTAGGTTAGAAATCCTGAAGTCTGGGGGAGATGAAAAGAGGTTTTGGGGTAGATAAGAAGCAAAAGTGTGACTTTTCAGATAACGAATATGGTGGTTGAACATGACTCTGTTATCCTCACGGAACCCTTCTGCTAGCTACATCTGTGGTGGGTGTGGCACTGCCCACTATTGGACACCTTCCAGAAAAAGGGTTCATAAGGCGAAAGTCAGGGCGAGACCAGTAGAAGCTCCCCTAGTGGCCAGAGGACGCTCTGACGCTGGGATTTTTGCCAAGGCTATATGGGCTCATCGACTGGTCATGCCTACGGCTTCTCCGTGACCCCCTGGGCAGTTTGGTTCCAATGGGATTTGTTCCTTCCAGCTTCCACATAGCTTCAGTAATGTATTAATTCTATGCTGTGACGCTCTCAAATGATGTGTCTATTTCATGCTGTAATGCTCACATTATTATTGGTGTGTGTTATTATGCAGATTGTAATGACTGTAAAAAATATATCCTCCTGTGTGTCGTGTGATAATAAAAGTGGAGGTTTTGATAGTGCAAGAATATTGCAGTTGGATTCTGTTATTTCTTGGAGTACCGGGTGAATGCTATGATGTGCCAGGGCAGGTATTCATTGGTTAGTTGGTCTTTCATATACGTAGAACATGTAATGGTTTAAATGCTGATTAAAAGTACCTGCATGACTACATGTGGATTGTGTGCATGTATATGACTTGTTTTTAGTTATTGCACCCAGCATTTTTTATTACAACCCTGAAAAGCCTGAACCACCGCATTGCAACCATGTGCATTGCACATGGTTGTAAGATGGTTCCACACAGACCCATTTACTTGAATGTGTCACTAACAACAGCGATACTGCCTGTTTAACATGACGTGGGATATAAATTTTGCTATGGGCAAGAATCAAAGCATTGTGGTTACTTTACGTGTACAACCCTTTCC